>NC_137466.1:99228913-99811289 GCF_964235325.1 Thermobia domestica | reverse complement strand
AATAGGATTCTCATTAGCAACCATAAGATTTTCTTTGATAGAGTTCACTTTACTCTATATGTCTGAAGTCTTGTATGTCTGTGTCTATGCAGGCACGTAGCCAGGATTTCGTAATAGGGGGGGTCTGAGACATGAAATACTGTGGTTATCACACCAGAGTTCGATTATTCTAAACTATTTTACTGGTAACATATATTGGTTCGTTAGTCAGGATTTCGTAATGAAGGGGGGGAGGAGTTTGACACGAAATATTGTTGTTATCACACCAGGGGCTTGATCACTTTAAACTATTTTAATAGCAACATATATTAGTTTGTTAAGACTTTAAAATTAGGACATGTTAGTAAGTATTTTAGTAACAAATTGTGAAGAAATCTCGAATAAAAGAATATTAAAAAAAAGATTTGACATGAAAATGAAATGAAATCTGTAAGTTTTACGTCACACGTTTATGCTGGTTAGGCTAAAGGAGACGGTGATTATGAGAGATGAGTGAAAGGGTGGAATGAAGAAAGTGGGAGGAAACGGGACAATCCCGAGAAAACCCACCAGCACGGTGTTTGTCCACCACAACAGGGCCGCAACTAGGGGGGGGCAGAGGGGGCACGTGCCCCGGGCGCGTGGTTGGAGGGGGCGCCGGAAAGAAGATATATCAATTGTTTTAAAAATCGCACCCTTTCCCTTGAGGAACTTATTCTAGATGTTAAAAGAAATCAAAAGTTTATGTTTATATATATATATATATATATATATATATATATATATATATATATATATATATATATATATATATATAGAGAGAGAGAGAGAGAGAGAGAGAGAGAGAGAGAGAGAGAGAGTCTCATCTAAATAGGTGTAATGTCATACATTAAAAACCTAATATTGCATGCATTTGTTCCCTTTGGCGACCACAGAGAATCCGCCCTCTTTCCTTTTCCTACCACAAGGAGCTGTTTGTTTGTATAACTCCATTGAGAACAGCTCTGAAGTTTAAAACGCTGTTATCAATAGGGGCGGGGGCGAAAAGTTCCTGATTTTTGTTCCTTGCTGGTGGTTGAAGAGTTTAGCTCAGACGCGCCCCCTGTAATGTTACGCAATTGCTGTAATGTTTTTAAATTAGAGGGCAGTTTGTGGCGGAAAAAATAATTTACACGCCTCGGTGTATTTAATTGTTTCTTGTACGCCTACCAAGAGATTTTGCGAGTGAAGGCTGTATGAAGCTTTATCTATTAGTTTTGCTTGAGAGCTCTTCGAGGCATTTTGAATTGTTATCTATCAGTCCAACTTATGCTTTATTATGCTTTATTGTTAATTTCAATCATTTTTTTTACATTAATCGTTTATAATGTATAATATTTACTATACATTAAATAATCTAAATATCTTGATCTATTTATTAATATTTTATGAAGCAATTTCTTTCATATTTAATGAACTTTTTAGTTAATACACTGTAAAGAGAGATGCTTTGCTCGAATCAGTTTTTTCTATCACTTGTGTGCACCTTAGAGGTGCATATATACAGAAAGTATACAGAAAGGTGCCCAAAAGGTACAGAAAGTGCTCAAGTTCGAGAGGTACACATAACAATATAGTGTGGAGTTCTTGTGTGCTTCATTGTTGATGGAAAGTTTTCTTCTTTTCTCCACATCAAAGGATTACACCGAAAATTTACAGAAATAAAAATAAACTTTTCATTGTTGCATTGTTATGTTCTCAATGATTTTGGATCGTAAATATTGGTTTTAAAAACATTTCTCATCAGAATTGGCATTTTGCAAACTCATTGACCATCTGATCAACACTCAAACTATAATGAAAAAACTTTGACGCTTTGGAACACCCGTGACATCAATAGTCTCGCGGGCTACAGATGTAGCCCATGAAACTTTCAAGCAGAATAACAATGAGAGCCTTTCGATTTTAAGTTTGACCACACCCTAAACACGCAGAATGATAGTTGATAGAAAGGTACACAGAACCCTTTGAGTTATCATCTCGAATTACTATGCGGCAAGGAAAATAAAAACGTTGGGCTACAATGGTAGCCCGCGCGCGTATTGGAGGGTTAAAGTACTTAAAAATCGATATAACTGGTTTCATTAAGAATGTTATTTACAGTTGCAATCCATAAGTGATACCGTAAACGCGGGCTACTTGGACCCAATTTTGCAATAAATTCGTTCTTTCGGCCTGTTTTCATCCACGAAAACTCCAAAGTTATTGTCATAACCCATATTAAGTGGAACTACAGGCTTTATTGTACATATCCAGGGCAGTTTTAGTTACATATATTGAAAACAAAACACAGGCGATTATTGTAAAAAATGGGTCCAAGTAAGACTCGCGTTCGGGCTACTTGAACCCACCCCCATATTTTCCTACAGAAAACCACTGAAATCTGCTCTGAGACTAAGTAGGACGTAGGTGTTCCAAGAACAACACTTTTTATTTACTGCAAACCACAAAGAGATCATATTAATTGGTACTATCAAATATAATGACTGTAATAGCTGATTACGTTTTCTTCTACAGCTGCACGAGCCCTATCTATATTAGCAGCGAATCTAGTCGTTGACTGGAGGTGCAGTTTCTAAAATAACTTCACCCAATCTTGACTGGGAAGATTGTCTTAGAAAGCAATGACAGTTCTCCCATGCATGGCTAAATAGGACTTCACAATAAATCTGAAATCAAGTTAATTAACGAGGAATCCGAAATCACAAACTTTATCAAGATGACTAGCGAAGGCTAATTCTTCTTCTTCAGTGAACACTTTCAGATGGTCCGGATTCTGCCTTGACCTATTCTTTAATCTTCTTTCTATGGTGGAATGACTTATCTTGAAGTGAGCTTCTGTTTCTTTTCGCGATATTTTCCCCGACTGAATTGCTGGTAAACATTCTTCAAGCTGTTGTGAAAAATCAGCATATTTTCGACCTGCAGGCAATCTTTTATATTGATGTACCATTTTGTACCGGTATCCTTAAGGAAACAATGAAAAGTCCTTACTTGTGTGACACGTGACAACAGACCTTTATTTTTCACTGATAAAGATAACGAAGGATGGGGTGGGATAAAGATAACAAAAGATGTGGGACAAAATATCCGTGTTTTCCAGGTCATATGTACACACTTCATATACTGTATAATGCAATTACGCACACATCTTATTGTATATGAGAAAGTTTACCATGTCAGTTTCATTAACCTATATGTAACTACTTATGTGTTTACTTAGCATTGGTTCCACTTCCTTACAAATAGTGTCCACACATAAAAGTTTGGCGCTCAATAAATACACTCTTTTCGTCAACGACCTTTCTCACCAATGCTGCTCAATCGTAGCCTACCACAGAACTAGTTTCAATGTGTGTGCGCCTCCATTATGATCTCATCTAACGGATGTAACTCTGAACTCACTCATTATTGCAGTGCATATGGGACTTTAAACGTTTTTTTGGTATGGGTCCAAGTAGCCCCTTAAGGGTCCAAGTAGCCCGCAATTACGGTACTTTACGACTAAACCTTGGGGGGGGGGGCGCCGAATTGTGTGTTTGCCCCGGGTGACAGAAACCCTAGTTGCGGGCCTGCCCAGTGCTAGTAGGCCTACACAAGGGTTAATTCATGAAACAGGAAAATTTTAGTTCAGAGTTCGGCAATTGCCATTTTAAGTTAATTTATTTTATGATTGCTTCTAGTGCTGCCTCTCTGGCTGCAATGTTCTGGTTAAAACTGTTCGTAGACTAATTTTTGATCATACGATTCTAGAAATAATAGGCTATCATATTACATCCAAACCAGATCATTGTTTCCAAAACAATTGTGATCGGAACTCGCTCGATACTTTGTTATTTCCTACCAAACTTTTCCAGCACAAAAGGCACTTTGACTAGGTAATTTAGCTTACTACAATGGTCGGTCAGATCGAATAGACTCCAGAAACTAGAACCTCCGGAAATAGAAAATAGTATTGTAATTAGGAAATTAGTTAAATAACATATGTAATTACCATGTCTGATCAAGGTGACCAGAACTTTTACTTTCAAAAACGGGACGCATACGAATCAGCGACGGGGGGGGGGGAGGGTTCCACATTGCATTTTGGGACTCAGCAGTGTTTTCAATTTACAAAATACACAAATAAGAATGACAACACAGCGTTTCTAACTTAAGTACTACCCAAAAATACTTTTAACTATTTCAACACTCAGAATTCCCACTCAATTCCCACTTGAACCACAGAACACTCAGGCACGGCTGAACCTTCCCAATGAGTGTTGGTACGGAAGAGTGTAGAATTAACATTGACCATTTATATTTTGAATACTAATTACGGGACACCTGGGTCATGTACGCTTAAAAACGGGACATTTAGGCGTCCCGTGTGAGAATCAGAAAAAACGGGACAACGGTTGAAAATAAGGGACTGTCCCGGCTAAAACGGGATGTCTGGTCACCTTGTGTCTGATATAAGTTTGAATATTCAATTAGCTACATAAATACACTGAAAAGAAGATATTTCTTGCTTCCTTTCTAATATGAATGTGTGATAATTAGCGAACACAAATAATCATTGCTCATAAGTTTAAGCATTTCTCAAGCTATAGTAATAGTGTGGATCGTTTGAAAAAGCTAAAAGAAACAGAAGTGATACCTTTTTTACTGTGTTTGTCATAAATAACCATCGCCACAAACAACACCGGAATTACGTTGTATTCTTTAAATTACTGGTGAGATTAACATTGATATGTCAACATTTTTTCACCTCTATATGGCTAAAAATTACGACAAGAATACAATTGGATGGAAAATTCCGAAAAATATTTTTTTTAGTAAACTAAAACAAAGAATACTAAAGTCTGTTCATTTTCAAAATTTTCAAATACGCGACGTCACATTTTTCATTGTTTTAAACAGGTGTCCGCTCTAATTTATTTTTTATACAAGCAAAGTTAAATTACTTATTGCTTAAAGTTTCTATAATGTTAAATTCTATAAAGAAAGAAATACTTCAATTTTGAGATACTTCTCAAAACAACTTGTATTAACTATACATGGATATAGAAATTATAGTAAGAAACAAAAATGCTACGGGCAAAGCACTTGCATTTAATTAATTGGAACATGTAACAATAGAAAATTTAAAGGTTTCTTTTATATACAGAATGTAGTATTATTTTCTTGTAAGGTATTTGCTATAAATAAAGATAAGTGGTTTGTACTCATTATTTCTATTTCTAATTATCATTTCTGGATATTAAGGAATAAATCCTACACAGGGTGAGACAAAAAAAAATCACAAAGCTTTTGTTTAGTGTAAATGTAATGCAAAATCATCTTTTTGTCAATGTTTGAACGTTAATAATGAACTTTCAATCTTGGATTTATGTACCGAATTATTTGTCAGCATATTTGTCACCATTTGTAAAAGGAGCTACAGCTCTGTTACAGATTCATCAGTTTTGTGGTGTTCCTTGATGATTTTTTTTTATTACATCCAGAGTATTCATTTCTGCTATTTCTAATAAATCAGGCTGGTTACGGGTCTACTGGTACTCATTTAAAGAAAATTAAGTGCAGCCCATCTGAATAGTCATTCTTTAAAAATGATATATCTGCCCAAGAGGCGAACTTAATTTTTACATATTAGATTTAATGTACTCATTATTTCTATTTCTAATTATCATTTCTGGATATTAAGGAATAAATCCTACACAGGGTGAGACAAAAAAAATCACAAAGCTTTTGTTTAGTGTAAATGTAATGCAAAATCATCTTTTTGTCAATGTTTGAACGTTAATAATGAACTTTCAATCTTGGATTTATGTACCGAAATATTTGTCAGCATATTTGTCACCATTTGTAAAAGGAGCTACAGCTCTGTTACAGATTCATCAGTTTTGTGGTGTTCCTTGATGATTTTTTTTATTACATCCAGAGTATTCATTTCTGCTATTTCTAATAAATCAGGCTGGTTACGGGTCTACTGGTACTCATTTAAAGAAAATTAAGTGCAGCCCATCTGAATAGTCATTCTTTAAAAATGATATATCTGCCCAAGAGGCGAACTTAATTTTTACATATTAGATTTAATGTAATTTTCTTCAAAGTCAGATTATATGAATATATTATTGCAGAAAAATAGCACCTCAAAACTATGGAACTACTACTTTAGATATACAGGGTGTTTCAAAACAACGCCGACAATATTTGGGGGTGATTCCTGATACCAAGATAAGACAAAAGTATAGACCAACCTGGCTGCACAAATGCTTCCTTTCGGAGTTATAGGCTGCCGAAAACATGAAAAAAAAAATTAACTTTAAAGGTCTATAGCTCCAATACTATGGGACCTACCGTAGTCGGGTCAAGACTTTACTTAGGAACTAGTACGTACCCTATCCAAATGTCCATGCTTCAGAATCCTGCGGTATTTCCGCAAGAATTTTTATATAGAGTTGGTTAGTACTTCAAGTTATATGCCTGTAGCCAAACTCCCTCTGCAAAAATTGCTGCGTGAGTACCTTAGGGTTCTGAAACATACATTTTTAGATAGTGCACATATTATTTCCTAAGTGAAGTCTTGACCCGACATAAGTAGATCCAATAATTTTGGAGCTATAAACCTTTAAAATTCAATTTTTCATGTTTTCGGCAGCCTATAACTCCGAAAGGAAGCATTTGTGCACCCAGGTCCGTCTATACTTTTTGTCTTATTTTGGTGTCAGGAATCACCTCCCAAACGATGTCGGTGTTGTTTTGAAACACCTTGTATATACTGTATAGACGCACCCATAATTATAGATTGGGATGGTCTAGTTGAATTGTACATAAGGGGTTTGAAATACTGTATTATAGCCACATTTAAGGTTACGTTTTTCTGTGTTTTCTTTTTATTCATTTAATTTCTTCTGTTCGATGTATATAAAAGCAAACTTGGCATCAATTTATTTTTAGATTATTCTTTTAAATTCAAAACTACCGAAAAATTCGGATGGATTCTGAATCAGGATTTTAAATGGGTCCTTTCATAATTGGAAATTAGTTTAATTTCTTTCTCTAGTATAAAATAATATGTTAAGGCAGACATTTCCAAGTGAATACTCTGATGTTACAGAATGCGTCTCGCCTTCACAGCGAGAGGGTACGGAGCTGATAGATAACCTGACATTGATAAAACTCAGTGGTAACAAGCAGACAAGAACATCGATAGCCTGGTGGATTGTTCTGCAGATATACTACTCACGGATCCATGACTGCCAACACTTGCTCTTCTACTTAATGCCCGCTCCTTCTTTTCTTATTGTGTTTCTTTCTAGTTTTCTCAAACTATAAAATCGCGCTCTTACGTTATACATCAGACAGTTGGATATTGCTGCCTTAAATTATGTTGTAGTAACATCTTAACGATTTGAAACTATTTTTTTTAAAAAAAAAAATACTTTTGAAATGTTTCAATCAGAAATTGTTAGACAAAAAGAATTGCTTTGTACTATCATTTCAATAGCACTGCCAATATAATAATAATAATAGCAATAAACCTTATAGCATCATTCAATTTCTATTTAATCTTAATACTATTATTTTCCTTTTATTGAAGGGCGATTCTGGTGGACCTTTACAGTACCTGGAACCGGACTCAAATTGTATGTACAGTGTAATTGGAGTAATAGCTTCTGGAGCAGGCTGTGCCTCTAAAATTCCAGGACTCTATATAAGGGTCTCTGATTATTTGGATTGGATTGAGAGTGTAGTATGGTCTTGATTACATCTGTTGGAATATTCCCAAAATACAATACTGATTGCGGAAGTGTATCAAGAGAATACATGAAAATTCATGTGTCTTTCATGTATAATTTTGTGATACAGGTGAATGCGATTGCATGTTTTAAGTTCTAGAAGCTGTTAGTGAACAAGCTACAAGAGTAGCATGGTTAGCTATGTTTGGGCAAATGTCATTAAAAAAAGAACTCAGAGAGATATCATACATGACGTAATAGTTTGTGTACTTTATAGTATAACATTCTTGTCATAGACTTTAGAAAGTAGTAGCCTAACTGTCACATGATATGTTTTGTTGTAACTGATAAAAAAAATCCATTATGATACTATGGTAGCTAATATTAATGTATTTTTTACATGCTGTGTGTCAAACAGAAGCGTATTTTACATTAATAATCAATTGTATTAATTTATCGTCTTAAGGTCATTATTAATGAGTATGTGTATAGAATCTGAGAACTCGGCATTTGTCGGAACGGAAAAGAGAAGTGTTTCAGATATAATCTCTCTAGCAAGAAATGAGAATGGAAATTCAAGGAATAATGCAATACATTTAGTGATACTGAGTTAAACCAAGTCATCTAGAATGATACTCAGTTTTGAAAACTTAATATTTTAGGGATTCCATACTATCATACTGTTACGTTCATCATTAGATCATTATTATACATTTCTCTCGTTAATTTTAAAGTGTGAAATACTAGTATGGTAAATGAAACTTTACGTATTACAGTGTTGCAATTTGTTTATGCAGTTAGTAAGTTTTCGTAAATGTTTCAACAAAGAGCATCTTGAACCGAGTTGTCAAAAATTAATATAAAAGATTTGAACTGTATATAAAACAATAAATGTGCAAAATTCTAATTGATGTTTTAAGTAAAACAAACTAATTAACATTTTCATATTTCTTTCTTAAGTTAACTTATTAATAAGTCCATATACACTCATGCTCAGAAATTAAGGAGCATGATACAATAAAGATATATATATATATATATATATATATATATATATATATATATATCAGGGATGCAAATAACCACTCGCCCCGTTCATCGGTGCGGGCGAGGGTGCACCGACATTGCGCAAATTTTCCCACGCTTATCTGTTGACACAGATAAAGCCTTAATGAGCAGGCAACAAAATTGGAAATTGCGAAAAAAATCTTGTGCAACGTTGCCATCATTACCATAAGTATATCGACTAATAAAAACAGTCACCAAAATGCAAGTCGTTTTAACAAAAAAAAAAATACAAAGTAATGGATAACAATAGCATTTTCAGTCATCTATATTATATGTGTGCAATGGCGTTGTTAGAGAGGGTGACTGGGGAATGTGTCCCAGTCATTCATTTTCCGTATCATATCTAACTGTAAGATTAAAACTGTAAGAATTAATCGCAAGTTTTAGTGAGGAGGGTAATATAAACAGGAAGCAATAAACTGGAGAAACATAAGTGAAACTTTCAGAATGGAGTTTACATTGACGAAAACAGAAAAAGGTGTACCTTGTGTATTAATGGGAGGCTTTAAGTATCGTTTCTTTCGCCAAGGAAAAAAAGGCTCAAATTGGAGGTAAGTTAATGTAGTACATAATTTTTGCATGTATATAAGCCTATAGCTTGCTAAGTTATGCAAAGCCTACATTAGTATTTTCAGTAGTCAGCTTGACCTATATTTTAGTAAGTTCTGTAAGCCTATATTAGTATTTATGCTAGTCAATAGGATCCATATATACTTTGTTAAAAGATGTAACACACTATTAGTATTAATGTCGGGAAGTTGGACCTATATTTTGTTAAGTGATGTAACCTATATTAATATTTATGCCATTCAGTTGCTTCTATACTTTGTTAAGTAATGGAAAGTTACATTAATATCCATGTCAGTCAGTTGGGTCTATATTTTGTTAAAATATGTGTCTAGTCCCTATTTTAATATTTATGCCAGGCAATTTGTCCTATACTTTCGTAAGTGAATAAGTAAGCCTGCATTAGTATTTATGTCAGTCAATTGGACCTATACTTTGTTAAAAGGTGATGGAAGATATAACATTTTTGCCAGTGAAATAGTGAATACATTTTTCTTTAAATAGTAAGTTTAGAACATTCATCTTTGTTGATGATGAAGCTAATATAATTCTTTTCACGTGTAAGAAAAATATCGAGTAAGTATAATTTCATTTATAACCATTAACTTTGAAATGAGTTTCATTTACAGCATCAAGAAGTAGAATAGGAAGTAGTTGCTTGAACAGAAAAGTTCCTTTTTCCGTCTTATTTCCAAATTATAGTAAAATAGTTTTTTTTTTTTTTTTTGATTCTCACAAAATATATCGTAACATAGCATTTCACCTAACGATATGACACTACAGTCTTGTTTACTATTTTCTTTTCTGACACTAATCTTATTTTCTTTTCAGTTTTCTGTGTGAGTTCAGCGGGTTAGAAGTATTTGCAGATGGAACTTTCACTTATGCTCCTAAGCATTTCACACAGTTATATACAATACATGCATATAAAAATGGATATTATCTACCTCTATGTTTTGCATTTTTGCCGAAGAAAGACAAGAATACGTATGTGGCCATGTGGAAGATGATAAGAAACTTAGACAGTAGATTCGACTTGAAAATCATTTACGTTGATTTTGAAACAGCTGCTCACGAAGCCATCAAGAATGTGTTTCCAAATTGTGACATTCGTGGCTGCAGATTCCATTTGGGACAAACATGGTGGCGGAGGATTCAAGCCGACAATGATCTGCGACAAGCATATATGGATCCAAAATCTGAACTAGGTATTATTGATATTATTATGGTCTATTATTCTTTATTATTAATTTAATAATACCATGTGGACTTTGTTTTGTTATATATTAATACAGAATACAGTTGAAAATAGAATCTTATTCTGTTTGACTGAAGAATCTTAATTCAGTCACCATTCTTAAAAGCAAATAAACTGCTGTTCTAATAATGTACGAAATGAAGAAATTATAAAGCCAACAGTAAGATCCATCAATTTCACTACTTTCCCAATGCTTGCTTATTCTAACAAATTATTATTATTATTATTATTATTATTATTATTATTATTATTATTATTATTATTATTATTATTATTATTATTATTATTATTGCTTTTCTTACAGGTTCATGGATAAAGGCATTTTTTGGGTTGCCATATTTACATCCAACAGAAGTATCAGATGCCTTTACTCAACTAATATCAATGACGCCGGATGATACAGGGCATAAATTTTCCGATTACGTCCTAGAAAACTACATAGAAGACGGTTGCAAGTAAGTAGCTTCCTTTTGAATTTCATCTATAGTAGCACATGCTTCAATAACTCTTAATACTGCAAAAACTGTTGTCCTAGTTTGAACACAACATTAATGGTTGTGCTGATATGGTATTTTCTCTCAATGCAACTTAATTATAGTGAAATTTTCTTCTGTCTTCATGTAAGACGTAGATTAAAATGCAGGTTTTGATAGTTGTAAACAAATTACGGACCAAGACTATAAATATTTCTTGAATCTAGTGTTATAAATGTTTTAGTGTTTTATATAAATTGTCAATAATTGTGTGCATGAACTAAGGATCTTTTTATTTTATTAATTTTAGGTATCCACCTGTCATGTGGGCGTCTATACCATCCACGATGCGTCGGACGACAAATGGACCAGAAGCTTTTCACAGACATTATAATAGTCAATTTTACTTCCCTGCTCCTGATATTCATACGGTGATTTCTGCTTTGTTAGAGATCCAAACGGAAACTGCCATGAAAATAACGTCCATATTAAAAGGAATTTCAAAGGCCCAAAGACCAGCAGAAGTCAAAAGGAGCGAGTTTGTCATGAGGAAGTATGCTGAGTTCAGGAATTCGCAGAGAAACTATGAGAAGGCACGTATGACATTTTTAAAAGCTGTAGGATTTAAATTTCAAGCATTCAAACTGTAAAATGAAATTTTCTGTAAATAAGTATGTTGCTTTGTAAATATTAGAATGCAATAAAATATATCTCATAAAGGAATAGCTTTATACATTTCATTTCGATGCAAAATTTCACACAATTCCTTAAATCCTGTTGTTGGCAACGTCGCGGCGGAAATTTGCGCAATTTCAGCACTTTCTGCTCCTCGTTAATAAGACATAAATTACTTAGATTATCAACGATCTAATCTTTAGAAAAATTTGCGCAATGTCGTTGCACCGGCGGGCGAGTTACTATTATTTATTTTAAACTGTAAAGACTGGGATGTGGGCTACTCACACTTTTCTTGGGCGAGTAAAATTTTGTTGCTTATTTGCATTCCTGATATATATATATATATATATATATATATATATATATATATATATATATATATATACTGATTTGATGATATCTCAATGAATGTAAAAGTGCCGGATGAGGATGACAGCGATAATGGCAAAACAGAACAGTGCCCGTGAGGCAAATACTCCATTGTAGAATAGTATGTACCAAATTACGTTTGGGCCCGTGTAGTAGTGCATACACAGTGATATACCTAGGTACACAAAATTTAGTGTGGCGACACACTCTAGACCAGAATATATATGAAATGAATCTTTAAGTTTTACGTCCCACGGTTATGCCGGTTAGGCTAAAGGAGACGGTGATAATGAGAGATGAGTGAAATGGTGGAATGAAGAAAGTGGGAGGAAACGGGAGAACCCCGAGAAAACCCACGAGCACGGTGTTTGTCCACCACAAAGTCCACACGGCCCAAGCTGGGATCGAACCAGGAACCCCAAGCACCGGAGGTGAACGCTCTACCACTGAGCCATCGCGCCCCCCTCTAGACCAGAATATTTAACTGTTCTTGCAGATGCAGACTATAAAGTTCTACACTTATATTAGGACTATTCTTAGCTCTGAAAGAGTTCAAAGTGTAGAGAAACGTCTTGCGAAAATGTCCAAAGCATGCCCAATTGTTTAGGTCCGATGATTCATCCAGCCTCTCCAAACATTTCTCTTTTTCAACGATGTTATTGACAAGGCTAGTTTTGTGCTGACGGGTCTTATTTTCCACAAATTGGAGTCTCTATCCCATTGCACGACTGAACTTTTGAACACTTTATGCAAGCAAAAGCCCATTCTCAGTCAGGTCATGTCATTCACACAAGATAAATGATCAATTAAAGTACAATCCTGCAAAAACTCACACAAGAATGTACGAGACACCTGTCTGCTCAATCCAGAAATCCACCCTTCCCGAATTAACGTTCTCTTGGTCGTATTACATACCACGTGCAAGCCAGGCTGTTTTCAGCAGTGTATACATGATGTTCGCTACACTACAGTAGACAGACTCTAGGACACCGTCGATGGAACGCATCGTACTAGACCGTGCAGTCATACCATGATCGTTCGTGCAATAGCTTAACCATAGCAAATTGGAATATGTTCAGACCAGTAGTTATTACGAAGTCTCTTGCCAGCCTTCTTATCACACCACCTAGTAACTGACTAAAAACAGAAACCCTTTATAGCGTTTTAATGGTGGATGTCCTATCCTAAAGCATGACTGATTTTTCTATGCTAGTGGAATCTTCATCAAAGCTTCGTGATCACATTTTGTGAATCGTAAAACTCCGTCCATTGATTTTGATCTTGCGTAAGTAGAAGGATGATTTGTCATCATTGAAAATTGTGAGATGAATTTAAAAAAGACAATAAGAACGGCTAGGATTTGTACTTAGGACCATTCACGTACGAGTCCCTTACACTAACCATTCACCTAACACATAATGACGTTAAAAGCTATATGTTCGCAGTCAAGTGACACACATACGCATTTCCATTGCTTCTTTTATTTTACTTTTTCTTTTCAAAATTCTAACGTGTTTACCACGACTTGTTTCATTTTCCCCTAGAGCTTCGCAAAAGGTGATTTACGTATAGGCCTATGTATCTGGCACTACTTTGTCAGATGGTTATATCAAATATAACTCAATTAACACAGTAGTAACAAACTTTCACTGCCTTAAAAATTGTTTTCTGAACAAGGGGAAGTTCATTTAGATAAAGGAAAAGTACATGAATGACTGTGTAGAGTTCTCCGTGGCTGAATGGATAGGATCATGGTTCGCGGTTCGAAACCCGTCTCGGAACCTGAAGATATTTTAAATTCTTAATTCCGTGGAACATAAGATCTTTCTCTCCTTGGCAATCATCTGATACTCTGAAAATAGTTCTCCACCTTAATTCAACAACTGTCTAATGTGGTCCTTGCGGTTCAGAACCCTTTCTTCGTCTGTTTCACAAAGTCACAATTTTCATCATAATACAGATGCTGTCCGATCATTTTTTCTCCAATTCTAAACTTGTTTATGTAAAATCATTCCTCTCTGTCTCCATACTTGAATCTCTCTCTCTCTCAATGTCGTCCACTACGAACGAATATGGCTTGGGATCAAACCTTCGACTCTTGATACCAAATTTAAACGCTCAAGCAATGACCTATCATAACTCTATAGGTTTATTGCTAAAAGCAGCGTCATTTTAGATTTGTTCGGGGGGGGATTCTCTGCCGACGTAAGAGTTTCATTTTTTACATCAATATTTTACTGTACATTTGATGAAACAAAATGTATTTATTACACTCAAGGGAAGAGGTAATTATACCCTCCTGTCCTGCTCAATTTGGACCCTCGAACATTTGCTTGCAATTACTGGGAAACAAAATGAAATTAATCATAGAATAACACTCATTTCTGTCAGTAGTTTTTAGGGCTCTGCGCCCGCATTCCAGACTTTGGAAAGCACAAAACATGCTGCCGTGATTGACAATTTCCATAGATTTCAAAAGGAGCATCTTCCTACCTTTATTGTGATATGTATTCTTTGAAGAAGGGAAAGAATACAAATAAAGACGTTTATGAAGCTATGGGAACATTTTGTGACAATTTTTGTATGCATGCTCTACAAAGGCCTTTCAGAACAAACGAGTGAGAGAGACGGTTTTAGAGCTATAAAGCTTATAAATATGGTTCCTGTTTTTTCCGTCTGAATGGGAAGAGTATATTACGTCACACAAACTGCTTTAGACAAGGAAAGGAGTAGGAGGAGGAGGGGTTGAATTGAATATCAGGAGCACTTAGTCGATTGAGACATATGTTTCTGAACACATAAGCACACGGCACAAGAGTTTGTTAGTAATTTGAATTTAAATTTTTGTCTATGCCACTAACTGTATGTACTTATGTACTCGAATATTAATCACAATACATTTCTTCTCCTGTCATTTTTTATATTTAAATTTTTTACGTGCGCTTCGTATCTTCGGCATTGTTCAATACCTAACAGGATTTGTCGGAAAGAAGGATATATCGTAGTCCTTTCCATGTATTTGGTAATATATATATATATATATATATATATATATATATATATATATATATATATATATATATATATATATATAAAGGTAAAATCTCCAAGCGATAACGTTACCGTTGCTCTCAATAATAATAATAATAATAATAATAATAATAATAATAATAATAATAATAATAATAATAATAATAATAATAATAAAAATGAATCGAAAAATATTTCCATAATGAACATCGTTGTATAAGTAGTATGAGCGTAAAGAGTATGTGTATCGTCGTTAGGAATAGACAAACAACAATCTGCTAGATAGCAATGTATTTTGGTTACATAATTGTTTCCGCGAACAAAATGAGAACTGTCAAGTATAAAACAAGTGTTCTTTCTAGCGCCATCAAAATCCATTTATTTTTAATTTATTTGTTTATTTAGTTTCCCGATACCTGTCTCGAAAATTTACTCTTAACGGCAGCTCTGGAAGGTAAAAACTGGGGGGGGGGGGGAAGGAACAAAACCAAACTATGATAGATATATCATGAGTTTATTATGAACTTCAAAAAAATATAAAAATAATAGTTTAAATTATTTTGTCACTCAGAAAATCGGAGGGGGGGAGTA
The DNA here is from genome assembly GCF_964235325.1 of Thermobia domestica. Taxonomy (NCBI): domain Eukaryota; kingdom Metazoa; phylum Arthropoda; class Insecta; order Zygentoma; family Lepismatidae; genus Thermobia; species Thermobia domestica. The sequence continues at coordinate 99,795,513 of NC_137466.1, read as the reverse complement.
CTAGGCCCCCGGCCCTGGGCTAGATTCGCCACTGACCCTTAAGCATGTTATCTTGTTCAGCTCGATGTGATCTATCAACTGATAAATCTCTCACCTTTGTACAATATTTTAGTTAAATTGATATTAAAATTTAATGGTTATTAATAACTAGCAGCGTTCACCCCGCTTCGCTGCGGTCACCCCGGAACGCAATAAACTTTGTTACTTAGATAATTTTTACTTTTTCGCTTTCAAGTGATATGATAAAAACCATAGAAGATTGCAGTAAATCTTAACATTATATCGCCTGTCATTTATGTTAACCCGCCCCGCTTCGCTGCGGTCATCCCGGTGCTGGCATATTGTAAAAGTGTCTGTAAAAATAAGCAAATCAATTTAAAAATTTTAAACAGAAGATTCAAGCTATTTTCCGCTGTATATCGCCTGTCATTTATGTTAACCCGCCGAGTGACACGGTCATGCGGGTTGCATATAAATACGTTTATTTTTACCTATGATGAACTAATAACAAAGGATTTGTACGTTATGGACACTTGAATGGTCAATTATCTCAAGACACTGGTAATTAAAAATTAAAGTGATATGATAAAAACCATCTAGGGTCCAAATCCTAATAACCCCCCAAAAATGAAAGAAATTGGTTCAGCCGTATTAGCGTGATGAGCGGACAAAGGATTTTGTACGTTCTCTTTTATATATATAGATAGATTTTAGGCTATATCTCATGTTATGCGCTGTGCTCTTGCTATTGTCATAATGGATAGCATCATGAGGGTATATTTTAGTGTCAATGTGTCATCTCAATAAATGCAATGGTTCTTGTACAGCATTAATTTTTAAGTTTACAAATTAATTGTTTTCTCTCAATTTTCTCTAAAATTACGCGTTAAGATTTATACTCACCGATGTCATTTTGTTTAGCTCAACAAGATCTATCGATTGGTATATCTCATCGTTGGACATTATTTTTCGTGAATTGGGGTCGCGTTGGCTCAATGGTAGAGCGTTCATGGCAGGTGCGTGAGGTACCTGGTTCGAACCCAGCTCGCATCAAGTAGATTTTGTATTGGATATACACCGTGTACGTGGGTTTTCTCGAAATTTGCTCGTTCCCTCCCATTTTCTTCATTCCACCATTTCATTCATTCTCATCGTCACCGTCTACAGCATAAACGTGGAACGTAAAAGTTTTTAAGATTTAATTTTTATTTTCAATTAATGCTATTGAATTTGTAGAGTTAAAATCTAATTGTATCGGTTAGTTGTTAATGGTATAAATACTCAACTCACTAAACTAAATTAGATGTGCTGATAAATGGCGTCATATATATATATATATATATATATATATATATATATATATATATATATATATATATATATATATATATATATATATATATATATTAAATACTATTTTCACATGTCAAGCATACTCACCTAAGCTTGTTCTAATCTGTTAAACAAACATTCTAAACATGTATTTGTTCAGACCTGTTTTGAATGCTACAGCAGAAAGAGGAATATACTTTTTCTATTTAATAAGTATGCTATAATACTTTTACAAAGCATTGTTTGAATAAGAAGTAGTGTGGACATAAATAAAATTGTAGACAGAAGCATCTTTAGATGTGTTATGGGCATATATTAGAAACGTTTGGAGATGTTCCACATAGTAACAATAAAATTATTCAAACAATTGTTGGTTTTCAGAAAAATTATTACTCAAAATTGTTCTCTATGCGAATAATTTGTTTTCACTAAGAGATTGCCCAAATAACAAATCATGCCGACACTTTATCGTATCCAAGCACAGTGGCTCAGTGATAGAGCGCTTACCTCTGGTATGTGCGGTTCCTAGTTCGTTTTGCGGCCAAGTAAGTTTGTGGTGGACAACATCGTGCTCGTGGTTTTCCTCGGGGTGCTCTCGTTTCCTTCCACTTTCTCATTCCACCAATTCTTCCATCATCATTCACTAGCCTTAATCATCTTCTTTCTCCCTTAGCCTAACAGGCATAATCGTGGGACGTTAAGCTCAAAGACTTCCTATCCAAACAACAATTTTGTGAGAATTTTCAAATGGCCCTAATATTCTATCCGAAAATAAAACAAGCATTACAAGAATATATTCTTCGAATAATAGCATGTTGAATTATACAAATTAAGACTAGTTGTAGTAAGTTTTAGTAAACTTTGAAATCTTCTATGAATGTATTAAGAATTTCGAGCTACATTCTATAAGTGTAAGAAAAGATCTTGAAATGTTATAGAAATATTTCAGATTTCCCAAAGTATTATATCGTTAATATGATATGAATATGATCATTTGGTTTTACTGAGTTTTTCCCTCTAATCTATTAAAACACTCCTTTCTACGTTAAAATTATATCAAGATTTAATTTTAACGCGCGCGCGCATGTGTGTGTGTGTGTGTTTAATTACACGATCATAAAAGCTCTCCATTGACTTCTATTCTTAGCCAACTGGATCCAGTTTCTACTTTGTATTCCTATTTCTGCGAGATCCATCTACGCCTAGGTCTTTTTAATGGACGTTTTCCTATTGGATTTCCAGTCAAAACTTTGAAAGCATTCCTATTTCTTCCATTCTGGCTACATAACCTACTTACCCTAATCTCTTAGACCTGATAATCCTAATAATGTTTGGCAAACGGTATAAATTATGAAGTTCCCCATTATGAAATTTCCACCATTTCCCATTCTCGTTCATCTTAGTTCCGAATATTCACCTCAGGATTTTATTCACAAATACTGTCAGTTTGCGTACTTTTCTCAGAGTAAGCAACTGTGTTCGGCAATTATACAGCATGATTATTGTTACATACAGGGTGTAACAAAAAGGTACGGCAAAATTTCAGCGGTGGATTCCTTACGGGTAGACAAGCAAAAAAGTTCATATGACCATATGTCATGAAATGCTTCGTTACAGAGTTATGGCCATTGAGCCGTCTGATGCTGTGAAATAGTCACATTCTGGTCGTCCCTTAATGTGACTCAATTTAAAGCTTAATAGCTCACCCCCTAATTAAGCCAGGAAGATAATTTTAGTATCAATGTGTTTCTGACGGATGAAGCTATCGGCTGATATGTATTCCATGTATATGGAGGGTACCACAGCAGATGGGAGGGTAACAAGTTTTTTTGTTTTTTTGCATCAGGATTTTGGGGATGGCATTCCTTCCCCCTTGGGTGTATACTCATAAAATTTGGTATGTGAAGCAATAAAGTAGTCCACGATGTGGTACCCCCAACGGTGTGGCTTGATGCCTACTTGCATTCTTGGCTCTGATAGTGCACAACATATTCGTGGTTGTAGCAATTAGAACAAAATCGTAGACTCTCACATTGGGGGCCCTGGTGACACTCTTAGTTAACACTAAATCATGATTCATACATCATTGGAAAGCTATGGAACACAGATCCCAACGAAGCAACTAGAGAAAGGAGGACATCTGCCTGTGGAAATGTCATTTTATGACTCTGTTGTCAAGTCAGTACGGGTTAACGTTCTCGTAGGGAGCTGCTATTTCAATAATGCTGTTTACGGTCACATAAAATACATTTAGCGAGTGTGCGTATCGCAATATGAAATTACCCTAAATAAGGGATACCCTAATATATATATATAAAGCTACTTTGTACATAGAATTACATTATACATAGAATATATAGAATTACATTTAGTTTAAATAATATCAAATTTATATGTAACACTAATTATTCTTTTTTAAAAAAAACAAGGATACATGTAATAAGATTTGAAAAAGAAATAAGTAAAATATCATCATTAAAATTCCTGTTCATTTCAATGAAAACAGAAAAATAATTCGGTATATAAATCAATGGGCTGAAAAATAAAGATTCCATGTGGGTATATTCTACATAACTTAGTTATGTAAAAATTGTGTGTGAATGAAAACTCGTTCTGAGTATACTACAAGGAGAACTAGTTAATCTGGAATTTTATATATAATTTCTATTATATATGTAATTTCTTGCAATATTCTGTAGAAAGAGAACAATATACAAGGAAGTATACACAATTATACACGTGTTATGCAAATGCAATCATATACATGGGTTTAAAAAAACAGAAATGTTTTAAAAATAGAACTGTTTAATATGGCACTTTTTTTCTAGAATTAAGGTAATATCTACAAGGATAAAACTTGAAATGGTCGTATCACAAGTTAATGTGATACACACGTTCACAGAATGTTTGTTCATTGTGGTGAAATGTCATGGCCACACAGTGTCTTCTATCCATGGTACGTAATGAGAGACACGAGTATAAACTGCTGGAACACCCAGAGCACAAGATCTTCCAAATGACGTAATTCCTATGACGTAGTATAGACACGGATTCTTTGGAAAGGATATCTGTAATGGTCCTCCAGAATCTCCCTTTAAAAAATTAAAAAGTAAATAAATTAGAAAAGAATTTAGGTCTTTTAACATAGTAGATACGTACCAAACTAATTAAATTCAACTCACGTATGCATATTCTTCAAACAACTATATGTAAGTAGGCTTATTATATTCTTCAAGATTCAGAGGAAACTCATATCTAAATTTCTAAAATATGCAGTCCAATGAAAATGAAACTTCCGTAATTAATATCAGACTTATACACTATAACTAATTAGAATAACATATAGAAATAGGTATGTTTTAGGAAATAGGAATGTAATGGAAAATAGGAAGTTAACAAATCATTAACTTCTATCTCTGAGCGGAATAAAATTTAAAGACAATGACACTTCTACTAGGAGTAATATTACAAGTAAAAATAGTTTATATTAATATATTTCTGTTTGTACCATTATCTGCCTGGATAGTGGTTAGATAAATGTTTCCATAATTTCTCATGTAAAATTATGGAATTTTAGCAATCTTATACTTTGTCAATTAAGTATTCTCGCGAAAATGGGGACCTATGCATCATTTCCCTTTTTGCAGGTTGAGCTTATTAAAGAAGTTCTTTTCAAATTTAATGTCCGATGGCTAAAGGAGTTATTGTAAGTGAAAGGTTTGGTGGAATACGAATGCGGGAGGTAGCGAAAGAACTTTGAGAAAATCCTCGAACACGATATTCTCCGTAAGCTCCATGACCTGAACTCGGGCCAGAACTCCCTTCTACAAGAGGTGAACGCTTTACTACTGACCCAGCATGATCCCAGCTTCATGTAGAAAAATGCTTGTAAGGCATAGGAGTATGCTTGATGTTTAATAAGCTGTGTGTAAAATAAACGTAACACTAATTATCTGTAATGTTATTTTCACGTTTAAACACTGGTTGCGTCGCATCGGTACTACTAGGTCATATTATTTATGGAACTCCTCTGAGTTTTCTATCAATTCATTAATTATTATTTAATTATAATTCATATTAATTATTTAATTATAACTGTTCTCTTGAGAACTAACCTTTTGATAGATGAAAAAGATTGAAATTTTTGGCGAAAGAGAGGTTTGGTTCTTGTATGGTTCACGTATGGTTCCCAGCTACGAATCACTATAATGTATTTAGAAGACAATAGTGTAGGGAAGAGTACACTCTTTAAATGAAAGATCTTTTTCTTGTTTTGTTTTTACTTCGCCGGACATTAGTCTGAAAACATCAGTAGTAAATACTACCCATCTATATTTTCTACTTACTTGGCACGTATCCTTATGTTCATTTCTCTCTCCCGCACACATCATAGATGGTAGAATTCCCATACTGAATCGAGACCTTGTAGTTTCTGAAGAATAGTATCGATTGCATTGTTGGTTTTCCATAATATGGATAGACACTTTCTGCAGAATATCACTTTCATCACCTCCTGAAAATGTGAAATAGATAATGTTTTCTACCAGCTAGTAGATGCAAAATAAAAAAAGTTAATATTGTGTGTTCATTTTAATTCTAACCTAAATTTCAGTGCAAGAAGTTTTGTATCAGTGATACGCCCGAAGGTTAGTTCAAGCTTTTTAAAATAATATAGCTGAGAACTATAGTTCTTTTCTCTGTGGTTCAAAAGAATGAATGGAAAGCTGCAAATCATATTAAGGATCTGGACTGATGGATTGATTAAATATAAGGATTATGGGTGGTACATAAATACAAAAATCGAGTAATTATGAATTTATTATCCAGATATCCTTTACACAGGTTAAATTTTCTCCATCATAAAGTATTGTGACTTCCTACGGAGTGCCAAAAACTAAGTACTTCCCAGAAATAAATTCACGATAAGAAACCAAGGAGTATTATATATATACTAGCTGAACCTGCGCTCTCTACACAGCGCATCATTCACATATGAGCATGAATCTCCTTGTTATTCCTCACATCTGTACATGTCCCTTTACAGACACAAGTGAAAGACGTCTTGTTAAAAATTGGCAACAGATACCATAAAGGGGAGATTTTTCGATTACTTTTTCAATATTTCGCACCGTTAGCAAGATTTGAGCCTACTTCCCGTTGGAGTTTCTAATTCATGTATGACCAGTGTTTTCTTTCTTCTTGCATGCAGTATATAATAAGCAAATACATTACATATACAATTAATTATAATGTCAGCTATATATGGTGTTCATTGGGCAAAACACTCAAAAAATAAAGATTTATCTTAGACTAGAGAAATGGTTATCCTTCCTTTTTCATTATTATTTGACCATGAAACAAACGCCTGACATATATACAACCCCAATATATAACTATGTGGTGTTGGAATGTGTAATGCATAGGGTATGATGCTTTTTTTTTTTTTTAATTTCAACACTTCCAGTGCACGCGTAAAAATGTAATAAAGAAATAATGGATATGTTTTTTTTTTTAAAAAAATATTCAATTAGAACTGGACAATCTACGCAAAATTTGCAATCGATCAGTGAAAACGTTATCTTTCTAGAGCCTGTAGTTTCCGAGATCTCGTTGTCGAAAGGATTGGCCACAAACATATAAACGTCCGCAAACATGTAGTCTAAAAGAACTCCAAAGATGGCAGTACGATTCATTTGCTTTGAACAATAATTTTAAAACAAACTTTATGAAAAAGATCTATTTAAATAGTTTATTTAAGGTACACACAGTTAAAATGTTTGTCTCTGTTAAACGTGAAATCATATATAACCGTAAATGAAAGATTTGAAAGCCAAAGTTATAGGTTGGAGCTCAGGCGTTTTCAATTGGTATTGTAGCATTTTAATATATATATATATATATATATATATATATATATATATATATATATATATATGTGTGTGTGTGTGTGTGTGTGTGTGTGTGCACGTGTATGCATATATATGATATCCAACCTTGAGTATTCATTAGTACGGCGGAGATTTATTATTTGTACATAAATTGGAAGTATTTGTTAAAGAAAAAACATAGTTTGGGAAAGAGTAACTAGGAATGAGAAATGTAATTAAATATGTTGAGAAATTAACTATTGTTTTTTTCATAAATGAGAAGATATTCAGTGAAACATAAGTATCTATGTATAATGAAAATATGTATTCAATGTAATTGGTAAAGATACACTGTCTAATGAAATTCTGGATTGTTCTGTCGCTTACATTAAGAGAAACCCTTTAAAATTGAATTAAAACCTGTGCTAATTGTTCATGAGAAGCGAACTTCTTAAAGGTAATCAAATGCCATAACAATTATCTCACATCTAATTAAGTATCTAATCATATTTAATTGAAAAGATAATGTTAAAAATACAATGACGCTGTCCAAGAATACGAACACACAAAATAGCAGGGAATAGTATCTACTAACCATATTCCAGTTTACCCCATCCAGTGGCCACGGCCTTATTCACCTTGAAGATATCTTGGTTATATAGACATGCTGGACGAATTATCCTGTTAAACACAACTTTCTGGGACAATCTCAATAGTGCTATATCATTGTATTTGTCAGGATAATGGTAATCCGGATGAATGATAATTTCAGCAATGTCAATGTCGACAGGATGGCCATCGCTCAACGCTAGAACTCCGAGTCTTACAACTTTCGGTGGACCCCTGCAATTAAATTATTGGTTAGAGTACTTTTGTCACATATTTAATTGTATTGAAGTCAAATATTTCAAAGATGGGAGTAGTCAGGGCACTAGATATTTTCCGAAATATATACATTTGACAAGCTACAGATAAAATTTGTGAAATTACAAAGAATGTCACACTTTAAATTTGGGAAAGAAAATTTACTACAATATATTCAAATCAGGATGCAGCAATATTTATATCAGTAATTAAAATTTTCGAGTACATATTATTGTAACTTATGATATAATTCTGATACCTGGCAGGAAAATGTAAAAATAATTATACAATTTTTTAAAATTAAAAGATTTATACATTTAGCTGTATTTGTATTGTAAGCTAATTTTCTTAAATTAATAACAATATATAATTTTAAATAACACTATATTTAATATTCTAGTGTTATATACTTCAGATTGTAATTTCTTTATTTAATTTAATTTGCCCCTGGAGTCAAAACTAAAGAATAATACAATAACTATCTTATATGGAGGAAGTATCTCTATCGTGCCTAAGTTATATCATACTTGCTTTTTTTTTGCAGTCCATGTTTAGTATGGTTATATTGCAGGGTGCATTCTAACGCAAAAAGAATAAATGAATAATCATTTCATGGTTTTACTATGCTATGTGTATAAATAGAGGTCAATATTATTTTTGTTGTTATAAGTACAAGAAAAATAAGAAAAATACAGATAAATTCCATTGTTCTTGAACTTTGTAATAGATTATTACTCAAAAGTATTCTAACATAATTTAAACGAACTATAGAAAGCATTGCATTATCTAATGTATAATGTAATATATAAACAACTTAATAGTATAATGTGATTCTAACGTGCCAACGTGTCGTCGGTCCTTGGCACTTTACCACCTGGAAAGGAACTTGACGAGGTGTTTCTTCTCTAGTAAGAATATAAATTTAATTTTAAAAAAATTGCTAATTATCTAATTGTTGTAAGACAGTAGTTTATTAATTTCAATGCTTAGAAAAGAGTAATACAACTATAAATGCAGAAACTATGGAATTTGTAATCATATCACTGTAAACATATAATAAAATTGTAATGTTAGAATTAATAAATACACACATTCTACAAAAATATATAATTATATGAATTATTAAGAAATAAAACTTATTTGGGCATTGTATAAAATATTCATGCCATTTTTACTTTAGGAAAGAACTTTATTTTTATATTTAAAATCGCTGTGTATATTGGAAGAACATCTGAAATTTACTAAAGTATCAAACAACATACCGTATATAGTGTTAAAATAACTAAATATTGTATAAAAAAGTTAATAAAGAAAAGACAGTAGGAAAATTTTCTAACTCCGTCTTTTTATTTAGTTCAAAAAATGTTCTAAATTGGAAAGATATTTTATCTGTATTTATGCATCTTTGCTTTAGTATTATTAAATGTTTCGTGAATGCAATATACAATACATTTTCAATTCTAATCATGATGTAATAATATTTATATCATGAGCCAAAATTATCTGGTATTGTGATTTATTATCACATATTCTAACTGATACGTTGCAGTGCATTTTGAAATAAGAAAAATATCTAGGAAACATTAAAATATTGTGAATTTTGAAGAAACTTTCATAATATATACTTGACTGCTTTGATCTATTTTTCATAGGCAAAACATGTAACTTACCAAACTGAGAATGAGCAATGAGCAGCAGTGACGACAAAATATTCACTAATAAGTGTTCCTCCACATTTCCACTCCATTCCGTTTTCAGTGCTAAAACCAACTGCTGCCTGGAAACAATGATAGTAACAATGCAATTACAATGTTGATATCTAATTACATTAACATTTATCCAAACAATTGTTAATAAGCAATTGAGAAGTTCTAAAAATATCAAAGTTGCACATTCTTCTGCGGAAAATAAACTGAACGAATCATATGCCACCATAATCTTATTTATTCAGTCAATTTTTATTCTAAGCAAGTAAGAGATACTTCTGTTAAGACTCCAGTTACTACACAGTTATTTCAGATTCCATAGTTTTAGTTTTTAGAAACTTAATGCTTTATTTAAAACATTCAAATTAATGTGATTTTGTTTTCAAATTATACAAACGCTTCTTAACATGCCTTTTGTTTACGGAACCGTCATCGATCCTCTTTTCAAAAATGGAAAAATTTGAATTGCTTCGGAAACAGCTTTATTTAAAGGTCTTACTTTTGAGATGAAACATATTTCAACCAAATTAAAACTACTATTGAAAACAGTAATTTTAATATACGTTTTCATAAGTTACAAGGAACAAATTCCGACGTGAATTGCAAGTTTAATCTGAAACAGTACGATAATAATCTTCAATTTATTTATAAAACACATTCATATATTCAAATATTTTCACACAGAGTAAACATTCAGGACGGATGAAAATGTTTTTATATTTTCGTTGAACTTAATCATGTATGTAGGATGATGTGTGGAACACATCGTAAAGAAATCTCAAAGGAGATAATCGTCTACCGTTACTTGTCAATTGAGAAACATATTTAAATTTTCATTCTTTGCTTAGTATCTTATACCATCATATCATGAGTAGAAGTAGCTTACTCATCGTCGCCCAGGCTGCGCTACTATAGATAGAAACGTGAAATTTGGACAGAATACTCCCCTTGTCACGAGAACAAAAGATAAGAAAGGATATTTTGAAATACGTACTTTAAAGGGTAAAGGAGAATAAAATTTTCTGCCAAGAATTAAGGATGACACAAATTTCTCAAGCTAAGGAGATAAAACTCGACGAATCTACAAACTATTCACTATAAATAAGGGAATATATGTTTCAGTGATTACGAATATTCCACATCTAAAGAGGAAAAGAAAATATTTCTATAATACTCAAATTTTCCTTTGATTATTCAGAAAGTGCCTAATGTGAGCATTAGTGTTGTAGAAAAACGTTTTTTTTTTCTGTGAAGTTTTTTTCAATAAAAATCATCGTTCTTTTTCATGTTTCTTTTCAAATGTCTGTTTTTTTTTCTGGCAACCATTATTTATTGATTTATGTTGCAGATTATCGAAATAATCAACAGAACTTGAGTCGAAGCCCTCGTAACTTACAAATCGTTTGTTTCTTTGAACCTATACAAGCAAAATTGTGTGATTATTCCTTTCGGACCCAGGTCATTTTTGGCGTTTTCCTAAAAGTCTTCCTAAAGGTCGTTTAAGTTAGTGACTTATTGCTCAAAAACCATTCATTCGATTGACATGGTTAAGGCCTTGTTTTTCTAGAAAATAGATGTAGCTATTTTTTTGGTTTAAGTTGCATTACAGTGTTGCCAACAGCTGGGAAATTATTGAGGGAAATGTAGGGTGAAAATTTTAAAAAATCCCTAACCGAATTTCAATTTTTTTTGTATCTAGCACCACTGCTGCTATATGGGTTCAAGTCACCTAAAAATCTTTGGTGTGTTGACAAAGTACAGTGAAATCCTGAAGTCGCTGGCTTCCATTCAAAGAGGAAAAGAAAAAATTCTCTGTCATCATACACATGAAATTTTGACACTTTTTACGCCTCAAAAGCAAAAATCAAGAGATATGCCGGAGCTACAGCTTCTCTAATTATCCTATTGAAACTTTTTATGGTGTGTTGTGTAGGATAAAGAGGAAGCTTTCAGGTAGTGGTACGTCTGTTTCAATGTAGCCAGCAAGAGGGTAATAAGAGAGGGGAAAAGGGAAATTTTCCGAAATTTTCACCTAAAATTGGGAATTAATTGTTTTGGCTGGAAACACTGGCATCATACAGACTAAAACTGCCTGAAAATAAACCTTAGTTCTCCAATAATATATCCTACAAGTATCATAGCGATATCTAACAAAGTAAGATGAAATTTAAAAAAAAATATATATATATATATATATATATATATATATATATATATATATATATATATATATATATATATATATATATATATATATCTCAATCTACTTCAGAAATTCACCATATTCTTACCATTTCCAGAACATGGTTTATTATAAACCTCAACTGTACTTCCCCTAATTATTCTAGTGAAACTTTTTATGGTGCGCTGTGTAGGCTAAGGACGAGGCTTTTAGACACTGGTAGTTTGTTCGAGTGTAGCCAACAAGAGGGAAAAGTAGAAACAAAAAGGGAATTTTCCCCCAAAATTTGCCCCTAAAATCTGGAATTAAAATTTTCTGTAGCAACACTGTTATCAGACAAACACAAACTATCTTAAAATAAGGTTTGGTATCCCTCTAATATATCGTGACGATATCTAATAAAGTAAGCATGTCAATAAAAAATATCTCATTCTACCTTTAAAAAATCACAGTTATCTTTCCAATTAGAGAACAAGGTCTACTGTAAACCTCAACTGTACTTCCCTATCAAGGGTTAGAACCTAAATACGAATTTTTCGTGCGCCCTCTGATTACCCCATTGTAACGATCTGTAGCCACTTTTATTCAGTAAGAACCAATTTTCGACTGGCGTAAGTTGACTTGCACTCGGACGAATAGGTACGGCTTTATAAACAAAAATTTCGAATATTTGCCCAAATTTAGGGCAATTTTAATTTCCCTAATTGGCTACACTGCGCGCAGGCCCGTCCAATTGATGTCAACAAATAGGTGTCCATCCAAGGTATCTACCTGGCAAGTCTTAAGGAGGTCTTTCTACAACGAATGAAGCTACAGGGAAAAAAGAAGTAAAGGAAATTCGAAATTAGAAAATTCTCGAATTTTTGACTGGGTTGAAATTTGAGAAGGAAATTCGACACCAGAAGAAAAAGAAATTAGGTAATATGATAAACTATGGTCCAACCATATTTGGCAAGAATAATATCCCGATATCTTAAATTAGTGTCCACACAGGAGCGGATTAAAAAAGTGACACACCCATATGTGCCACTTTGGCCGCCTGGGTCCGAAAGGGTTACGAGTGTACATTTGTTTACATTTTTTTGACTACTAACTCGTGTTGTTGTAGTAGTTATAGTCTCAAGTAATAATAACATCGTTGTTGTAAACAACTTTACAAGGAAAGTTTTCTCTCCTTTTTACATATTAGTTCCAATATTGTTGTTGAGAAATGCAGGGTTTTCAAAATGAATATCGGGATTTTAAGTCTTCGTAGTACTTATTACATTTTACGTACAATTATAAGCAATGCATAAAGTAAAAGAGCACCTCAAACAGCATTTGCTACAAGTGTTCGATGTGAGATCCATTCGTCACACGGCACACATCTAGTTGATAGGCGAGAAAGGCCCATAAACTTTCCGCCATATGGCACAAAACACATTCAATTTAAGGGAGTCTCGTTTCAACTGTACCATCTCCTGAGAATTTGCTGACGGCCAGATGCAAACATTATGAGTGTTCACATTATCTCTTAGCTGAAATGTCGATTTATCACTGAAGACGACACGATCCAGACAATCTTCATTGTTAACCATCAATATTTCATTGGATTTATTCGACCATTTGCTTTAGCATTGTCCATGTCGCAAGTAGTCGCAAGCGTCTTCTTAATATTCTTCACACAGACGGTTGCACTGTACAGATCAGTCTCTATTAAAACACAAAAAGCTTTCTGCTCTCTAGTCTCCATCTTTGCTACTTGCTCTTTCTAACGGCAGACAGAAGAAACAGTGCATGTACATGCGTGCGTGCAAAACTGTTTGAGTTGCTCTTTCATTTGATATAATATTCATAATTGTAATTTAATTTTAATAGATACTACAAAGTTTCAAAATCCTAATATTGGCACGTAAACCGTAGTCTGTAGGCTTTAGACCTGTAGCAACTGCAAACAATAAGGACGTAGTCGCAAGCGTCTTCTTAATATTCTTAACACAGACGGTTGCACTGTACAGATCAGTCTCTATTAAAACACAAAAAGCTTTCTGCTTTCTAGTCTCCATCTTTGCTACTTGCTCTTTCTAACGGCAGACAGAAGAAACAGTGCATGTACATGCGTGCGTGCAAAACTGTTTGAGTTGCTCTTTCATTTGATATAATATTCATAATTGTAAGTTAATTTTAATAGATACTACAAAGTTTCAAAACCCTAATATTAATTTTGAAACACCCTGCATTACTTCAAATTGTGTCATCCTATATTCATGTCTTGTATATACATATCATCAGGGCCGGCCCTAGGCAATTTGTCGCCCCGTGAAATGGCATAATTTGCAGCCTCCCCCTTTCTCCAGAAAGAACAAATCTTAAAAGCCATGATTTTAAGTATGCTACTCCAGCATGAACAACGAAGGGGAGGGTGTGTGCAGTTAACTACTTACTAAAAATGCAATCCGTTTGTTTGTTTTTGTTCTTTGAATATTAATATATTATGTTAGTGAAAGTTAAAGCAAACACACCTGCCAAGGAAAGATGGTAATTCTTTTTATAGAATTCAATATCGAGCTTCAATCTCATCGTATCAGTTTGCAATTTTAGTGCAACTAGCTCTTTTATCTTTATTTCTTGATTTTTCTTCTACATCTGTTAACATTTCTTTAAAAACTTGTTTCTATTTTCAATGATAAGGAACTTGTTTCTGACGAAAACAAGACTAGTTGTCATATCAAAACTGTAATATCTTACTAAATGGAATAGATATTCGCTACTATTCAAGAATTGTATTCTTGCATGTGACAACAATCAAGCAATTTGTGCTCGGATTTATTCGACCATTTGCTTTAGCATTGTCCATGTAATCTTAAACTAATGCAACCTAAACATAATTTATGAATGTAGTATTCAAATAGGTCAGCTTATTAAATATAACTACCATCATCATGAAGTCTGTTTCCAACAGGAAATATTTAATTTAAATAATATACTTAAGACAGATTTTGCCGAACCCCCCAAACTTGCCGCTCCATGCAAATGCACGTGTTGCATATATGGTAGAGCCGGCTCTGCATATCATATATATCTACTCGACAAATTATTTATATATGATATTTAAAAAATACTCTTAGGCAAATTAGTATTAATTTTTACCTTTAGACAAGTTATTTGAATTTTATACTGTTCGTGACATTATTTTCGTACTTATTAGAGGCCTGCTTTCACGAAAAAATAAAATTTCTCCTCTACTTTTATTTCTTAGTTGATATTCATGAAAACTGCTGAAACCCGAATTGTTAATAGGTATGGTATTCATGTAAATTGTAAAATATTTGTAGCGTATCAGTAGCTAGCGTTTAATTTATGTTGCATTTTACGGTGATTACACCTACATAAAAATATTTCAGACTTAAATAAACATAAGATGCATTACAAATGACTATTTGAAAAAAAAAACGAAATTTAGAAAAAAACGAGAGGCAATGTTTTTTTCTAAAAAAAACATACATTTCTGAAAAAATACAAACGGTTTTTTTTTTCTATTTACAACACTAGTGAGGATTTACTTAAGTTAGACATCTGAAATCCTAACTATATATAAAGCTACGTGAAATCATCCACTTTTTGGGACTAATCCACAGCAAAATTGCTAAAAGTGAATATTTTTAGTTTCAGGGGTTTCAATTTAGTTGTTTAAGGGTCTAAAGGGGGGATGAAGAAATTTAACATTTTATTTAAATTGACTCTTTTTGGATTTACTGTATAATCTTATGTTTTAGATACTTAGGATTGGAATAAAAACTTGAAATTTGGTATGCTTGTACGTTTTCTATAGGATTATTTAACAAAATTACTAAAAATAAAACTTTCAACTTTAGAGTTGTTTTATTCGAAACTGAAAAATCTCCATGTTATTTATATGGGACATATGTTTTTAGAACTATTTGGACTCAGAGAAGTTCTGTTCGATATTGTCCCTATACGATAACGTGAAGTTAGACGTGTCTGAAAAACTGGCAACGAACAGAACAAGTGGTAATCCTACAGTGCAATGTCTGGTAAATATGGAGGATGTATTTTCTAAGACGGATAATAATATCACCAGTGACAACCTCAATATGTGACGTCCCGTTGTCCTGAAGCAGGGTAGCATCTCTGCGATTCACAAACACTAGCTAAAATGGTTTTCAATTTTCTATGCACATGGTCTAATAGCTAGTGCATGTCCCTTTGATGCATGTGGTCCTGGGTTCAATTCCATTAGGGGAAAGCACAAAAAATAATTTCACAATCATTAATTCACTTTAAATAATAATCAATCCCCTTTATCTTAAAAGATATAATCGTGGAACATTAAAGTAAAAAAATCATTTCTTTTGCTTTCATGTACATGTTCTAGTTGCTGCGAGTACATAGTTGCATTAATCGTCTGGCCAGGTATCGGCAGTTCGTGACACACGATCCGACAGCTTAATCATCTGTTGATGCAGTTTTGCTTTTGGTTTTTCGGGAGTGGGGTCGTGGCGTGCCAATTAATTATGACGCCATAGTAGAGTATCATATCTAAGCCAATATTTTGTCCGGAAGGGGATACTTCCTCTAATAAGGAAGAAACAAGCACAGACAGACATTTACTCGTATCGTTTCCTAAGCCTCAATCAATTCACGTGAAACTCATCGTTTACCACTTTACACTGTTTGCCATGCTGTTAGAATGAAAATATGAATGAATATTCTTTTCTTTTTTTGTTTTACGTAGTACACTATTTGTCACAATATCTTCTATGTTATAAGAATAAGAAGTCCTAACTGTTGTCTTTGACTTTTCATTTTCGGGAACTATTGGATTCACAATTCAAATTAAACATCCCTTCGAAAAATTAAACCAACAACCAAGCCGGATGACTTCTAGTTGGTACTTATTTTTAATAAATTGAATGGAAGTGCCCTTATTTAGAAGACGAGATTCACCCATGTGGTGTTCTATCTTAAGAAACTCTTATACTAGAATCAGTGGAGGCGAAGTGAGATGTTTCAGCCATAAACTATATTATCTTGACAAGTACTCTGTCGTGTCTATTGAAAACCATTATTTATACAGACATTTGTTAGTAAAATAGTACAAATATATAAAGGAATTAACATATAGAGCATGATTTAAAGGAGATGTGCGAATTATCCACTTCAACCCAACAGTGGAGGCGAAGCGGGCGCACTATAATAACATTAAATGAAGTGATACCAGTGATTTAGCTGGGAAAAAATATTTACTGGAACGGCTTTAATACACATGCTTCACAAGCCAATTTGTTACATAATTACGGAGTATCTAAGACAAATGTTTTCCGGAGCGACGTTTCGGTTCGTTCTGGTCCAACTAAACCACTAACTAAAATGACATTCTTTTATTGCCACACAAATATCTACTGGATCCTAGATGCATTGTGAACTCTGAAAACACATTTTTAGCCGCAAAGTAAAAAGTTCATTTTGTAAAAGTTATGGTTTGAGCGGAAAACAATCTACAGGTATATACTTGGACGTATAATGTAGAGAAAAGTAAAAGCTCAGAAATGGTCTATTTTTTAGTACATACCTTTTCACTAAACAGTAAAGTTCATGCATTATGAAAGACTGAAGTAAAATAAAAATACCCTTGTTTGGAAAATAGATAAATTGCTTTTATATCATTTTTTTAAAGATTGCAATGATAGTGTAAACTACTAGCAATAACAGTAGTAAAGCATCAATTGACTACATATGAAAGCTACTCTCAACATTTTTCACAAACTAATTTACCTTTATGAGAAATATCAATATAAAATTCATGATTCCAAGTACTTGGTATGTTTTAACATATTATTTCATTTCCATTAGGAACTCGTATCTATACCTAGTGATTATTTTAAATTTCTCCCAGGAAAACACTTTCACTACGGGGCATGAAAATAATACTGCGAAAATACTAGTAACCTATGTGAGCAGGGTCGGAGTTATTTTCCGGGGGAATTTCTTCCCCAGGTCAGCCC
This sequence comes from Thermobia domestica, assembly GCF_964235325.1. Taxonomy (NCBI): domain Eukaryota; kingdom Metazoa; phylum Arthropoda; class Insecta; order Zygentoma; family Lepismatidae; genus Thermobia; species Thermobia domestica. Next base: position 99,777,557 of record NC_137466.1, on the reverse strand, counting down.
CAGAAATCATCACTGTCCAATTGTCTATAACTACTTTAGCTCATCGATATAACCTATACGATATAACCTTCACGATATAACCTATCAACGACATTCGTCATTACAACTAATTGTGTCAAAACTCTTTGTGAATAACTCTATGCTAACTAATATCGAGCAATTGGTTGATGTTACTTAGCGTATACGACTCGGAAATTATTACAGCCATTGTCAGTAATATGTGTCAACTCAACCACTCACAAAAAAGACACCTGCTGTCTATTGTGTTTACCAGAATCTAAAGACAACTCGACTACACACTTTAATTAACTACTGGTTTTAATCGGTGAGTTAATTTACAAAACGCAAACAATCACTGTATTTCCAGCTCTACTTTTCCTTACTATTACTCACTTCACCTCCAGAGACTCCATGTGGAAACTCTGAAGTTTCCCTTGAATTATCCACTTATTTACTCTTAAAAAGCAGGAATAGGGTACCTACCATATGTGGGAACTCTCCTTTGCTTGCATTCTTTCCTCCGACCACCAGTGGCATATCTGAATGTTCACATTTAGGTACTTCAGCTCTAAGGAGTGATGGCTTTGGAAGAAGATTCATACCTTCCAGATCCATTGTGACTAGTTTGGAATATTCCTGACATTCTGTTAGAAAATATAAGACATTACACGTCGAATTTTGCACAGAAACATATTGCAATATTCATAGAGAACAACATGAAAATGAAAATACATTAGGGAGCATAGAAAATTAACTGTGATGTCAACGTTAGAAAATGTTTAATTTATCCAGTCATTATTTCTTAATTTAAGTGCACCAATTACCCAAGTGTAAAAGTCTTGTTTCATATTTGATAAAGCCTACAATTATTTTAATTGTGATTTAAATATTCCAGCCTATATATTGAGAATATTAATTTATCTTTTTAATATATTTTGGTTGAGATAGATCACAAAAGAAAATCATGGATAACTTGGCATAAAGAATGGGTCACATCAATATTGTTGAATATAAAGAAAACACTGTTATTTATCTAAGAATGTAGATATTCTATCAATATGTAAATTAGAAATAAACTTATTTTCTCGAAATGAAACAAAAGGTATCACTTTCAGAATTTTAATGAAGTTGTACTAAGATTATTTACTTACTAAGTTCGCTTTTCGAAAGCCGAGACTCCTTGGGTGATGCATGTGTTTGTTGATGATAGTTATGTTCTGCGTGAAGGTTTGGTTGCTGCTGTTCTCTGTCACGATGAGGACTAGCTGACTCAGATGGAAATCGGGAAGGAACTAGTATAGGTGTTGAAGAGCCTGGTTGATGACCACTGGTTCTGAATGAGGCAAAATTGTTTGTACTATGTGGTTGACTGGTAAGTCCGAAGCTTTGCTGTTGACCGACACTTACACCAAAGCTTAATGATGGACTAGATGGTTTTTGTACTCCTGAATTTCTGTAAGTATTGCGATTTGATGGCCTTTGATGCGTATCAAAATTATATCCAAAAGATTCAACCTGTTGAACTACTTGCTGTGTTGGATTCTTACGTACAGGAGACGGTTGCACATTGTCGTGTTGTCTTTGGTTGTAAGTTTGGCCTTGGTACCCCAAAGAGTCTTTCCCAACACTAAAATTGATTTCTGGAGGATATAGAGAAACAGATCCTCCTATTTGTACTAATGGCGATCTAAACTGAGCACTAAATGTAGGACTAGTTCTATCACTTGGCTGATGAAAAGAACGTACATCAAGAGCTGGTGATATCTGTGACTGGTGAACCTTCTGTCTATAATTTGTATTTGGCTGATAACTATCTTGTCTGGTAGAACTAGGTTGTCGAGAACTCGTGACTTGGGGATTGTAATTATTATTTTTGTTCACACTTACTCTGTGCCCTTCGTTTGTCACACAACAAACCAAAGGAATGTTGCCAGTAAACCCGCACAGCTGAAGTGTCATCTGTATGTCTCTTGAGCTTATTAAAGAGGCACATTGATGAGCTGGCATGCAGTGCACCGAGTAACCTGATCTTCCCGACCAGGAGCAGGAATCTAGAAGAATCAACAATTAAACCATTAAAATTCAATTTATGTGATTATTCTTAATTTTTAAAAATAGCTTACAGATAGAAATTTAATATATAAAAATTAAACTGATCCTGTGGATGATCGAATCAAGTGATTCAACTATTTGAAATGAATTTTGCACCTTCAGGAGAAACGTGAGGCACAATTTATGCGAGAAATTGAATATCTTACAAGGCCGTCAAGTTAGGAAGATGAAGGTCGGCACATATACTCTTCATTATATATAAACAAACAAGAGTCCCCCTTTATAAAACTTCATATTACTTTATAATACTTTACAAATTTTACACATCCTTTCTCCACATTGAAGGAGAAGTTGACTGATACCTGTGATAGCATCGCGGGAAAACAGCTGACCAATCGGAAATTAATTTTGGAACATAGTTTCGAATTTGCACGAGTTTATTAAGATTGTAATTCATCCCGATGTTTATGAAACCACGTCTTAGCTCCAACAGTGTGAATTGGCCCATTGCCCCCTTGGAAGATTTCATGACTGACCGGAAACTATTACAAGATGTATAGTACATTTAATAGTTAATATCTCTCTTTAATCTAACAAGTGAGTCAAGGAAGGGTTTAAACCTCTCTTGAGCAAGACACACACATATATATATATATACACACTTAATGTGTACAGAAAAATGATATCAACATTTCTACTATTTTTAATTAATTTACTTTGTTATAATTTATAATTTAATGCAGGCAGATTCTCGCGTATATCCGCGCCATTTTTTTTACTGTTTGTGCTGTGACTAGAAAAATGAAATGAAATCTTTGAGTTTTACGTCCCACGGTTATGCCGGTTAGGCTAAAGGAGACGGTGATGATGAGTAATGAATGAAATGGTGGAATGAAGAAAGTGGGAGCAAACGAGAGAACCCCGAGGAAACCCACGCACACGGTGTTTGTCCACCACAAAGCTCACTTGGCGGGGGCTGGGATCGAACCCGGACCACAAGCACCAGAGGTGAACGCTCTACCACTGAGCCACCGCGGCCCCATTGCTGCGACTAGAGAATGTTATGTAGTACAATCTAATTTTCATCTTTGAAATAAACCTAGTGCAATAGTCGACTTGAGCTGAGTGTTGTGACTGTAATATTAAAAACACATTTATGGCTCAAGAGTAGAATAGAAGATGTGGCTGTCATTGATTTTGCTGTGATTTTGTGAGAATTTTAAGAGATGGAGAATCAAAGTCTGATATGCGTGCATAATTGTGAAGCTGTTTAATTGAGCTGTTTTGTACTAACCGCTGATAATAAAGTTATGGTTAGAAGCGACAAATTAATTTTATGATGCAATAGATATAGATTGTAGGTTGTAGTCCTAGATAACTTGTGAAATACAGAAACATAATCGAGGTTCGTTAAGTAGGATTGTATAATAGTTGATTAGAACTGTACATTGACGTAATTGACATATTTTTAAAATTATAAGAAAGTAAATTATGATTCTCAATTAAGTTTTGAAAATCGTTTTGAGTGTCATATCTATATTTTTGAAATGTCAAAACGCATCAGCCCTTGAAATTTCTGAGAAATATTTCCAAATATTCAATAATTTCTACAAACTTTAGACAAATGTTAATAATTATAACTAATGGAAACAAAACTAAATGTAACAATCAATTTCAATTCATTCTTCAGGGAAAAAAATAACACTTTCAATATTATGTTTGATTGCAAACTTTTGTTGTGTTGACATGTTGTACTTTATTTTTTCTTAATGAAAGAACTTACATAATCGTAGAAAGTATAATACTAATACTACCTCCACTAATAATAATAATAATAATAATAATAATAATAATAATAATAATAATAATAATAATAATAATAATAATAATAATAATAATAAAGTTCGAGTTACTGGTAATACTCCAAATTTATTATATTACAAAAATAGACCAAATAATTGTAATATATATAATTTGATTTAATCAATTATGTACAGATACAGAAATGTTACAGCCAATAGTATAGCTTCATCTCATTTGATTTTTTCCTCAAAAAATCGCAGGGTTCATTTCAATTCCTTTAATTCCTAGTGTAATTGGTATAGATATATTGTTTTGAATTGCAATTAAGTACGTTTTCGAACACACGTTTGAAACTAATACAAAACAGAGATAATAAGGGGATGTATGTAAAAATTTCCCTATTTCCGATTTTTCTCATTATTTCACAATGTCCAAATATATTCAAAGTTTCAAATTAGTAACCAAGAAAAATGTTCTATGATTACCTGTATTATACAAATTTTATTCTCTCAGGTGGTGTAGCGCGACTAACTTTGGTGAAAGGCACCTTTTCTAAAAGAAGGCCCACCATAATAAAAAAAGAAAAGAAAGGAAGGAAGAAAGAAAAATCGATCAGATTCCAACGGTTTATGCTCTCTGACGCGAAACTCGAGATTCTACAATATGAATATTACTGTAAATGTGGGGGGAAAACAGAGATTACATAGAGCTGAAATACAGTAACCTCACAGAAGCAGTTACAACATTAGTGACATTGCCTCCAAAATAAGATTACCATACGTCACCATTTATGCGGATATATCCGCATTTTGAGACTGAAAATTTTCGTCAGTATAATTTGCTTAATATACGTTGTAGTCATATTTAAATGGTACGATCTAGGCACACCGTAATTATATTTCGTACTATTGTGCCTATTATATGCTTTCAGGCCAGCATATCAGCAGATAAGAAGGAAAGTACATCCTAAATACAAGTATGTCGGATTTGGGCATTTCAGAATATATTGTAACCCTTCTCCAAGAGAAGTCATTTCAGACACAGACGAATACTGTGTGTAGGAAAGCACAGTGTAGCCAACACACTTCACAATTTCGACCATTATGATGTCCCTATTAAACATCAATCAATCAATCAATCAATCAATTTCTCCCATTTTGTGCATCAAAGAAATTATTAACTAATTAGTTAATTAATAAATTCATATTTCCCCAATTTGTTGAAAAGTAGGAACCACTGATATTCTCTATTTTTGCATATGTAAAAAATATTGTTTGCTTTTTTATTTAATAAAAAATAGGATCTTATTAGAAAAAGCTAGCACAGCTTACCCCTTTCTAGTATAATATTACGGAAGACTTAAAGTGCTCAAAATTCTCGCTGTTTCAGTCGTAAAAGTTTGAAAGTGTTTTAAAACAGATTGTAATAGATCTAATATTCTGGGTTTCGCTTAATGATTTTGTTTTCATGAATTACATATAGTTATTCATTGTATAGCACTTGGTAAATAAACGCTGTTATTAGAGAGAGAGAGAAAAGAACAAATTATATGAAAAAATATCAAAATATATTTCACTATTGTTCTGATTAATTATACTTGAGTTACAAGAGAACAGCTTTTTGAACAAACATAAGATGGTCTATATTAAACCAATAATTTGTACAATGTTAGAACTATTATTTGTAACTAAATGCTACTATGTTAAAGACTGATCTTCGTGGGTTGTACCGAATACTATGTAAGATATACACGAAGCTGGGAATTAATTTGCATTTAAAAATTCAGGTATTCCATGGCAATAAGTGAGTGCAATGCGTATCGGACCCTGTCATTGGACATTTATTGTCACTAGGAGAAGCTAAAGTAGTATAATTCCACTTTCACCTTTCGTAAAGAAGTGGAGTTGTAAATAGAAGGAAAAACAGTATATTTTTCTTTTTTATAGGAAAACTTCGCGAGTCGCCATTTAATTTCTGAGCAAGTTTCTTTTTAGACAAATGTGAAAAAAATGTATGTAAAAATAAATACAAAACAAAATGGTGTTTAGATTGTGCTGAAATTAGTTTCTAATATAGATTTACGAAATAAAGAGCAATAACATTTGAACCTATATTTCACATATTTAATGCAACCAGATTAATGAAAACTGATTGTTTAAAATGTATTTTCATTTCGGTTATAGTCACATTTTGTAGCTCTTGAAATTATAATAAAACTATATTGAGAAATACAAGCACATTATTATTTGTAAATACTTCCATTTCTTGACGTTCCAAAAACTATGCACAATGAAAAAACAAGAACTTATTTTACTACTCAATGTATCTTCAAATAACAGGAAAGGTTTATTTGGTATATGTCATTGCATTGAATTGCATGAGAATGTTGAACCTTCTTCGCCAGTTTACTCGAAAATATATAACATACCATTGTTTCCCGAGCCATTGAATATATATATATATATATATATATATATATATATATATATATATATATATATATATATATATATATATATATATATATATGTAGATAATAATTAGTTATTTCACTAGAAGCTATTATATCACAGTCTATTATAGATTTTGTTTCAAAATACATTTATTTTCTCTAAGTTGGCCATCTGTTCAATTGGCAATTTTTCAATGGAACCGATGGTGATCAACATAGACAGATTTCACAGTACTTTGAATGATATAGTTATGACGGAGTACTTTTCTTCAAATAGTGCTTAGGTTAAGCACTGTTTATAAAGGAGCAAAGAAATTATTGTACTTTAAAACAACTGAAAAAACTTTAAAAAATACCGCGTTTTTATTTTTTAAAAATCACAGAAAAACTTTTTTTTTACAACACTAACATAGAGTCCCTGGTTCGATTCTTGGTCGAAAAGTTTTGAAATTTCAACATAATATGGTGGTTCGGATTTCAACTTACACAGTAGGTCATAGTCTCATATAGCTTCAATGCTATATGAAAGGGACACTAAAATCTAACCACCCAAACAAACAATTACATTTAGTTGTTGGTACTTGAAGTTTTCCTGTATTGGTACTTAAGAGATGGTAGCTTAAAAATTATAAGATAACCAAGGTTTCATTATTACTAGTATGTAAACACACATGGTAAATTATTGCAATCTTACATATGCAAATACTACTGAATAACTACCCGGATAAAAGATATCTGTTAATATCTGGATGATATCTGTTAATCAGAAAGTTAGAAAAAAAATAAAAATTTACTTACTTGAGTATTGAGTCTCTACAAATATCTGTGAAATAGTGAGGATCGTCAAACCCAAAGCGACTCGAGGCATATTCTTGCCTATACCACTGAAAAATCAACTTCATCTACATCGAAATTGCTGTCTTCCGTGTTGATGTTCAGAAAGACATCAACTTGTATGAAGGACACTGGCTTCCTAAACGTACGAAGACCAACTGGAAATCTTCTTATTGAAACAACACATACTCAATATTTATATATATTTACACACACACACACACATACATGTGTATTTTGGTATCCATACGTGTGCAGGTAAACATAATCGCCGGTTTCAACTGTAAGCAAAATTAAAGATTTTTTCACGTCATGAAGTTCTTCTGGGGAGTTCCAGACACGAAATGTGACGTCAAAAATATTTTTATTCTTTTTTCGCAAATTAAAACCTTAAGGGAATTTTCTGGTGCTTCGCCGATAGTAATCTATCCAGTAGGCAGCAATTAAAATTTATGTGAGAACACTCTGCCAGTTTAGTAGGCCTAACCAGCTGCTTGAGCATGCTACCAGTGTAAAACGTCCTTGGAATGTTAACTCTTTTCCTCTTCATGGGCAATCATGCAATTCATTCTGCGCTTTGATTTTTTCTTTGTGTATAACTTCAAAGTAAATGGCATATGAAAAAGTTATATTAGCAGATGTACGTTAAGATATGTCATTATCATATAATTCTGTTAAGTCCATCCCATTAAATAGCTCTTCTCATATTAGATTTTAGCACTGAATTTTCCATCGCATATGTTAAGACCAATCCCTTTTGATATAGCAATACATAGATTACCCTGGTCAAATCTCTAGGTTTAAAATACACGAGGCGGTAGACGCCGCAGTAACGTTAGAATACGAAGCAGCAGCCAATTGGACGAATAGAAGGCCCATTTCTGAAAACTTAAAAGTTCTACAAATGTTGTTTACAAATTGTAAATAATACTTGTTATTGAGCGAAATTATTAGATTAATAATACTAAAACTCTTTCGTAAATACTAATACTGTTACCTTTAATTTGTCACAACTTTATGATACTCATGCTATGTTGAAAATGTTTATTTTAAAAATGAAAAAATGAAATCTTTGAGTTTTACGTACCACGGTTATGCCGGTTAGGCTAAAGGAGACGGTGATTATGAGAAATGAATGAAATGGTGGAATGAAGAAAGTGGGAGGAAACGGGAGAACCCCGAGAAAACCCACGCACACGGTGTTTGTCCACCACAAAAATGTTTATTTTAGTGAGTTATACCATAGGCGGAGCTAGGAATTGTCTGCTGGGGGGCAGTGGGGCAGACCTTTCGGTCGGTCTCGGAGGTCTTGGTAGATGGTCTTCTTATAGGTGGCATTTTTATTTTTTGTCAAAAAGTTGAGGGGCGATGCCCCCCATAACTCCGCCCATGAGTTATACACTGGTATTACAAGGCTATTACCTTTGTAAACAGTTCATACTTGAAGGTATTCCTTGTACAAAGTGGATTCTGGTCTCAGTAAAGTCTAAAATGTATGTTAGTTATCAACACTTGATATTAGCGTTGTTAGTGTGCCAAAGACGAAAAAGAAAAAGACAAAACTTTTTTTTAGATTTATTTAATTATCTATTATTATTATTATTATTATTATTATTATTATTATTATTATTATTATTATTATTATTATTATTATTATTATTATTATTATTATTATTATTATTATTGACGAAATTTGTCATGAACATCACGTTACGAGATTCAGTTTACATTAAAATTAACCAACGATGGTAATATGACAGAGGTGCTACTATTAGGGATGCGCACGAGACAAGATTTGTGACTGTCTCGTCTCGAAAATGTGCTGTAAAAGTGATGTCTCGACTCGAAAAATGTATATTTTTCTATTGGAAGAGCCGTGTCTCGACTCGAATTTTGTCAGGGAAATCCTGTCTCGACTCGTCTCGTGCGCATCCCTAGCTACTATTGTTAGGTAAGAAACTGTTATATCCTGTAATACCTGTCTCCTATTTTTTGTGTTTATGTATAACGTTCGGGACGAATGTTGATGGGGTTGTAGCAAACGTGCAACCTTCCCCCTACTATTGTTATTTTTGTTCTCTTCGACGGATACCATCAGCGTTGTGGACAACCAAAATATCGTCCGCTTGCTGAAGATTTTTGGACACAATACAATGAATATGAGTATACTAAGGTGATGGACAGTGCGCTTCAGAAATAGTGAAAAGCATGAGCACGACAAACCATTAGGTTGTCTCATACTAGTCCAGTAGGTTTCGACACATTTTCATGCGCTGACTTCTGTGATCGTCTGTAAGCATCCTCGGGACCCATCTAACTAAAACTTTGCAATAACCCAGATTATCCAAAATCTTTTCCAAGATACTACAGCCGATATTCAGCTGCACACACAATTTCTTTCGTAATCCGCGATCACACTTGATCAAAGCGCTCTTCATTGTGACAGATGGCAGCTGAGCAGGAACGCCCGGACCGTGACTTGTCGTGCACATCCTTTTCACCACTTTTGAAACCACACTGCTCACCATCGCCTTACTTTCAGCAAGCGTTAATGAGTATTAGTGGGGTGCAATTTATTCAGCAGTCAGAATCTCAATAACACATTTCTGTTTTGTACACACCTGAATGTCATACGCCATTCAGGTTGACTGCTGTACTGCTGTTATCTGACGAAAGAGAACTAAAATAACAGGATGTTAGCAGGAAGATTCTGCCTTTATAAAATAAAAACAACATTTGTTTCGGACGGTATACATGTACACAAAATAGTATGAGGCATTAAGTTCGAAATGTCGCTCATATATCTGTAATGTCTGCGATGTATAGACAGTGATGATTTCAGATTTGCTACGGAGATGACTTTTAATACACGGGAGGTGAAAATAGTAGAGATGCAAGGACTCGGAAAAAAAACAGGCTTTTTTGGAAAAAACTCGGTTTTTTTCTGCTTCGCTTTTTTGCTGGGGAAATTTTGCTTTAAACTAATAAAGCAGACTTTGTTTCGCTTCTCTACAACAAAAAACTCATTTAAATAGTGGTTGATGCAGATAATAATATGAAACCTCGAAAATAAACCATGAAAAATTTCAAAAAGATTTTTTAAAATTCTTAACATATTTACATTATGAATTCCAAAGGATTAACCAATATATGTAATAATATTTTAACCTCTTATATACAATAAGTACTTTAAAAATGATACACAAATAACTAGCAAAATTGTATGTAGTATTTTTACTTCAAAATATCACACACCCTCTTTTTGAAACAAAATAAACAAAAACATGAGAGAAATCTGCACATTAAGAGCTTTGTTTCGGGTGGTTCAGTACTTTCTTGTAATTTTTCAGTTAAGTTTTAACTTTCATATACATTGTATGAATATTTCGAACAAATTTTTCACTGATTGATCACATACGTAATAATATGTTACCACCTATCAGGTGTTTCGGATCTGCAAAATCGGTAAAGCTCCAAAGTCTGTAATGCACTGACTGCTCCTTAAGCTTGTTTAGAATCGGGAAAGTGTCGAATTTTCTGTTTATGGATCATATACGTAATAGACGGTTCATCTGAGCGTATGGGTTTCCTAGGCTGTAGAACATATAACCACCATCACGGTTTCTGAATTTTTAACAAGAAAATTCAACACATAGTCACGAAACTTTTTTTTATATAAAAAAGAAAACTATGGAATACATTTAAAAAGAGTGGAAGAATCAATCACTGTTCCAATTCACAAGAAAGACGACAAAATTGATTGTAATAATTATCGAGGCACTTCTCTTAACATTCTATTAATAAGATTGACCCCATACGCAGATGAAATTATTGGAGATTATCAGTGTGAATTTAGTCGAAATCGACCAGATATTTACCATTCGAAAAATACTAGAAAAGAAATGGACATATATTACTCAGTATATCAACTGTTTATTGATTTTAGAAAGGCTTACAACTCGGTAAGGAGGGAAACATTGTACAACATTCTTACAGAATTTGGAATACCGAAAAAGCTAGATTTATTAAGTGTTTAAATGAATTCCATAGAGTAAAGTCCGAGTAGAAAAATGCGAGCTTCCACGTCGATATTGGCCTGAAACAAGGATATGCGTTATCGCCGTTATTATTCAGCTTTGTTCCGGAGTACGCTATAAGAAAAATCAAAGATAGGAACCAGGGCCTAGAGTTGAATGGTATTCAGCAGGTCATGGTGTATGCTGATGATGTAAATCTGATAGAACGATCGAAAGAAATGCAGAGGCCTTATTAAACGCTTGCAGGGACATGAGTAAATGCAGAGAAATCTAAATACAAGGAAGTTCACAAGGAAGTTACGGCAAATAATGAATGCGTTAAAATATCAATTAATACTTTCGACACAGTGGATACTTTCAAATATCTTGGATCAGTATTACCAGACCAAAATCATACCCACAAAGAAATTAAATGTCGACTAAAATCAGGAAATCCTTGTTATTATTCAGTTCAAAATATTTCTGTCAAAGAATTTAAAGCTTAAAATATATAAAATGATAATCATGCCAGTTATGCTTTATGGTTGTGAAACATGGATGCTTACGCTGAGGGAAGAACGCAGACTGAAATTATTTGAGAACAAAATTCTGAGGCGAATATTTGGACCCAAGAGGAACGGGAATGGGAAATGGCGGAAACTTCATAAGGAGGAACTACATAATTTATACGATGTACCAAACATCGTTAGAGTCATCAAGTCTAGGAGGCTCAGGTGGGCAGGTCATGTAGCCAGAATGGAAGAAAGTAGGAACGCTTTCAAAATTTTAACTGGAAATCCAATCAGAAAACGTCCATTACGAAAACCTAGGCCCAGATGGGAAGACAATATTAAGATGGATTTAGCAGAAATAGGGATGCAGAGTGGAAACTGGATTGAATTGGATAAGGACAGAAGTCAATGGAGAGCTTTTGTAGCCACAAAGAAAGAAAGAGAGAGAATACATTTAAGTTAAGCACAACTGCACAACAAATATGAGTGAGTGGTTAGCTTTCGCGCTTCTATCGTTAAGTCCGGGATTCAACCCCGCATTCGACCATTTTGACAAAAGTTTTTCTTAATTCCACCTGTGAATGTAGAGATAGTGCTTGTACTGTGAGTCCTGGCCGACTTACTTTCTAATCGTTTTTAAATCTTTGTTATTGTTAATTACCAATAGTGATGGGTTTGTGAAGAGGGTTAGGGTGGGGATGTCTTTCGGATTGAAGCCTCTACCAGAAATTACGGAATTTCTAAAACAAACTAAATATTAGTTTTGCCTTTACTCATAAACTTCAAGCTGTCCTCAAATAAAAAATTAGGAATTTTTAGAAAAACTAAGCATTAATAAGAAAAGCCCCACCCAAAATACTTTTCTAAATCCGCCACTGATTATCAGTATAAAATGGTCTTCAAGGTTGTATCTGGAAGATTATAGTTGAATATACAAACGGAACGAAATATTTGTTATGCCCGTACTCATAAACTTAAGCTCCTCTTAAATAAAAGTTAGGAACTTTTAGAAAAAAAACACTATTCAGAAAAAACACTCCCAAATATTTTTCTAAATCCGATACTGATTATTCCTATGAAATGGTATTCAAGGTTGTATCCAGAAGATTATTGTTAAATCATTGCACAGCTACAGTATAACGGAAATGTGGAAGTACGCTCTGACAGATATATTAAAAAACGTACGCTTTAATAGATATATTGAAAAACATCAGTTTAATTATGCGCTAGAAGGTAGAGTACTAAGCTCTAAGAAGTGAAACACGGATGACTAAAATGAAATGATCTAGAGAAGAAAAAATGTCGATAATTCAGAAGTTAAAATAAAGTTAAATAACTTCTAAAATTGCCCTCAAATACTACGTACTTTTACTTTAATTCATAAACCATGTGCTCCATCCATCAGGATGGTGAATTCCAGAGTGAAATATGGCATTCAGGTCATGGAATCTTATTTAACTTTAGAGTATACTATAAGAAAGCTATTTAAACAGAAAAATCATGAAAAAGAAAAAAGCCAAAATTTTCAAAATTCTCGTTTTTTTCCCAAAAAAGCCGGCTTTTTATGTGCAAAAAACCATCGATTCAAAACAGCCGGCTTTTTTGCATCTCTAGAAAATAGTACTGCGAAAATATTGGTAAACTGCATTGAGTACAATCGCGGGCAAATTTCAGAACAAACTGATCATTCGGGGACAATACTTACTTTTTTTCTTCTATCCGGTATTGCGTGAATTTGTAAATGTTGAACATAAAAAAATTGGAATGAATTGTAGTCTTCTTTCCAGATCCCATTTGCTTCGGTAGAGTAAAAACTATTATCAGAATTTTAAATAATTTCTTTTATTAAATTTTCACTCCTATATTTTCTTCTTTTCCTTCTAAACCGTTTTGCCAGTTAGCTGAGTTTGATTTTTCGGATCACTGACCTTCAGCTGTTTCCATTTTGTGTTAAATCTACTGTAACACTATATTATACCATATCATTCTCCATACTTCTTTGGCCGGCCTCGTGCGCATTTCCTATTTAGTTCTGTAGCATCCACGTGATAAGCTGCATATTTCGAAGGTATTCTTTTTGCATGCCCAAACAATCTCAGTCTACTTTCTTGTAGCTTTTCAACAACTGGTGTCACCTTTACTTTTCCTCGAATCACTTTATTCTTAATTCTGTTCTTTCCTGTCACCGTAGCATCTTAATCTCCGCTATATTCATATTCTGTTCCTCTCTCTTTTTCGTCGTTCAGCATTCCGCTCTGTATAATATGGAAAGTCTCATTACTGTTTTGTAAACTTTTCCTTTAAGGGGTATGGGTACCCTACGGTCACACAATACTCCTGCCGCTCCTCTCCATTTTGTCCAATCCTGCTAATTCTACTGTTTACATCTTCTATTCTTGCATTATCCTGCAGTATTGATCCAAAGTATTTGAATTTCGTTGTCATTACCACTTCTTCGTCAAGTCATATTCTTGTAGTGTCGATTACGTTTTTCCTCAAAGAACAATATAAATATTCTTTCTTGGTTTTACTAATTCTACGCTCTTTGCTCTCCAATACTTCTCTCCAGTGCTGTCTTGGTTTCACTCATCAGCACGATGTCGTCTGCAAATACCATATTGAAAGGTACTAACTAGTGTTTGAAGTGAAAAAGAACCAGAGGCGGTATGTTTTATTACGATTTTGACTTGATATACGGGCTACCTAATTGTTGAAATGCAGTGAGGGTATGTTGCCTAAAAGATTGCATTTCTATTTACATAGTGAGTCAAAACCATTGAAGAGCTTCTCTGTAGTAATGCGCAGGAGGACATGTAGAGGCTTTGAACCCCTCCAACTTTCTGAAAAAATATCCCCTTATATTGTGTTATAGAGAATTAGGGGTCATCTACATATTACGTAACGCATTAAGAGGAGGAGGGGGTTCGGACTTGCTTTACGAAATGTGACAAGGGGGGAAGACGGGGTTTGCGTTCTCGTTACGTAATGCATGTTTTGCTGTAATTTTTATTTTTATTCTGATGTTTATATGCAATCTTCCCAACAAATGATTTTATTCACTTTTTTAAAAATAAATACATATTTCTATTGTTTCGGGAAATTCGAGAATCATGCAGAATGGATTCGAAGACGCTACTAGACATCAGCATGACTGGTGACGAACATTTCGTGTTTGTGGCTATCTCAGCATTGCATTTACGGCACAGGCTTTTCTGGAGTTAGTTGTTAATGATCGTAACCGATGCTTGAAAATGGCTTTGCGTTCCCACTCATATCGCTATTTCTGAGAATATTATTTAAAACTTTACATCTGAATCATTACCGCACTCTATTCTTGTAACGGGTTTCGCATGTAGAACAACAACAACAAAAAATCTTTTTCGTGAAATAATATTTTCCGCGACGGATGGTCCACGATATAGAGCAAAATACCATATTGAGAACCTAATTCTTCGGATATCCATCTCGTACTGATTTTTTTTTTTTTTTTTAACTTTTGCATTTGAATATTTCTAGTAAAATCGAGTTTATTTGGATTCTGGCACTGATTTAGTACAAGAATAATTTAAAAAGGGATGAACTGAAATTAAAAGTCCAAAGAAGATGCTCGAAAGCTTGTTCTCAGAGATGTCCCTGCTCCTTCAAGTGTGCTGTCACTTCAAATCTGTGGTCGACGAGGTAGAGAATTTCTTTGCATTGTCGATACTGGCGAATTTCAAATACAAGAAGCATCCTGGATCCCGGAAAATGAGGTTGATGTCAGTTATTTAGATCCTGTTTCACCTGTATTTTTCGGCAGTATTTTTTCTTTGCTACTCATCAGTGGCCTAAAAGGATGGGTGCGATTTCCTTAGGAAAACGACAGTATGCAATTTCGAAAAATTAAAACTGGTTAATTAGGCAATCTTATGGGGTTAAAATAATATTACGGTACTATCATTTTCTAGTATTTTGATTTGTTGGTGAAAAGCACTACAAATATATTCAGATTACAAGTATTTTGTAATAAAAGTTTCTAGCATTAAACATAGTTTTTTTTATATAATAAGCCGCAAAATAAGCAAAATTGGTGAAAAAAACACATATCAAAAAATGTTGCGTAACAAAGGGGATAGGAGTTCTGTCTTGCGTTACGAAGTGTGACAAGGGGGAAGGAGGGGGTAAAAATTGGTCAAAAATAGCGTTACGTAATATGTGGACAGCCTCTTATACACAAAAATACTCAAAAACCGAATGAGGATATTAATAATTTCCTGCGGGAAAACTCCCGGTCCCCCACTCGACTGTGGAGTATTCCAAACACCCGGGAGGTCCGCTCCCACAGTAGACAACTCCTAAACCCTCTCAAGCTCAAAACATGGCATTTATATGCATTAAGGCAAGAAGACACACACATACACACATAGGTACGTAATAAAATAATAATTCAATATAACACATCAAAATATTAAACTAGGTGAACTTCTTTGCAGACATCTCATTTTAAAAACAAAAGGTAGGGAAAATATCGGTGTTGTCAGTTTAGAAATTATTTCTACATAAGAAACATAATCTTTTACGTGCAAAGCTAATCGTCAATTACTGTGTAAAAAAATTGATTTATTAAAGGTATTTAACATCTACTTTCCAGTGACGGTATGTTTTAATCATTGAAAAACCAGAGACGGTATGGCTTCGTCACTGAAAAACCAGAGGCGGCATGGCATACCACTGCATACCGTCTCACTTTGACCCAGGGGCGGACCCAGGGCGGCGATCAGGGCGATCTCCCCCCCGCCCTTAGAAGAGGAAACTTTCCTATTTTATATACATAAATAAAACCCATCCCAGAGTTTGGAGCTCTTAAAAGTAACTTTACGTAGCAGTATTACAACCCACCGCCCCCAGAAGTCCATCCTGGATCCGCCCATGCTTCGAGCACTGGTACTAACTCCTGGGTGTTAGACGTACATTCAAGTCCAAAATGATTGTCGCATATCTATAACTGTCTTCTTGTAAAAATATAATTTGATAATGATTTTGGAGGGTACTTTTCATATTGATACTATGTGTATAATCGGGAAATGTATATTTGTGGTAAATTTCATAGGAAAAGAATTATAAATACGAAAATTAGAATGAATAAAACAAAATGTTGCTAAATGGACAAGAAAGTTTTATTTTCGTTTTATTGTTCTTATTTACTGATCTTTTGACATGAAATTTGCCACATACATGTCTTTGCCAATTATACACTTACTAACATTGTAAAAAAAATACCGGCCGAATTCGTTATCAAATTATATTCCTAGAACAACATATATATATATATATATATATATATATATATATATATATATATATATATATATACATGCGACAATAATTTTGGACATGAGTGTACATCATAACTGCAAAAAACGTATAGACTAAGACCAGATCCCTGACGAAATCCCACTTGAACTGTGAAGTCATCTGCTATTCCATCTGCGCTTTTCACTCCTGCCCTACATCCATCATACCCGTACATATATATATATATATATATATATATATATATATATATATATATATATATATATATATATATATATATATATATAAAGAGGTAGACAAAAAATCTAAACACTTCATACAGGACACGTAAGTTTGGCCCTCCACTGTGCAACACGTATTGCCGTTGCCGATCGCTTTTTATTTTCAATGTGTCATGTGGACCTTCCTCTCCCCTCGGCAGTAACCAGTTTACCTGTGAGTTTCGTGGTGTGAAAGTGGTGCGGTAAAATGGGCGACCTGACAGGCTTCCAAAGAGGCATGATCGTTGGTGCCGGTCTGATTGGAGCTTCAGTGGGAATAGTGGCAAACATTGTGGGAGTATCGAAAGGCACTTTGTCCAATGCCACGAGGGCATACACAATTCATGGGCAAAGACGTCTTCAAAGCACAACAGTGGTCGATAGACAATCCTGTCAGATAGGGACCGGAGGGCATTAAAACGGATTGTAGCAGCTAAAAAGAAGACTACTGTAATGAAAATTACGTCTGAACTTAATTCCAGCCTACAGAACCCGGTTTCATCGAAAACAGTGCGACGGGAACTTCATAAAATGAAAATTCATGGCAGGGCCGCTATCGCCAAACCCCTGGTCACTGCAGTAAATGCGAAGAGACGTATCCAGTGGTGCAAGGACCACAAGGCGTGAACTCATGAGCAGTGGAAACACGTAATGTGGTCCGATGAATTGACCTTCACCTTGTTTCCAACAACCGGTCGTGTTTACGTATGGAGAACACCGTCACCGATGATACGGACTGTCTTCTCCCAACTGCAAAGCAGGGGGTGGTTCTGTTACAGTATGGGCAGCGATATCTTGATTTTCTGCAGATCCCATCATAGCCCTGCATGGAATGATGAATGCTAAGGCGTATGAGGCCATTTTGGGGGACCAGGTTCTACCCATGGCCCAAATATTGTTCCCAGATGGTGATGGCATCTACCAAGATGATTTGGCACCCTGTTACGCTGCAAAAACGGTGAAATCATGGTTTGAGCAGCATGACCAGGAGCTATTACACCTTCCCTGGGTCGCACAATCACCAGATCTGAACATCATTGAGCCATTGTGATCTGAGTTAGAAAGGCGTGTTCGGTCTCATTACCCTCCACCAGCATCACTTAAGGAACCGGAGCATGTTTTGGAGGAACAATGATACAAAATTCCACACACCACGATTTATGAGCTGTATACGTCCATTCCACGTCGAATCCAAGCTGTTTTGGACGCAAAAGGAGGCCCCACACCATACTAGGTATGATTTTCACACTTTTACAAACGTTTTAGATTTTTTGTACAATCCCTATATATACATATATCTGGAATTATACAGAGGTGTATGTTCGGAACACGCTTTTTCAGTGTCCACTAAATAAGGTATCGTGACACTCTATCAATACGCTTTCTGTAGGTCGATAAAAACCATGATGATCCTTCTGGTATTCTCTATACTTTTCCATTAACATCCTTGCAAATATTGTATCCATTGTCGATGGTCCTGGCAGAAAACCAAATTGGTTCTCTGTTGTCTTCCCTTTCTCTTCTTCCCTCAATCTTTCTTCTCTCACTCTCTCCCAGAACTCCATTGCATGGCATCATCACCGTCTCCTTTAGTCTAACCGGCATAATCATGGGACGTAAAACTTAAAAATTTCATTTCATTTTCCATTGCATGGCTTATAAGTTTTATTCCCTGTTGTTCATAAGTTTCCTGTAGTAGCCACATTCTTGCATATCTCCTTTATTTTTAACACCGAAACAACGTAGCTGCTTCTCCATTCTTTTGGCATATTTTCTTTTTCCAATACCGTATTAAAAAGTCGAGTAAACCACTGCACTTCTTATTTACCTAAACTTCTTTATGCTTCAATAAGGATATTACCCGGTTCTTGTGGTTTACCACTTTCTGTGTTTTCCATGTATTTTTCTACCTCTGTCATGGTCACAGACCGAATCAGTCCCTGATTCGTGAGTAAAATTTCGCAAGTTTCCCTCAGGTTTTCTTCTTTGTGAAGTTTCTGGAAATACTCCTTCCACCTCTTCTTTATCTTCTCTTCACTTGTCATTACCTCGTTATTTTCTTCTTTGATACATGTACATGCGAAATGTATTTCTTTTGTCTCTCTCTTATCTTCGAGTGCTTGTAAATCATCTTTTCTCCCTTTTGTGTTTCCAGATAGTTGTACAACTCATCTTAAGTTTGACTTTTTGCTACACTAACTGCCTTCTTGACGTTCTTCTTCGCTTTCTTGTAGTTCCTCAGATCTTGTTGATTGACAGATATCTGCCACTTTTTGTATCGTTCTTTTCTCTCCTTTACAGTTGCTTGAACTTCTTTATTTTACCACCACGTTTCCTTATCAAGAGGCCTCTTTCTTTTATTTCTCGCACAATTTTTCTTGCGGTTTCCCTGAGCGCTACTGAACTCTGGTCCACTCCCCTTTCGCAAGCATCCTTGATTTGCAGTATTTGCGATGTGGTAATTTCCTTCCGAATATTTTCAGCATTTGCCTTATTTAGTTTCCACCATTTTATTTGAACAGATACACTTTGTCGTCTTCTTCCTGCTTTTTCCTTGATGCAGATATCGGCTACTAGAAGGTGGTGTTGCTCCGTTAAACTCTCGCATGGTATTACTTCAGAGTCCTTTGCATCACGTTGCTTTTGTCTCCTCCATAAGACAAAGCCGATCTGGAAACTTATCTGTAATAACTAGCTGAAATGCCCATTCTTCGCATGAGGGCTGTATTTGGAAATCAACAGCTGTGGGAGTATCACCATTCATCTCAGCGACCGCGAAAGCTATGGATTTGACACAAATATCGGTCATTTTGGATTATTTTTACATGTCTCGGTACCCCCCCCCCCGCAGGTGACCCCGGCCTGCATGCAATGGTAGCTGAATTTGAAAGTCATAGCTAACAGAAGTGTCACCATTGAACTCAGCGACCGCGAAAAGTATGGATTTGACACTAATATCGGTCATTTTAGATTATTTTTACGTTTCGCCTCCCTTGAGACCCCCTGGTTCGAATTTAAATAGAAAAAACGCTTCGTCTTGTTCTGAGGCCTGGACCAAGGTACCTGTGACCAAACTTTGGTAACTCTCGGTCGACTTGTCTGGTCCCCCAGGCACTATTGGTCCCGTGACAACCCCGCTTGAACAGATCCCTCGAAAATGAGCGGTGCAGGGAAAACTATGGTATGGGCAGTCATATGGGGAACAAAAATCGTCAGTTCGTTTTTCATTCCAGGAACGTTAAATGCAGACCGATACCTCGCGTTGTTGCAGGAGAACATAATGCCGGCTCTGATGTCCGAGGATGGTACCTTCCCCAAGTTCTTCCAACAAGATGGTGCACCTCCAAATTATGGCATCCAGGTGCGTCACCTCCTGGATGAACAATTCCATGGGACGTGGATTGGTCGACGTGGACCAGTGGAATGGCCTGCCCGATCACCAGACTTAACCCCCCTTGATTTCTACCTGTGGGGACATGTGAAGGCTATGGTGTATGCTGTGAAAATTCGTGATGTTCGCCATCTGGAACAATGTATCATGGCTGCTGTGAGCAAATATCTCCAGAAACCTTAATACGTGTCCATAGCAATTGGGAGAAGCGTCTGAACACGTGCATTGCCCAGCACGGACAACATGTTGAGCACATTATGTAATACGAAAGTCACACCTGCAATTGTTGATAACTGTTTACCAGATAAACATAAATGCATTTTGACTTCAGATTCGATTTTCTGGTAAAATTCTAGCCTATGGTCATGTATCACATGACCCACGTAGCGTTTGTAATAAAAAAGTTAAATTCAAGGTGGCGGCCGTCCGCGTACTCTACGCCAGAAAGTGTCCCCCTAACCTTCAAGTATACCTACCACATCAAATTCGCTGAAAGTACATCCATTTGGATTTTAATAGGGGTGGTAAGGGACTTTTGAGACATCCTATATATATATATATATATATATATATATATATATATATATATATATATATATATATATATATATATGTATATATATATATATATATAAGCTTGTATCCATTTACTATTTTCTTTAACTTGAACCAAGAGGGGAAATTGCCTCCTCCCTTCAATTTTCGAAAGAGAGTCTGTTCTTCGAAATATGTTAGATTTGCTTACTCACACAATACGTTTTTAACATATTTATTGTAGTTAATAACATGCGTTATTCTTTTACATGAAGTATTGTGTGCATTAAGGTGTGCGCGTGTTCGCAGCCTCACATGTGTGTCGATGTCTTATCACCTATCCACACCTTCTTGGAAAAATCCTGCATTTCTGAATGCAGTGTATATTTATTAAGATCACACAGTGTGATTTACAATATTCTGTTGTTAGTCAGTCCGTTCGTCTGTTACTCCGCATGATAACTTTTGAACGAATATGAATTTTTTAAGATTTTTTTTTTTTTTTTTTTTGCAATTGATAACTAGATCAATTACCTCGGCCAACTTCGTTAACAGAGTCAGTCCGTTAAAAACTTAACAGATAACGGCGACTTCAACGTTCGCTATCTATAACATCTCATATTCCATAAAAAGTAGGACGACTATGAGGGAATGTGAGCGAATTTTTGAGTTCTACTTTCTGTAACAGATAGTAAGAGCGATTATCTCGGCTGAGTTACTTAATGGAGTCAATCCGTTAATGTACTAACGGATAACGGCGAATTTAGCTGTAGCTATCTATAGCCCATATCCCATACATAAAGTGATTTGTCAAATTCTGTGTTTTTCCAACTGATATCAAAATCAATTACCTCGACTAACAAGCAAGGGTTTTCAAGTGTCACACTCCGATTTGCTTGAAACTCCTGGAGTGAATAAAGAAATCAAAAGTAGGACATACGTGTTATATATATATATCGGCCAACTTGGGGGATAAAAGGTGTAAACCACACCCCTAAAGTGTGAACATAGGACAATATGACACATTTTAGCAAGGCCATAACTAGCAACGCACAATGGGAATCTCGACTTAGTTCGTTAATGGAGTCGGTGCATTAACATATTAACGGATAACGGTGACCATCCATATCCCATACCTATATTTCGCTTAATCCTCTCTACTGTCTTTACTGGAGTTTATTACTGCATGATTTACTGAAATCAATGAAGGAGTAATTTTGTTTTGATTGGATGAACGTTTTGATTTGGCAGTAAGAAAGTTACAGATTCCAATCAAACGCCTAACCATTCTCACATAATTTTTTTCAATTTTTTTCTTTTCTCCAGTTCACGACGCCAATGTGGGGAGAGTCTCTTTATACAAGCTCTGGATTACTTCTTTCAATTCTTAGTTTCCCTATACTAAATGGAATAATATAATGTTGGTCGACTAGAGCTTTGTTTACAAAAAAAAAAAAAAAAAAGATTTTACTTTGTTCTCTATTACATCTTCCCATAATGTGGTCTTTCTGTGTAAAATCCCTTCTCTTCGTTCTTAGCCAGTTAGTATTTTAATGTTTACGAAAGAGATAAAGAAGACCATTATTCTGTTTACTGGTGCTTCCAGTTGTGGGTAAGATGATAGATAGCCAGAGGCAGATGACATTACCACACCTTGTTGTTCTTAACCTTGGGAAGAAGAAGACTGGTAGAGAATTTATTAAGGAAGGCGCGCATTCTTATGAAGAAATGACGTCAGGGTATATCAGACTACAATTCCTCCTTTTCTTCTATTCCAAGAAAACATTCACACCAGATGTGTCTAATCTCAAAGTCATTCTAGCCTTCACTAATTAGTAGCAAGCATACAATAGAATATATGTCCTATATATTCTTTTATCTTCCGTTTGGGAACACATTGAAAACTGGAGAAGTCCCAAGGTTAAGTTTGAGGAAATGTGTGGCTGTATTATGTACCGTAAAAAAGATTATGATAATCTATGATACGCATACATTATATTATAGTTGAAAGAAGATAATCTAATTTTAATCCACAAATATTACCAGCCTTATTGTGGTGCAAAGCTTTAGTTGCTATTGTTATTGAAGAAATTAAAAGCAATACCCTAAAAAAAAAATGTCCGTTATGCTCTATGGAGAAGTGTAATAGGTGCAGAGAGGAAGAGGTTGGGTGTTTTTGGCAGCTAAGCTTTGAAGGAAAATATTTCGTTTAACCCTTTATTGGGCACTGTTGCTCTCAAGCAACATCGCATTTCATTGCGTTATCCGCACGAATTAGAACTTCAATGATCATTTAATTGGCATTATTGCTTTCATGCGATATTCATAAACATAATTTACGGATCGTTTCTTTAGATACTTCTAATCTTCGTCAACAGGGGACAGTCAAATTTAGTATTGTAGAAGCTTTATCTCCTGCGTTTCGCGAAAGTTTTTTCTTTATTTCCTTTTATTTGTGGTGGGAAAATATTTCAATGAAACTGTCGCTAATTACTTAATTCTTATTATATTTGACCATAATAGTGCAATGTTGTTCAGTAGCTACACATACGACCTATTTTATCTTTCTATGGCAATGTTGGTTTGAAATAAACACCGTGTATTTTGTAACCAAAATACAAAAATACTTTAAAAATTACGAAATTATGATCAGGAAGACATGGTTCAACCATAAAAGCAAACGAAGTATTTTAAATGTAATGCTATCAATGCTTACCAATTAAAGGAATAAAAAGTAAAAGAAAGAAAAAGAAACGTGAGGATGAAAAAAAAAATAATACAGAAAACTTAACAACAACACATATTGAGTACGGATGTGCACGAAAGAGAGTAAAGAGCCTGACATTAAAAATAATACAAAATTTACCATTTTTTTTTTGCTTGTTTTTTATAAATGAAAGGAGATAATGAAATGCAACTTACCACAATCATAGATAACGTCATTCTACAAGAGAAAATATGAACCTGATTACCTGAAGAACTTTCAGTGTTGCCAGAATAACATTTCCTTCAAAATGTAAGTTAAGGCAGCGACGAGAGTAACGAACTCAACTGCATTTGATTCGCATCATGTTGTTTTGGTATCCTGTCAACTACTTTTTAAATAATAGTTGTATTTAGTTTGTAATAAACAAAATGGTTTTAACATACAGTTATTAAAATTAAATAATAATAATGCTATTTAAAAAGTAGTTCACAAGATACCAAAACAACATGATACGTTATCAAATGCAGTTGAGTTCCTTCCCCTGTTGCTGTCTTAGCTTAGATTTTGGGAGAAATGTTATTTTGGCAACATTGTAATTCCTATGGATGGCAACACTGAAAGTTCTTCATATTTTCTGTATGTTGAACAACGAACATTATCCATGATTGTGATAAGTTACATTTCATTATCTCCTTTTACTTATGGAAAACAAGCAAAAGAAAAATGGTAAATTTTGGATAACTTTTAGTATGTCAGGCTCTTAAGGCTGCCTCGTCTCGAAAATATTTTTGTTAAAATGGTGTCTCGTTTCGAATCTCGTCCCGAAAGTTTAGTCACTTTTTATTTAGTGCGCAACCATGTTCAGTAAATCCTGTTAATTTTGCCATCTCTCTAAATTGGTTATGGAGAGTATAAATGAGAACTCTGCCCCAAAATGTGGTTAATCTGTTATCTATATATTAATAGCGGTGTCTGAGAACAAAAAACTTCAGATCTAAATTGAAAGTGACTATATTTGTGACTCTTAATCTCTTCGTCCCGCCCATGTTTATATTGCCACGGCGTCGCGTGTCACAACAATTAAAAAAGACGTCCAGTAAGTGAAATCTATTTCTGCAGTAACAATGGATGGATTAATGAAGATTGTTGATGCAATGGATTTATAACTTTAGAAATGTTTTGCGCCCATCTACGACTGGTCCAGTACTTCTAATACTTGACAACCATGCTAGTCATATTTCACTCCTAATTCACATCTCTTGTTGAGAAAATAATACCATAATATTATCAATACCTCCCCATACATCTCATAGGATTCAGCCGTTCGACATTCCTTTCTACGCACCACTGAAAACAATGCTCTCTGTTTTTACGCTCATTATTTCAATGCACTCAAAAATATGTATTTTTTTCAGTTATAAAACAAGTAGACAATAAAGTACATAGTAGACTAAAATTTGTAGCCCCTCTTGTCGTTCTTATTCTGAACTCACTTCTTCCATTGTTTCTTTCAGAAACAACGTTCCGGGGGGACACTTAGTATTCTGGGGGTCACTGCTTGCACTATTCTATTTATTATTACATTATAGACGTGTTATATTGGTCTCCTCCGGGGGCACTCTCAGAGCCCCGGGAGGGCAGTGGCTCCCAAAACCCACTGACTCAATGTAGATATATATCTAAGTATGTTATTTGCTATGAAAATGTTTTCTTGCTTTAAACATATATATTCGTTTCGCGCAGAATTATGCTATATTACGCGCAGTATTGCCCACCTAGTTGGGTAATTCTGCACAAATGTATAGTTCAGGTTTTTTGTCTATTATCGAGTACTGGTGTGAGCTTTTATTCAAACTTCGTCTTTATCTTGTCTACTACATAGCAAACAATGGATGTGCAAATTTATGTCGTTATGCTTACAAAAACAACGGAGAAATGACGATTTTCCCTTAAGTGCGCAGAATTCGACCACTTTCCTCTATACCATAGTATTTTGTAGGTAATTAGCGTTTAGATTGTAGTTTGCGACTGGCGAACTAAGATAGATATTTATAATACAAATATTTTTTTACTGTAAAAGTGTTTTTTATTATTTATGAAGTAGAAACCAATCGTTTAATATTAATTTATTATCATATTAGCAGTGCTTAAGTCACAATACGTGTACAAAAGTTTTTGTTTCAAAATACATCATCTTCCGTAAGTTGACAAGTTTGGAATGGGAATGATGGTGGTCAATAGAAACAGGTCTCACTGTGGATATGTATAAAGGTCACCAAGAAAGTTCTATCGCTTTTTCACCCACCACATTCGAACATCGATATGTCACATAAGACGTACCTGGAAGGTCAAAAATAGTCCTCATCAGCATCGAAGACCTTCTGCCAACGTTCTGGAAGGCCATGGATTCCATCGCCATAGAACTTGGTAGGCCGTGAAGCGAAGAAGTTATCAAGTGCATTTTGCACCTCTACTAGGAATGTGAACTGGCGCTCTCTAAGGTGATTTTCCAAGGAACGGAACACGTGATAATTGGACGGTGCAATGTCCGGCGAGTATAGCGGATGCAGTAATGTTTCCCATCCAAGGCGTAAAATGGTGTCCCGGGTCACCCTAGCCACATGGGGCTTAGCGTTATCCTGTAACAGGAGGACCCTTTGCGATTAAGAAGTGCTGGCTCCAGAGTTCTGAGTTTTTCTTGAACACGGTTCAACTGCTGACAGTACACAATTGCTTTGGTGCTCTGACCAGTTGGTAGCAGTTCCCGATGCACGATGCCGTCCACCAAACACACAGGAGGACCTTCTTCTGGTGCAGTACTGGTTTCGGCTGTTTTGGAATCGGCTCATGGGATACTAACCAATGATGACGGCACCGTGGAGCTTCGTACACGACCCATGTCAACACTCTGTCCAGAAATGGCTCCTTCCTTTGACGAGACAGCAAAGAAACATAGGTGTCTGTTTGTGTTGCCTTTTGATCCGGACTCAAATCGTGTGGGACCCATTAACGCAACTTGTAGTGCTTCCCAAGTTGATGGAGGTACTGCCGAATGGTTTCTCCACTCACACTTGTAGTCCCAGTTCCTCACATGTCTGGCCACTGTTCACCTCAATTGCTGCCTGCATATCTTCATTTTGTACATGTCTTGATCTTCCGGCACGTGGTGAGTCTTCGAGCGTTTCGTTACCGTCCTTAAACTTGTTAAACCAGCGCTGCGGTGTGCGCGTAGTCACGACGCCCTCACCAAAGGTCTAACATATCTTCCGCCCCACTGAAACGGTGTTTGATACCGTAGAGCATACATACCCTTACGACGCTCTGTAGAGGTCCCATGTTCACTATGTCCTTACGCAAGTTCACGGTGTAAGTGAACTGCCACAACCAGATAGTAGTTGGATATACCCACATCAAGAACTGGCCGCATTATCCCCATTCGCATTCAACTCACGGTGTGAGGGCCAATTGAACACACACCTCCACAAAAAGCGACAGAACTTTCTTGGTTACTTTTATATAACGGAATATTATGCTTATAATAAGACCGAGACATTTCAGAGGGATATGATATGTCGCTCGTATGAGGAGTAAGAGTGAACTATAGTCAGTGGCTGATTTAGGCATCTTGCGGCTCCAAGCAATTTATAGCCGGAGGCCTGGCACCCACCAGTACACGCATACTGTGTCCACTAATGAACATATATTTGACAGTTTTGCTTTAGCCACAGACGGTTTTACAGTACATTTACTTTTTTGGAACATAAACGTGTTTTTGTGGGTTTAGATAGTTTAGATACATAAATTTCCATAGCAATATAAAACTTTTAAAAGAATTAGTTCATTCCTCAAACGGTTTTTAGAGAATTGCCAAAATAACAATAAAAAAGACGCGAACTATAAAGTCGTTTTGCCATAAAATATAATATTGTAATTTTAGAGTAATAATGAAATGTATCAAACCAAACAAAAAGGTAAAATGTTTAAAAAATAATAATGAAAATAAAATAATTGTTCAAAATGTTTATTTATTTCGATCCCTTTGACTCCTGCGGCCCTAGTCAACTTGCCTAGCCGGAAATTCGAAGATGAACATAGTATAGTAGTCGGAAAACCTTTTGGAAAAGAGTGTTGGGCGTCAGGGGCAAATATAAAAAGTATGGATTGAGAAAGTTGTTTAATGGATTAGTGGCACATAAGAAAATTGAAACTTCTGTGGCGACACAAGTTTCGTAAGTCATGGAATTTGTTGATTGTAAAGCTAGACCTTAAACTAGTTGCATAAATTTTAAACTTGGCTCTGGCGTTCTAGATCCATAGTAAACACCTATTACTTTTACTTATTCAGATGATTGGACGACTTTCTACACTTTACAAATCTAAATTAATAAGTTCTATTTTGAAATGGTTAAAGAAACGACGAGCTCTTGTTTGATTACACACAATTTAACTATAATAAAGTGGTTAAGGTATTCACTTCCAATTGTGACCGTTATGTTCGGAGGAAGGAAAGAGGGAGAACACAAATAGCATAGGATAATAGTATAAAGCAGCACAAATAGCCCTTTCCGGATCCGGGGTTTTTGGGGTATTTTTTAGACTTTCAGTCAAGCAGCTACTGCATCGTCACTATTTATCCAAGGATCATGGTTCATACCTCATTCTCTTCAGAATGGAGCTGGCTTTCAAATGGTACCACTTGCATGCTCATACCATATACCAGGAGAGAGAAAAGTGATGTCAAATGGAAAATTTCGAGGGATTTTTTTCACACTTTGGGCCCCTCTGGAACGGCCCTGTGTGAACGTAGAGATCTCAAAAAATCTGATAAATAGTACTTGGTATACTGAATATGTGTGCCAAATTTCAAGTATCTATCTTGAATACTAAGGGCGGGAGAAATTTTATCAAGAATCCCCACAATGCCCCAAATTACCGTAAAACACCATGATCTCAGGTAAAAAATGTCCTGAGACATCTCTATTTACCCTAGGACTATAATCCGCCAATCATTCTCTTCAGAATAGAACTGCCTTTCAGGTGGTACCATTCACGTGTCTCCATCATGTATCTAAGTGGGGAAATTCCAAAAAAAAGGATTTTTTGGGTCTAAATATACTTTTTTTCAACTTTTAGCCCCTCTGGACCCCCCCTGTTTTAACGCAGAGATCTGAAAAAAAATCTGATAAATACTACTAGGTGGGCTGAATTTTTATGCACAATTCCAATTTTCCAGGTGCAAAAGTAAGCCCGACAAAAATATATATACCGATAATGTCACATATTCCCGTATACAGAGGGAAATTTTTAAACATTCCCTGAGACATCCCTAATTATCCTAGGATCATGGTTTGCACATCATTCTCTTCAGAATAGAACTGACTTTCAGGCGGTACCATTCACTTGTCTAAGGCGGGAAAATTCCGTGAAAGATTTTTTGGTAAAAATTTCCCTTTTTCAACTTTTAGCCCCTCTGGACCCCCCAGTTTTAACACAGAAATACGAAAAAAAATCTGTTAAATACTCTTCGGTGGACTGAATGTTTGTGCACAATTTCAATCTTCTAGGTGCAAAAATAAGCCCGCACAAAAATAATACCGAACATGTCCAAAATTCCCCTATACAGAAGTATATTTTGATAAAAATTCCCTGACACTTCCCTAATTACCCTAGGGTCATGTTTCGCCCATCACTCTCTTCAGAATAGAACTGCCTTTCAGGCGGTACCATTCACATGTCACCATCATGTATCTAAGGAGGGAAAATCACGAAGGGATTTTTTGGTAAAAATATCCCTTTTTTCAACTTTCTGCCCCTCTGGATCCCCCCTCCTGTTTTAACGCAGAAATCTAAAAAAAAATCTGATAAATACTACTCGCTGGACTGAATGTTTGTGCAAAATTTCAATCTTCTACGTGCAAAAATAAGCCCGCCAAAAAATAATGAACCTAGACCCGCCAAAAAATAATAAAATAAAACATATATTTTAGATTTATGACGTCATTACCTGCTATGTCTCGACGCAGGAAGGTGTGAAACCATACGTAAGGTCTTCTACAATGCCTCTGGACTTGAAAAACAAAACAAAACAACAAAAAAAAACGTACGATAAAGCTCAAATAGGAGAGTTATAACGCAATGTACCATGAAACACCCGTATGGTACAAATTGTACCATGGGATTGCGAAAGGGATAGTAAAGCAGTAGTATTAGTAAACAGCCATTACTTTTACTTATTTAGATGATTGGACGACTTTCTACACTTTACAAATCTAAATTAATAAGTTCTATTTTGAAATGGTTAAAGAAACGACGCGCTCTTTTTTTGATTGCACACAATTTAACTATAATAAAGTGGTTAAGGTACTCACTTCCAATTGTGACCGTTATGTTCGGAGGAAGGAAAGAGGGATTACACAAATAGCATAGGATAATAGTATAAAGCAGCACAAATAGTAAAGCAGTAGTATTAGTACATCCAAACAGTAGGAGGAGGAATGGGAGAAAACAGGTGTCTGTAGCATATGCAAAACCCGAAGTACACGGTCACGAGTATTATGCCTGCAAAATCTGCATTACCTTATTTTGCCCGACAATACTATAATTTCTCAACGCTAGATAACCTACCTTCTTCTACCCCTCTCTGTCTAATTTATTGACAATGAAACAGCAAGTGTGGCGTCAGAGAATATGAAGTTGAAAATGACTTGGTTAAGGATATCGAATATTGGGGGACTCCCGGACTACGCTTGTGCAACTAGTTACTTATTCCTTCACTGTTCTCAATCAGATTATTAAATTTGATCGATAGACAAAAACAAAAAGTCTCTTCTTTTATGGGCTTAATTTATGCTATTACTTCAGACACGTAGGTGTCATATATATATATATATATATATATATATATATATATATATATATATATATATATGTGTGTGTGTGTGTGTGTGTGTGTGTCAAAATATAGTATAAATTAAGACTGTGTCTAACACCTGGAAAGCAATAAATAGAACTTCCCGATATAACAACATGGTATATTTCTTTCGAAAGTTTTATTAGAACTATTTATTTCACATATTCCAAAATTCGTCAAGATCTGTATTATTATTAATACTATATGTTCACCTTTAGTTTTTCTTGCTAGGAGTACTATTAGAATGCGCTAATTACAAATTATGTATCTTCCATTTGAAAACTGTTTAAAATATGTCCTGCATTTGGCAGCAGCGGCTAGAGATTTATTTTATAACGAGAAAGGATTGCTTTTTGATAATCTCCTGCAAGATCAAAACGCCTGAGTCCGAAGACAAAAAACAGATAGACTGCTAATAAGCCCAAAACGTGATTCCTCTCTCCATTGAGTGTAAAGATTTCATTAATGCTATGTAAGCACCTCCGCGAAGAGAGCCATTTGTACTGTTTGAGGTATATCCCAGATAACAACATAAAGAAGTTTGAGAAAAATTTGTGTCCATGCTATTTACAAGAAAAGTGTTTCTAATCGGTGTGTTTATCTTCTGTAAGTAGTTTGGAACTGTACATTATTTAATCGAGAAAGTTGAAGCTGCTACTAGTGTAAGTAGTGGAAGTGAAAGTATGCGTTATTGGCCACTTGGGTATGAAGGAGTTACTTGTGAGGAAAGAAAGTAGCATGTCATTTTCTTTCATCGGTAGCTTACGCTGTACATACAACACGGTAAAGAAGTGCAATTGGCACCAAAATTGCTAATTGAATTTCATTGCCATGTTTCAAACTATCTTGCA
The DNA here is from genome assembly GCF_964235325.1 of Thermobia domestica. Classification (NCBI taxonomy): domain Eukaryota; kingdom Metazoa; phylum Arthropoda; class Insecta; order Zygentoma; family Lepismatidae; genus Thermobia; species Thermobia domestica. Next base: position 99,745,940 of record NC_137466.1, on the reverse strand, counting down.
ACCTTGTACCTCTGCGCGGACAGTAAAATGAACAACCAAGTAATAGGTCATCCTTCAATTACCACGAATACTTTACCAAATAAATTAACACAAAAATGATTGATGAGCTAAACCAATTTGAATATGCAATAACAATACGCGACTTTCACATGTAATGCTCCGCTATTATACATCTACACCGTCTTATTACAGGAAATCTGGAAGAATGGTGATAAAGGGTTTTGACCGGTTTCATATGATGTTAAAATCTAAGGATTTTTTTTTTCGAATCATTATTAGAAAATAACCGAATTGAACATAAAACATTACATTTAAGTTTGTTTGTGATCAATAATTTAGATTAAATATGCTGCTATAAATTAATTAACGCCTCGCATCAATATTTAGCAAATGCAAAATCCAACTGTATCAGTGTTTTTATGGGTAACTGTATTTGGAATAATTGACTCATAATGTACACATGGATTCGAAAATCGACGTTATGGTGAACTGAAGCAAAAGTATTAATATTCTTTGTCTCTGATGTGCAGCTAAGGAAGATAAATGAGAAACAATAACTTATGATTTTAATTATGACTGTATTGAACGTGTAATTCTAGCTTTTGGAAACAGTTTCTATGGAATCTAATGTTGATGGAATATGGATTATTTTAATGTGGGGAAAAATAGTCTATGATTATGGATGTATAATGGATGTATAATGGATAAATAATAATAATAATAATAATAATGAATATGCTTGAATGCCAAATATAATTTAGAAAGCTGTTCAAGTTAGAAGGAACTCGATTAAAGTCAAATAATCATTCATATGTTGATTTGTTTGTATCTATATTGCACAATCGGATCGGCAATTTCATGCGCAGCTTTATCATTTATTCGCCAATTATCCATAAGTATGTTGCAATTCTGTACTATAGTGTGGGACTTTCTCATCTGCGCACCGAACCTCCAATCTGTTTACAACGGAATATGTACCTGTGTGAGGAGGTGCACTTCACGCACTAAACGAATAAAAATAATAATAATTAAGATACACATATTTCTATGAAGTACGTTCCTTCTAATTACAAATGTTTGTTTATAGAGTAGGAAGACGTATTAAACGAATGACAGATATTTTGGTGATAAAATGAAACTTTACTTTTTGGTTCAAGATTAATAATGAGATTGCAAATATTTCAAATTAACATGATTTTACTTGGTCTTTGAAAAACAGAAATAAACTAAAAGCAATTATGAAACAATTCTCTATATTTATCAATGTATTTATTCTTACAAGATTGCAGTACAAAGTACAAAGCAATATACGAAATACAAAACGAGATTACTTATAAATAATATTCATATTTTACAAAGACAAGATTTCTTTAGCTTAATAACTAAAATATTACCTAAACAGGCTGTACGAATGAATTCGTATATGTCAGAACGAAACAAAATTTTGCTATGTATTAGTTAACATATGTCAATATATATATATATATATATATATATATATATATGTCAATATATATATATATATATTTAAAAATTCAATTTCAATATGCTTTTATTTTTCAAACATTTTGATTTTGGTCTTTATCATACATGTCCTCAACACAGTGAAGATACTATTTCCTAACAAAGTTTCTTTGGCACCGAGGTTTTATCGTTTTCAATACAATATTTCCCTACATATGGAGAGAAATTGCATGCAATATATATTTTATTTTTTCTTTAAGGCCATACAACACTCTCAATCCATGGCACATAATAAGAAACTCTCGTATAAACTCCTGGTGCATTCGGAGCAGCACAATACTTGCCAAAAGATGTTACACCAACGATATAATACACACATTGATTATTGCGACTCTTAATTTGAAGTGGGCCACCTGAATCGCCCTAGAAAAAAAAACATTAAAAAAGTGTTAAACACAGTACACATATATAAGTTGTATACATATACAAATTATCATATATACATATAAATTACACAATATTATTAGTGTTTAACGAAAACAAAAGATCATATGGACATACATTTATTGATAGATTTTATTGATCCGAACAGAATGATATAGGTGGGTGCAAATCCTCATGCGTACTTTTCGAGAAAATAGATAAAACATATTTGTGTAAACCTAACAAGTAGCAATGTCATGTGTACACCACGTGAAGAAATTTGGTCTGTATGGCGTGATATTTTATCAATTAATATTGAAACCGGAAGTGGTGTTCATTTTTATCACTGAAGGTGTTAGTAGATATATTAGAATGGAGAAGAAATATAGTCTTGGGACAATTAAGTCGTGAAATCCGTTTCTAGCTATCTGTTACCGATTCTATTCTATAAAGATCGATGTTGAAACCGGAAATGGTTGAATTCTACCACATCCGGTTTGAATATAATCTCCGAACGAATCTGACGACGAACGCGTGGTCAACGCGCTGCGTTGCCTTGTCCCTAATAGGCGTATCAGGAGCTTTCTGGACCTAGTGGCTTCCACGTCTTTTAACCACGTGACTCCCCAGTTTGCCTGACGACGCTGGCTGGACGCCGAAAATTGGGAAGCACCGACCAGAAATCAAACCCGGGATCACGCACATGAGAGTCAAACGCTCTAACCATTAGGCTATGGTGCCCCTTTCTCCCTCTACATTCTGGCCAAAATTCACCCTGATTCATCAAGTGAACATATTAAGATCAAACTGATACAAAATTATACCCTTATAAAGATTATTATTATTATTATTATTATTATTATTATTATTATTATTATTATTATTATTATTATTATTATTATTATTACGTTTGGGAGACGACAGCGAAAATTATGATTAATTCTTTAAATTTTGATTAAGTATAATATTCTCTAAAGACGAGAGATATACCAACTGACAAGTCACAATAAGCTGAACAAAATGTTATGCTTGACTGAGGGTAAATTCTAATGCGTAGTATTTGAGAAAATGAATAAAATAAAATCATACTTATTACGCTAAAGAGCAAGTCATCTGTTGCCAATAATAACTAATTGTATTTAATTTGTTGAAACAATTTATTAATTTTGTACTATACTGTATGCGTAAAAATAAAGATATATACTATTTCCTTTTAAACTATGATCTATAATTTTTGACACCGTAAGTAATAGTAAATCAAGTGCTATCCAAACCTATAATATAATGACTTTTCCTTATGAAACGCTGAGTTGCAATCACGACCACTTGTATAATAAATAATGTAAAAAAACTATGTTTAAAAATATCAAAAATGTCATTTACATTTACTAGGAACACAACTGGAGATATTGTATCACGGATGTTGGGCTATTGCACGTCGGTGCTCAACCAGTTATCTCATACATTAACCGAAAATAAACAATACAATAGATGACTATTTGGTAAGAAAGTAAGATGCTTTCCATATATCCAGTTGTGTTGTTAACATAACGATGTCTTTAAGATGAGATACCATAAGCGAATGTAGATTATTGTTTTAAGAAATTCTGGCCGCACATTTGTTTTGGAAAGACCTATATTCTTACCTTATGGACACAACTGACAAGTAAACCTTACGTTTGGGTGAATCGAGTTGCTGACTGAGACACATATGAGAAAGTAGTACTAAATGTGGTCAGTATTTCAGTGAAGTTTTAGGTGCGAAGCTCCAGGGGTTTAGGAGATACAGCTACCAGAACATCACATGGAAGTACAGAATAGTCTTCATACAGTTGGAGGTAAAAGCTCTGTAAGTCCTCTTGTAACGCCAAAAGGTGAATAACAAATATATGGGTACATATTAGGATTAGGAGGAAGCCATATAGTAAGGGTATACCTGACGGCGGCCATCTTGAAATCCGCCATTTTGAATTAAGGTTAAGTTTTTAAAATAGGAATAGGGTCATGTGATACATGATTTAAGGCGCAAATTTAATCAGAAGAACAATGGTGACGTTAATTTTGATTTACGCGCAGTTGGTAAAATGTTACAGGGAAATTAAATATTGTTGCAGCATATGTATTAGTCCGTTACCGCACATTGTAAATTTTGTGTTAATGATAATAATTAAATAAAAAGCAGGTGGATAAATATTAGGTCTATGGTAAGAGTTGCCTTGATGGCGGTCATGTTCAAATCCGCCATTTTGAATCAGACAAAAGTTTTAAACAAAACGCATAACATTGACACCTTATTAATAGCAAATTTTACCATAACCATTTTTGCTTTATCATTAACCAGCACAAAATTAAATGGATCGCTCCTTACGACTACTGCTTTGACGGAATTGTTCACGACAGATGTGTCATGTGTAACTCGATTGCCTTTGTCAGGTGTGCTCACTGTGAGCAGAGCATTTGTGCAAGTCATGCACTCTTTTCTGAACTACATATTGATTGTACTAATTGAGGACTTTTCTGGAAGAAAGACTCAAGTTCAATTATGACTGAATTCCTCTTTGGTCATTTTTCCTTAAATTAGCAACTTGTTTATGCGATAACAAATGCTGGTAAATGATAAAGCAAAAATGGTTATACCGTTGGATTTATGGTAAAATTTGCTATTAATAAGGTGTCAATGTTATGCGTTTTGTTTAAAACTTTTGTCTGATTCAAAATGGCGGATTTAAACATGGCCGCCATCAAGGCAACTCTTACCATAGACCTAATACTTATTCACCTGCTTTTTATTTAATTATTATCATTAACACAAAATTTACAATGTGGGGTAACGGACTAATACATATGCTGCAACAATATTTAATTTCCCTGTAACTTTTTACCAATTGCGCGTAATTCAAAATTAACGTCACCATTGTTCTTCTGATTAAATTTGCGCCTTAAATCATATATCACATGACCCTATTCCTATTTCAAAAACTTAACCTTAATTCAAAATGGCGGATTTCAAGATGGCCGCTGTCAGGTATACCCTTACTATATGACTTCCCCCTAGTCCTAATATGTACCCATATATTTGTTATTCACCTTTTGTCGTTACAAGAGGTCTTACAGGGCTTTTACCTCCAACTGTATGAAGACTATTCTGTACTTCCATGTGATGTTCTGGTAGCTGTATCTCCGAAACCCCTGGAGCTTCGCACCTAAAACTTCACTGAAATACTGACCACATTTAGTACTACTTTCTCATATGTGTCTCAGTCAGCAACTCGATTCACCCAAATGTAAGGTTTACTTGTGAGTAAAAACAAAGATGAATTTTCTTCATCTCATTAAGATTTTTAATTCAAGCCTACGTGATCAAGTTCTATTTACTGCCTTTAGAACCTTTTTTTTCTGAAAATGAATGCACACATTGTTAATTTTGAAGTTGTTTCTTTGTGCAAATACACATCAAACCTACCAACAGTAAGTAATATTTCCATTTCAAACGCTTATATATTCACCATATTAAATTAACATTCATTACACTCAAGAGCTCATCTGCACGTTTTACAGATACTTTTTTTCTTTCTTTAATTTTTCTATCTACTTCTTTTCCCTATCTGATGAATAGCTCAACGAAAGTGCTTACGGTGTACTTTCTAGTCTCTGGTAAGCAATTCGTGTTACATCACCGTTTCCTGATGTGTGTAAATACGTAATGTAGTGACATTGAGAATATGAAAAAAAAAATGTAGAAATAAATGTGAACCTCCTTTAACCAAAAAGAGCATACAAAGAAAGACATTGGTCGGTTGGTTAGTTTGGAGTTTCATCTGTCTTTTACCACCGAGGCTATATAAAGTGTGGAGCTACAGCTTAACATGGGATTCAAAAAATATGATTTCCCAACAGGAATTGAACTTGGGTCTCCTGTGCCGAAGACGAGTGCGCTAACCAATTAGACACAAGGGAACTCACAACGCAAAGAAAGAATGCAATTTTATACTATACAATAAATCACCCATTAAGTTTAAAAATGAGAAAAAATGTAAATGTAAATTTTAACAAGTGATAAAGAATTCACTATATGATGAATTAAAATATTGATGAGTGTTGTATACTAGTTCGGGTCAGAAACGATGCTACTATCTGTATATTCCTTTCGTTTCTATAAGTTTCTTTTGGGTATGACTACTTGATGGGTGATCCACTACTTTCGGCATGGCTTCCGTTTTTTCTTTCCCTGTCGTCAAGTACTTTAAATTTTGTTTCTGGAATCACATGTAAGTTAGTGCCAAGCTACGAGTATTACAGCTTCTATTTTTAGGTTATTTTTGAGGCATTTGTCTTGGTGAAGTTGGAGAAACCGGAAGAACATCGAGAAAAACCATGTCACGATGTTATTTCACAACCAACTTACATTGCCTGTGATCAAACCAGAGACTTCTCATACCAGAGATAAGCACTTTACAATTAAGCCACCGTACTACCCAAATCAAACCTAAAGTGTATTTCTAACATTGTTATGCATTAAACTTGTACGCAGTTGTATATTTGCATACAGTCAAATGTGCGAATTGATATTGGGGGGATAAAATGAGGCCGAACAGGACACAGAAGTCAGAAGCTGCAATGATTCAAAAAGAGACAAGGACATCCTCTCCTTCCTTCCAAGCACACACACAAATATGATCATCTCACAACAGTAATAAACAACAAATTTATTGAATCAACTTAGTAACAATAGCTAAATTGTCTGAGATATCAGCACCTAACCTTTTTGAATGTGTTTCAGTATAGAATTGGAAGTATCTTATATCGTATATGCAACACAATATAAGACGTTTGCTAATCCATGCATGACTTCGTTACTCGTAGTTAGTATAACGTCGTCATCCAAATTCACCTCCGACGACGAACTGGACGGTATGAGGATACGATTGCAAATGAAAATTACAGACTCAGTAAAATAGTTAAACTGGGCAGCCGTAAAAAACAAGAATGAATGAATGTGTATATTATGGTAGATGCGGATATATATACGTATTTAGAAGTCATAATTTAATAGTTTACATCTTTCTTTTCGGAATACTGCTAGCATATTTAAGTTACACAAAAAGACAAAAATTAATGAAATTTGATAATACTTAAAATTTTTATCACTAGACATAGTTTGATCGAAGGGGAGAAGAAGAACAAGCATTCCCGGCGAAGATGCTTCAGTTCGTTTATTTGTGGGGATTAAAATGCTATTGATGAGGAAAATGAACCTCAACTCTGGATGATAAAGTATTATGCTTTCTACTCCTATTATCCTACATTTTTCATATCTTATACTAAATTTACTCGTTGTTTACCTTTCTTTGTGCACTAACATTGCTTGCATTTGTGTTCAGATTTGAATGTATTTTCGCTAATATTTTGGTCACTGAAACGTAATAAAATATAAAGTAATCTACTATTAATGACGAGATTAAATAATACATCTTTAAATAAGACAGATAGATTGAAAAATGAGAATTGGCTAATAATTTAATATCGTCTGTAACGAATATTTAAGTAATTGGGAACAACTCCTCATGATGTATAATGGGATTTTGTCAGGTCCCGGAGAGGTTCGAGTCCTAAGCCGTTTGAGTTATTTCATTAAACAAAATCAGGAGTATTCAGAAAAAAAATCAGACTTTTTCCAAAAACTAAAAGTACAGAACATTGTATACAATGTAAAAATTACAGAATACCTCTTGCAATCAATACATCATATTAATTCGAGCATATATTTTAATTTTCCTCTAATTTAGTAAATATTAAGCTTTTTATCTGTAACGCATATCGAAGTAATAGAGACCCTTCAGTAATATATGCACGAATCGAACAACAGTTGGATTCTTGAGGTGTTTCAGCGTAATAAACTAATTTTCCCACAAAATGTTGTTATACTGTTATTTTATTTCACTAGTTACTACTTCCACATTTTCGAAAAAGTATTACTTTGAATATTTGTATACTTACTTGGCAAGTATCTTTTCCTCCTTCCAGTTCACCAGCACACATCATAGAAGATACAATCCCCTGCGACAACTTGTTTGTTGTACTATCTGCTCTATATAGACGATTGCAAATCTTATTGTCAATGACTGGAAGTCCGACTTTTAATAATATGTCACTGGGGTCTTCAGCTAAAACCGAACAAATAGAATTATATATTAATAACATTGCTTTAAGTACACAATATGAAGCAGACGATATAAAATGGAGAGAAACAAAATAAGCTACGCTAGGGTAGATGAGTGTTTTCCGTTTGTAGCATACTTTTTAAAACGAAAATCGAAAACATGCTGTATTAAAATTTCAATTGAGATTTTGTTTCATGTATGCACTTGAAATACATTTGTTCATTAGTTTGACTCTTAAAATGTACTGATATACAAAATATGGTAAAACTCTACGGTCTAAAGGTGTAAAAATAGTAGCAATTTTATGGGCTTATGTATTAGAAAAAAGAAATAATTTATCTTTGTATAGAAGTCATATACCAAAATGTGTTTGCATGAGTGTTTAAAGTAAAGATACACTTAAACACTAAACTATTTTCATTTTCATTTCAATAACTTAGTATTATTTTTGTATAACGATAATTCAATATATCTACAGATATTCACCCCTCTTATTGAAGTACTTTATGTTTATTGTTGATTATTTGTTTGACTATCGTTTTTTTGAAACTATCGCTATTTATCCATTCATGTTGTTTTTCCCATCATTCTTTGTGATTTTTAAACAATAAGAAGTAATCGAGCTTCTTTGTTTATTCGTTTATCTATTATTGCACCCAACTAACTCAATTTTCGTGTTCTTATCGATTCCAACAGCCAAAAAACTGGTGAGGTGTTCTTACTGGCTTGTTCGTCATCGCTTCTGATATATGAAATATGTAAATTACTTTCCTCCCCGCTGGTCTAATGGCCAGCGACTGTGTCTTTAGTGCATGTAGTTCCAGGTTCGATTTCCGATGGGGAAGCACAAAAAATTTGAACATATTACGGTGGCTCGAATTTCGCCTTAAATGTAGCTTTGGAGCTAAGCTTCAACAAAATAACAGCAGTACTTATATATATTGTGTTAGTTTAATAGGTTTGGTCTTATTCTAATTGCACTTCAACATTTTTGTTCAATTTCCAAACTATATGATCAAACACACTTGATTTTACAATAATAAATCTATTCTAGAATGTCGAAGAGAGTGTATGTGCTTATTGGTGTGTCGTGAATTTAGTGAACCATAAATTTGGAGTCAACGCATCTGTCTATTCAATGTTTGCATCGTGTTCAGTGTTGCAAAATTGTATTTAAAGTTACAAACTCGGAACTACAGTTGTTTTACTTTGGACTTGTTATTTCCATAATGCTTGTAATAAGAGGTGTGGAATTGAATCTTGGTCCGCGGACCATGGGCGATATTTCTGTGCAAAGCAATCACTTTCGTAACAAGTGCATAGTGTGGTTATTGAGTTAAGTGACGTGAAAGAAGAAAACAAACGACTCCAGCAGGAAGTTTTATTAAACAGTCAATTTATTGATAATATCAAGAATCAATCGAGAAGGAATAATCTTATCTTTAAAAATATATGCGGGAAAGCCAAAAAATGTGGGAAGACACTAAAAATAGCGTCCGTAAATTCATTGCTGAGCAGTTACAAATCGTTTAGGACTACAAGACATCGAAAGGGCACACAGACGAACTAGAAGAAAAGACAGCCCGATCAAAGTGAAATTTTCTTTCTATAAAAGAAAACCTTAAGTCCTAAGGAAAGTGTTTATGGCTAACGACACACCTGTAGTTATCCAAGAAGACTTTTCTATCCATACTGGTGAAGTCCAAAGAGAACTAGTCACATATATGAAGGACGCCAGATCTCGTGGTCAAAATGAATTTCTTTGATTCGACAAACTATATACTGATAAGCCATTTACACTAGACGATTTGAGTAGCAGGAATCTTCAAATTTTGCAGAATGCATCGAGAGAATCTCAAGTGAATGAACTTTAACAAAGTGTGATACGAAACGGAAACAATAGAACTTTTTCTCTGCAAGAACACTTGAAGGCAAAGGCAAGTGAATGTTCAGTTAATAAGGCAGTGAAAGTTTCGACTCCCCTCAATGTAAAACGACAGGATGACGAGTTTCCTGATTCAGAAGTAGCAACATTGAGAGATGATCCGAGAGCTAATAGTGTTAGAGTTAGGAGGGGCGTTGAAAATGCAATTAACGGGAGTAAATCGCGTGTTGGTGAAAGTGTTATTTCTGAAGATGCTGAAGAATTTGACCCTGGAAACCTGCAGCTGAGAAGGAGTTCAAGGCGAATGAATGTTCATCCTCAAGCTACGTCTTCTAAGTGACAAATACGGCACAAAGAGGAAGTCTTTAAACCAGGTATGAATAAATGTCAAATCTCATATAAATCAAGAAACGTTGAAAGGCAGCAATGGTAAAACATTATTTAATATTTTCTATCAAAAGATTCGAGAATTAATTCGAAATTAAATTAATTTTATTGCAATGTCCTCGTTGCTAATTACGATATAACAACCACGACTGAATTTTGGTTAAATAATTCACACACTTACTCTGTTATTTGACGGGTGATATAGGATGTTTAGAAAAGACCGCAATACTGAAGCAATTGTAAAAAGTATGGCAGTAAGTGCTTCTTGTTGTAGGTCGTAGGTATAATGCTAACATAATTAATAATCCATTTTAGGACACTGATTGTATTTTAATTACGTTTGTAAATCAGTTCTCGAAGTTTTATTTTTGTCTTACATATTTCCAACCTGATATTAGGACGGATTATTTTGGACAGTTGTTTTGTACCTAGAAGAAAACAGAATTCTGGAAAGCACAATCTGGGTTGTACGTAACTTCAACATTGTTGAGATTAAAGTTGCGAAACTAAACAAAGTTGATGGATCACCAAGGTTTGAAAAATTAACTAATTTCATGCCATATTTCAATTTGCAATCAAGTGTTGAATAAAAGTGGGCACTTTGATCTAGTCTTATCTAAAACTTGTAACACCATTGTACAGCATGAAAATTCCCCATTAGTTTACAACGGTATGTTGTATGTTGTATATTTCATTATTATGTTGTACTATTATCTATCTGTACTGGTCTTAGGAATACGATCAGAGGTGCAATAACGAAGCAGATTTTGTAAAGGAAGAAAAGGAAATTGTAATGAGTATTATTGTTCCTTAGTTACGGTATTAAATAAATAGATGGATGATAGATTGAAGATTAGGAAGTTCTCAGAACTATTGATGTTAAAAGAATTATAAGTTTGTATCCTGAACACTAAGCGAAGGTAAAAATAAATAATACTTACGTTTTAATGTTCTTTTATATATATTGTGGCTCAAATAATATTTATTAACAACCACGGGAAAGGAACAAATTATAAGATTACTGTTCCATATTTAAATGGTGCCTTCACACCGGGAATTAGTGTATCGTTCCGAAGCAGAGTAACAACGAACACAATTGAGCCCAATATTTATGTTACCGTTTTAACAAGTGGTAAACAAATATACAGAGGTATGTCGGAAACAGAAGGTGTCCAAGACAGACTTATACAAAGGGAGATTCCTGCTCCTGAAAGTATGACAGATCTCTTAAAGCAGATATCTTGTCAAATGAATCAACTTCAGCAGAAAATAGTGACTCATCAGCAATTTGAGGAATTCCGACAGAAAATGTTAACTCAACAACAATTTGCGGAATTCCAGCAGGTAAATCATCAGCAATTTGAGGAATTCCAACAGAAAATGGTAACTCAACAACAATTTGAGGAATTGCAGCAGAAAATGGTAACTCACCAGCAGTTTGAGGAGTTCCAGCAGAAAATGGTAACTCAACAACAGTTTAATGAATTCCAGCAGGTAACTCATCAACAATTTGAGGACTCAATAAAGCAACTACAACTTAAAATTGAGGAACGACTTGAAGATAAAATGAACCAATTACAATGCAAAATAGAAGGTCAATTGGAGGAGCAAATTTCTACGAGATTCAAGCAGTATGATCATAAGATGGAACGAGTGTCCCAAAATTATACTGAAATACAGGAGGTGGCTAAAGTAATGGAATCAGTGATTAATGAACACACTTTTCACATCCAAGAACTTAGAGAGGATATGAATTGTTTTCAAGAGCTGTACAATTCTACTAAGGGAGAGCACGACGGTGGACATAGACATCAGTCCCACGGTGAACATAGAAATCAGGCTTCAGAAACAGTAATCCCTCGCGACGGTGGATATAGAAACAGCCTCTTTTTAAGGAACCAGAACCAGTAACACCTCATCGAGTTTTTGAGGACAGTGAGTCGTCGGGATATAGCGAAGGAAGTACCGAAGATGGAAGAAGGAAGAAACATTCATCTTGTAGGAATCCAAAATATTATGGTAAATATAAATATTTAAAATCCCATAATAATGACAGACCTTTGCAATTTAGCGAGGTAAAATCATTGACAAAAATTAGCGGTGGACCCGATGATATACCTGCACGGGTATTTATTGAGAAGTTTGAGGACGAATGTGAATTAATAGGAATAAAGGAGTCAAAATTCTTGAAGATCCTTCCGCACGTCCTACAGCCACCATGTTTAACGTGGTTCAAAGCAATCAGAGAAAACCTTCATGCTTATTCGGATTTTAAAGCTGCTTTATTATCCAATTATGAAAATGACTATGCTGACCAATAGAGATGCTTTATTACGTACCAAGGTCTTCGATCCCCGAAGCCACAAGAATGTCACGGAATTTGTAGTATCGACGTATAATAAATTAAAAGCTCTAAATCCTAATCATCCTGAATCAAGTATAATTGCTTCTATTCGCATCCTATTGCCGTTCCGATTGCAACAAATGCTAATGTCTGCACAATGCGTCAATTTTAGTCATCTGATCATGCTAGTGCAGAACTTTGAAAGCCAATATTTAATGCAGAAGAACAATAAAAATCCCAATAGAGGTCAGGGTAATTCTGGACGTAATCAGACTCAATATGCTTCAGTTCGTAATATAAATGTACAACCTGGAAATAATTTTAATGTGCCTAGTTTTAATGATAGAATGAATGGCTATAATGATACCGGTAATCGAACGCAATCTAATTACAGAAATGGAACTAGGAATTTTAGAAACAGCAACAGAAATTTCAGTAGGAACAATAATCATCACCGATTTTCACAAAATCGATTTGCAAATGGCAGGAGTTTTGTAAATAGGAATCAAAATATGGTAACATCCTGTGAAAGACAAAGAAGTATTATAGATTGTGCTATACAATGTTGCTTAAATGCGACCTTTGAACGTATAACTTGAACCATTAAAAAGGCGTCCGACGAATTTGTATTAGATTGACCTCTGCTTACGTCTATGGTTAATGTGTTCTTCATTCTTCATTCAATTTATTATTAAAATGTACGTTAAAAACATATGCAATTGTGAAATATTACGAAATGTCGATAAAATAAAGTTATGGCAGCCTACCGAAAGTACTAGAAAAAAATGGATGGACTTAGTCAAAATTGTAGTCCCTTCTGTGATTATACGTAAAATTAATATAAATAATGTCTAAAAGAGGGAACTTAATCTCAAATGAGATAAAAGCAATGTTTCATAGTTATATAACTTAGTTATTGTATTTTTCTTTGTGTTATTTTACCTTTAACTATTAATCTTTATCTTTATCTAGTATAGTTACTATTTCTTTCAATGTTACTGTACACTATATTGTTTTATTGCGTTCACAACATTATAATTACTCCATAATCTCTTTATGTTTTCTATATGTATATTCGCGTAGTATGTTTATTCCGTGTTTATATCAAATGATATAAAAAAATGGATCAAATTTTATAGAGAATATGTTTATATATAACTCTTTGTAATTATACTCAATTTTATGAATTCAACTATATACATTATATTAAATATATCCCAATGAATGTAAAAATAATTGGGAACCGTATTATTATGGTTGTTTGTCTGTTGATGCACCTAGTTATCAATATGGCAACGCGAGGCTAAAGAATATGCTTAATTATGAGATTAATATATGTGATAGTGAGGTAAAATGTAATCTTAGATATATACAAGGGTCATTCAGAATGTGTATTCTCTTTCGGTCCAGGATTCTTTGTTCGTGACGCCATATACAACGGTATGTTGTATGTTGTATATTTCATTATTATGTTGTACTATTATCTATCTGTACTGGTCTTAGGAATACGATCAGAGGTGCAATAACGAAGCAGATTTTGTAAAGGAAGAAAAGGAAATTGTAATGAGTATTATTGTTCCTTAGTTACGGTATTAAATAAAATAAATAGATGGATGATAGATTGAAGATTAGGAAGTTCTCAGAACTATTGATGTTAAAGGAATTATAAGTTTGTATCCTGAACACTAAGCGAAGGTAAAAATAAATAATATTTACGTTTTAATGTTCTTTTTATATATATTGTGGCTCAAATAATATTTATTAAGAGCCACGGGAAAGGAACAAATTATAAGATTATTGTTCCAAGTTGCAGAGGATATGCATCATTCTGCTTTAATTGTCACATCTGAATGTACTCTTACTAAGAGTTATAAATCAAAACTTAAATATAATATTCGGACTTAAAATTTGAGGAAAGCAAATTTCGAAATTCCTTATAGGGAATTGCTCCAAGTTAATTGGCTCTTCCTGAGTGAACACCAGGATGTCAATGCTCCACTCGAGAGGTTTTACGAATTACTTTATAATGTATTTGATAAATGTGTTCTTACAAATAAGCGTACTTTCAATAGATTCTGATGTTGGTTCACTAAAAACATCATATCAAACATTAATTGTAAATCATACCACTTCAAGATTTAAGCAAATATTTTATAACTATAATTACCATTATAACGAATTTGTTAGTTTCCGTAAACTAACTAAGAAAGATCCATTTCAAGCTTATCGTGACTTTGTATCTCAAGCTAACATAATAAGTAATCCTAGCAATTTTTCGGAATTCCTAAAATAATAATAATAAAAAAAGACACGTCAATTCTCATTTTTTAACACATAATGGAAAGGATACTGTTAGTAATGAAGAAGCTGCAGACTGATTTGCTTCACACTTTCAGTCCGTCCACAAAGACATTCCGGAAATATATGGAATTGATGAAACTATAAAATCTGAGTCTAAATGTGACTCATTTTTCTTAGCGTAATGCTAGAAATAACGAGGGAAACGGAGGTTGAGAAAGTCATAAAGAAATTGGAACCGAAACGTTTTCCTGGATCTGATTTTATTCGACATTAATGTTGTAAAGGGCTGCGGGATATTAAAAAACTCCTATCCACATAACAAATTTGTCAGTTAAAAGTTTTACATTTCCGACTAGATGGAATGAAACAATTGTTTGTCCTATTCTGAAATCCGATTCTACATGTGAGATTAACAATTAGCAACTCATTTCCATTCTTTCCTCCTTTGCAAAAGTGTATGAAAATACACTATTTGATAGCATTATGAGTCGCACACTCTTGCCATATCAACATGGCTTTTTAACACGAAGATCACCTATTTCTAATTTAACATTAATTACAGACATATTGGCAGTGCTGTAGTCCTAAAATTTTTAGAGGGTATACGCTGTTTCGTGATCATCTGTGATTGTCATAAAAGACATAGAAGGCATTTTTAATGAACAATGTAAATCTATGTATTACTTAATTTAATTACAATATAAAGAATACATTACTGCTTTCTGGTCTAAAAGCATTTCATCCTATTTTCTTGACGACACTCCTTACTTAATCACGCTATTAATAACATAAATGGGTTTAGATATGGTGAAGGAACAATCTCAACTCAAAAAACAGCAGGAAATATCGCCCCGGTTTTTTTCATGACTCATATATTTGAACCGGTGCAACGACATTCCGAAATTTTTTCTAAGATCGTTGATAATCTTTGTAATCTCTAACTTATTAACGAGGAGCAAAAAGTGCTGAAATCGCGCAAATTTCCACCGCGACGTTGCCAATAACAGGATTCAGGAAATTGTGTGAAATTTTGCACCGAAATAAGATGTATAAACGCGATTCTTTTGTGAGTTATACTTGTATTGCATTTTAATATTTGCAAAACAAAAGCACACTGACCACTCATCTTGTAACAATTTATACGATAATAATATATCCTATCTTTCTCACAGCATCTAAGAACAGTAACTAAGATGCAAATGCGAACATAAGGATCATTTATAGAAAGGTGAAAGGACAGTTACTAAGACACATGGTAGACACACCTGAAATATGTAAACTAATGCTTGTTTGTGATTGGACAAAACTGGAAAATGTAAATAAATCCTTATCTCTGATTGGTCGAACGCCTGTCCAAGATATTTCAAGGGAACTTCCAGAAATATTTATATTTTTTGTTTATTTTATGTAAGTTTGTTTTCCTTACAGTTTTCCAAAAACTATTTTCTTACAGTTTCAATCTTACAGGCAATCTTACAGTTAGATATGATAAAGAAAATTATTGACTGGGACATGTTGCCCCGTCCCCCTCTCTAACGACGCCCGTGCACACACATAATAGCGATAACTGAAAATGATATTGTCATTCATTACTTTGTATTTTTTTTCCTAAAACGACTTGCTTTTTGGTGACTCTTTTCATTAGTCGAAATGCTCTTAGTAATGATGGCAACGTTGCACATTTTTGCGCAATTTCCAATTTTGTTGCCTGCACATTAAGGCTTTATCCGTGTCAACAGATAAGGGAGTGAAAGTTTGCGCAATTTCGGTGCACGCATTAGAACACTTGCTAAGACTATAAGAGAAAAAGGAGTTATAGTCACTTTGTCATTGGAGTCATGGCCCGATTAAATCAATAAATATAAACGAAACAAAAATAGAAAGTACTATACGCTTTGAAGCAGAAGGTACACTCTAATGACTAAGATTAAGCAGAGAGTATACGGCGTGCACCGCCATGTACCTTCGACTACAGCCCTGCATATTGGCTACAATTCTTGATAGTAGTGGAAAAATAGATGTTAAACACATTAATCTAGGAAAGGCACTTGACACTGTCGATCATGACATATCACTACATAAGCTAAGTCTTTTAAGTTTTGTAAAACCTGCTCTAAAGCCTCTGTTTCATATTTAAAAGACCGTAAGCAGTCTATCTTTTATGGTGAGTGTATTTCTAAGTTCATAGACGTTCTATCTGGAGTATTTTAAGGATCAAATCTAGAACCGTATTTTTTATTATGAATGACTTAACGAATTCTGTCAAAAACAAACAACCAAACATCTGTAAATCGAATCCGGAGTACATTAAATATACTAGCAAAATAGAAAACATACAATCCAAAGATTAGTGATTTCTCACTTTCAGTCAGACTTAGAACTATCCCAAATATGATTCAACTTCTCTACTAAAAGTTAATTTTAATTTACCATCCTTGGAAAGAAGAATATTTAATTATGATCTTGTGTTTTTACCGAAAATACTATACAATGGAATTGACTGTATTGACTTGTTAGAATAGATTAATTTGGGGGTCTCATCCAAACACACAATATCGAAATAAGGTTCTGTTCTATTGCAATAAAGCTAAAACAAATATCTTAACAAAGTCTCCTACGTGGAAGATCCTATGTTCCCTACAATAGAGTTCACTACTTAGGATAGACAATAGATATTCTTAATGACAATGAGAATAAATTAAAAATACAACTTGATAAATTATATTTAGATATGTTATAATCAGTATCTTATGTATATATTATATTCTAATAACGTACATAAATAGTCTTAATAATATTGTCTAACTGTTATATTAATTAGATAATATCAAATATTATTACTGTAACCTAGAAAACTGCAATTGGGCAGTTGCCTGTTGTATTCTTCTTTAAATAAACAAAAAAATAATTATATTTTATAGGTTGTATTTATATAAATACATTAAATGGTGACATATACATTCTGTATAAATGTTTAGAATATATACAAACTGGAAGACCCTAATAGAAACAATTAACTGTTATGAAATGAACAGCTCATCATCGGAGTGTACAGAACAAAGAAAAATGCTACGAAAATCAAAAAGTATTCTGTCAATATTATGTAACTCAATTTCACTGGAAATCGCGCTTATCATTGTGTTCAGCAGAGCCACTCATATATATAATCTTCACATAACCAGAAAACTTGTAGTCCCCTCTACATTGTAATTTATAAAATTACTTTTATAGTTCGCGAGATGTTTATTAATTTTCTCCCTAGCTTTACCGATGAATTTAGACTATACTTTTTTTTTTTTTTTTTAAAAAAATTAAAGCTATTATTACCTAGTTAAGGTTTCAAACATTTTTGAGTGAATGTATTGGATAATCATTTTTTAAACCTTACTTTTAATCCTCAAACTTAATGCAACATTATTTTCTGGGAATCTTTCCTACAACTTCAGAAGATCTCAGATATCAAAAACATGTGATAAGGATCATTATAGGTTCACCGAAACGCACTAGCTGGAAGAAACTATTTGCATCACTGAATAGAGAGACAGTTCTTTCATTATTCATATTTGAACTAGATGGAAAACTTCACAAGATCACTTGGATAATATTAGAATAAATGAATATACTGACGTCTTTCTGGTAGGCGAAACGACAATTGAACTATTGTGTAGCTTTGAATATTTGCATAGGGATAGTTACATATTTATATAGGTATAAAATTGTAAAATAATTCTTTCGTCAATTTCGTGCCCAAATCAGTATTCAGCAACACATTCTGTACAGTCAGGGCTATCATCGAGGGTATACGGCAGTATAGGCTGTACACCCTCTGTTTAATCTTAATCGTTATCGTATATCTTTTACTTTAAGGTGAATAGTACTTTTATTTCGGTTGTATTTCTGTACTTATTTATTTAATCGAGTCATGACTCCAGTGATAAAGTGATTATATCTCTTCCTAGCTGCTGTTCAAATATATCGATCGTGCAAAATAATCCATTTTCTCACTACTCTATAATCACAAAAGAGATTAGGTACATAGAATTCAGTTTAATGTATCTTCCATCATCGAGGCTATAAGAGACATGGACATACAGCTTAACATGGAATCTGAACCATACAAGCGCCCGCAGGGAATCGAACCTAGAGCTTCAGCACCGAAGACGCAAATGCTAATTATGTACTCACGAGAGAGAGAGAGAGAGAGAGAGAGAGAGAGAGAGAGAAAGAAAAAACTGGAAAAATTACTTGCAGTTGTCTCTCTCCAAGTTTATGTTATATTGATTAGGGGTCATTCCATATCAATCCAACACAGTGACTTAACCTCACAATCTTAGGTCTTAATGAAATTTGGTACATAGATGCCTTCTAGATAGACTAAGAAAAATACCAAATTTCAATTTTATATATCAACCGGTATTGAAGATAGGGCTATGTAAAATTTAAAAAAAAAAAAAAAAAAAATCCCCAAAATAGCATGTTCAATGAATTTTTAAATTGGAATTGCAGCTCTCCTAATTGAGCTAGAGAGCTGGCTTAGATGTCATTTTGCAGCATTTTTCATGCCCTTTGCTATGGTGTACAGCATCATATAGGGTAATAGAGAATTGTCTTTTTGAAAATCAAAATTTACTTCAAAATTTTTCAAAAAGTACACATTTTAAAATTTTGAAATTAACTTCATGAATAGATAGTATTGTTGTAAAGCACCTGGAAAAATTTGAATTTGGGATGATAATGGGTTTATTGATAAGAAAAATTAAAACTAACACTTGATTTTTGAAGAATACTCTGTACATTGGATATTAACACAAGAATGCTAAGTTTACACTTCTGTAAAAATAAAAATGAACACTTACTTGAAGAAAGAGTACAGATGAGTCGATAGTAAAACGTTTCAATAAGTAATAGGATATGTTTATAATTTAAGGTTTGAAAAAGTCACATATTTGTTCGACATACATCACTTTCAAGGAGAACATAACTTCCTCCAGTGGGAGTTACAGGATTCACTTTTGTTAGAACGTCTACTACTAACATCCACAGAACATCAGCATTTCTTGGATATGAGAATGATGGAGATGGCCACGTGGATGAAGAAGTTATTTTTACTTCAAGTTCTTAATTTTTCTGTAAAACATACCTGAGCCACCAATTTCCTTTATAGATAGCGGTGAAATAGCCTGATATGTCTTCTAATTGAAGTTTGTTTGGAGATTTTCACACTTCCTTTTCCCAACCCTACAAACCGTCTGAAAATGTTAATACAATTTGCCCTCATATTGAATTTGAACCACCCCCTGAAAAGCTGTGGATTCCCCGAAACAAATTCCTGGGTACGTCCCTGATAATCAGTGCGCTAAAATGGTGTTTATTCAAACAATGAATACTGAAATATTAAAATTAAAAATTTGGTGTGATATATCATTCAATAAAATTAAAATGTTCAATTGATAAGTTACGGATGTAGTCGATAAAGTTTTGCCTATTTTTTATCAGTATATTTAACCAAAGTTAAACATATTAATAACTAGGAAACAGACATTCAGGAAAGCAGACAGATAAGATAGAATTTGTTTCGTTAGCAGGGATGGCTTCAGGATTTTAAATTTTGAGTAGGCTATTTTTTAATTTTATTTTTTAAAATATAAATGTATAGGCCATTTTTAAAATATAAATTCCTTTGAAGTAAATATATACTTACTATCTTTTAGACGTTTATATTTTTCCAAATTTTTGGGTAGGTCCAGGCTACCCGCTACAGCCGATTCAGTTCATTTGGTTTCTTTAGGCTTAACGTCCTTCTGTAACAGCGAGGTTATGAAGGATTGGACATATTACTTAAAGTGGCATCTGAAGCACTACTCAATTTCCAGCTAGGAGAAATTTTGTGGGCTCATCGGGATCCCTTATTTACAAGGCGAAAATTAGATTCAACTAACACAGATGATTCGAGATGTGTAAAAACGTTACTATGAAATTCATACAATTTGTGGCATTTTTGCTTTTTTATTTGTTTGCGCCATTTTTTTAAACATCTGGTTTAAACCAGCCAATCCTGCTGTTATACCAGTGCTAGGTGTATACTTTTTACAAACCATGTTCATTTACAGAAACATTTTTAATTGTGAAACTTGTATTAATATTATTTTATTAACTTTTATGAAACTAAAGTTCAAAAGTATCAGCACTTTAACTTAAAGTTTTTAGAATATAAGCTAATAAGTATTGTCAGCAGATTACAAGTCTGTATGATATGTTTTAGAACCATTACTCCACTCTTCATATTTATTCCCACAAGTAAAACAAAAAACATTGCATACTTGAATTTTTCAACTAGGTACAGGGTATTAATGAAAACTCTAGCGTTAGGTTTGAATATTTTCTAACAATGAACCCATTATCATCCCAAATTCATACTTTTTCCAGGTGCTTTACAACAATACTATCTATTCCTGGAATTAATTTCAAAATTTTAAAATATGTACTTTTGAAAAATTTTGAATTAAAATTTTGATTTGATTTTTAAAGAAAGAAAAAAACAATTCTCTACTAGCCTATATGATGCTCTACACCATAGGAAAGGGTATGAAAAATGCTGTAAAACGACACCTCAAAAAGCTCTCTAGCTCAATTAGAAGAGCCACAATTCCAGTTTCAAAATATATTGAACATACTGTTTTGGGCAATTTTTTGAAACTATCTAGCCTTATCTACAATATCGGTTGATATATAAAGTTGAAATTTGGTATTTTTCTTAGTCTATATCAATAGTACCCTTGTGCAAAATTGTATGACAATCTGAGATGGTAAGGTAAATTTTGTTTTCAAAATATGTTGATTTGACCTGGAGCGGCTCTTAGTGAATATCACTTATATTAGCTTTGCTTAACTGTGATATTGGTATTTCCTCGCTACTCCTCTACGATTCTTTTAACTCCTCCTGATACACGGAGCGTGATTTTCTCTGTTCCTTCTGCGTACCTACATTCATTTATGTTATTAATGGAGTAGTTTATCTCAGCAGTATTATAAAGAAAATAGCATAAAATGCTTTCAGACTATGAAACAGTATCGCAGCCTTTATATTTGAATGGTAATACGTACGTTTTACATTGTTAATTTTAAAAGATGTCTTCTCAATTGTCATATGTCTTTATGCCAATTAAAAATGTTCATAAATCAGACTATATCCTACGAAACTTTTAAGACCACACCATTGTATACAGTAGATGATTATCTAAGCAGTTAACTGTGCTACCTCAAAAAATTATTAAATTATTTCTAAATTATATATATAATTAGTAAATACAAATAAATAAACGTTAATTGAAATAGTGTGTAATGAATTTCATATATTCTTAGTATTATTTAGTGTAGAAATGATTTTATGTTACGATTTTCATCAAAATGGAAAGCTTCACGAATTGTTAAAACAAAATACTGTACAGAGTTTGAGCACTGACGAATTCTATCCCATTTTCCACAAACATACATGTAATGTAGCATGGAAAATGATTAATAAATCAAATTAATAACAGTCACAAAGGTAAAAGATGTTGTACAGTGTGGTAATTACACATATTTAACTCTTAATTCCTCGTTAATTTAGCGATGAGTTGTTACAATTATGCGTATTTTAATTTCTTCAGCTCTTCTATATTACTGTCATGGAGTACAATACTTCCGTTGATCCGTGATGTTTTTAAAACTATGTTTTGATCTGCTACTAAAATTATTAACTAATGAATATTATTTTAATATTTTTTAATGTGTATTGATGTTTCCTGCTTCGATTAAATACGTTTCAAAAGTACCAAAACGATTAAATACGTATCCACTAAAATTGACAGAGTCGGCCGAGGCAGGGTAAATTTAAAGAAATATCTATAAAAAAAAAAAAAAAAAAAAAAAAAAAAAAAAAAAACCGGCGCCTGAAATAAATAAATACAACTCAGAACTTGTTAACGATGTACATTCCGGATTGATCTTCGATGTGATATCAATATGTTTGTTAGTTTACAGGAGACTAAACTTCGTATTTCATGGTGAAAAGTTTGATATATTAAATCGTGACATGCAAAAATTAAATTGTATAGTGAGAAGCATAAAAAGAAGGTATAACCAATACAATGTGTGTCAGAAGAGAAAGATTGTTGATCGTTAGATTATGTAATGATGCAATCTTTAAGCAGCAATATAATGAGCATAAACTAATAGATAGTACATAATCAACTTTAAAATTGTAATAATTGCAATAATAATCAACAAATTTATCCCTTAAGTAAAAATCTAAGAAAAATTTTAAGTTCTTTTTATCTACTAGTTACTAGTACTATGGCATCATAGTGAATAACATACCATAATCTATTCTACCCCATCCAGTAGCCACTGTTTTGTTGTCTGTGAAAGTCTCTCTTGTATATAGACAAGCTGGTCGAATGAAATTCGTAAATTGGACTTTTCTCCTTAAACGAAGTAATGCAATGTCATTATATTTAGCTGTAGCTTTGTATTCTGGGTGAACAATAATATCAGCGATCTCATAGTTCATCGGCTGAGCTCCATCGTCGTCTCGCACCAAATTCAATTCTCCAAGACGAGCTATCACAGGTGGTCCTCTACAAAATAATAAATTTTCTTTTTCACATTATAATGATAACATGATCATAGTATGAAGAAACCATCTAAAACATTAATGCATTCTTGTGTTATATGCTTCCAACAGTAGCAAACGATCACCAACTATGATAAATATAAACGCAAAACACAGTATTATATATCGTCCAAGTATGAGAATCATCAGATTACATTAGAGAATATTACATGCTATTTTTTCTTTTCTGCAAGAAAATGTTTCGTTAAGTACTTATTATTAAAATATTAAACTTCATAGAATATATAATAAAATATTCTAATAAATTTAAATATCTTTAGAAATTACAATATTTATCTTACATAAAATTATATTTATAAGCAGATATGAATCAAAGTTCAGTGATCAGTACCATGAATGTACACAAAAGACAAAACTAAAATCAGCACTGAAAAGCTTATCACAAATGTGGATACATTTTCGTATCAATTAATCACTATTTTACACATGGGTTTCCTTTTTTTTTACGTAAAGAACTAATGAATTAATAATTATAAAGTTTAACTATAATAATGTTTCCAAATACTTCTGAGATGGCTCCCAAATAAATATTTAATTAACGCAAAATCTCCGGAATGATAAGACTTGTATTTCAGACAGTGCATTAAAATTAATTCTTTCTATAAAGTTATCTGAAATTTTAAGCAAATTTTGCAACATATACAATTCAATTTTTGAACGTGCTTCATTATTTTATTTAGTATTTAGATTTGTAATATCTTAAATAAAATTTGTTGTAAGCTTAAAACGAAGTTGTAACTTAGTATAAAGTATTGATAAATTATTGAGTTCCTGTTGCAAATGATGTTGATTTCTCATTATTAAATGTTGGGTAATAATAATAATGTCTTATTATGAGAAGGAGTTTATTAAAATTAATTTAGACATCTTTGTTCTGCATTAAGGAAATTCTATTTTAACTTTTTATTATTATTATTATTATTATTATTATTATTATTATTATTATTATTATTATTATTATTATTATTATTATTCGCCTACTTCATAATCCAGTTTGAGTAATTATTCAACTGTTATCTTTCCCATCAAAGAAACAGTTTCAACAAGTTTCCTCTTGCATCTGAGAAGTGATACATCACAAAAACTAATCAGTTGCGATCGATTATATAAAAGATTCATATACTACAATTTTATTGATATGCTGAAATCGGAAGTAATAAATCTGAGCGTGTTCCTACTAGTAAAACGAACTTTCAAAACAAAGAAAATGAAATGGAAGAGAAAAAAATATTACTTTATTAATGTTTTTTCACGGTTTTTAAGTTCTAGTTGGTTTGTTGTGTGTGTGTCTGTAATTAATATACTATCATCAACTCAGTTCTCAAGTCATCTGTATTGTATTTTAGTGCTCTACTAGAAAATTGATTGATTTATTTATTGCAGTGTCACAAAACGAAAGTGTTATTTAAAGTGAAACTAGATTTTTTTTTGGTCAAATGAAAATGGTATTTCCTAGTATAAAGGTTATGGGCCAATCGACACGTAATCGTTTCAATCAAAACGAATCGGGTTCTCTGCTTTAGCACTCGTTTATTACGTTCATAGACGTCGCCATACTTGAACCAGAGTTGCCAGCTTTGTTTTCTTTCTTATACTAACTTATAATACAAAAGAGCTATTCGCAATACACAGTATAGATAACTACTAGTACAAAAATTATAATAACAATTATTTCTCTCACACCTAATTTACTTTAAGCATTTTGTTTGTAATTTTTGGTGTCTAATTTTCAAGCTTATATTTTCATGGCCATCAACATTTTTCAGGAGGTTTTAATACCGAAACCCTGGACTCTGTTCATTATACATATTTCCAGGAGTTAAATGCAGCTCTTACAATTTTAAAAGATGGCGTGTACCTTACGCTAATCGCAATGTTTGAATACCTGATTGATATACGGCATGAATGCAGAAATTTGATAGACAAACATTATATATAATAGTTTTGAAGGCAATTAAGATTACTGAAAATGTTGGCGGGAAATAATACTACAATAGACCTGATCTGAATCATAAGTGAATCATAAGTGACAGACTTCGATTTGTATTAAAGAGTAAAATTGACAGAAAAGTTGCGTTCATTTTATATATATATATAGTGTCTCAGCTTTCTTATACTGCACAGGATGCCAGTAGCGAGTGTGGTCATTTGAAATGAACAATACACACATAATTATACAATTGAATAAGTGTGAGAAGAAATGACATTTGTGTTACATAGAAACAGTCATATTTGGAAGGTGATATCCATTTTCTATAATACAGTTTTCAAGCCGAGAGAACGATGAAGTTGCCGCACGTGTTTCAATGCTTCCTGAGTGATCTGCTGCATCTCTCGACTTGGAAAGTGCATTATGGAAGATATGAACATCACCTTACATATGGGATTTTTTCTATGTAACACAAATGGCATTTCTTCCTCCACCTATTCAAACCAAAATAGTAAAGTTTGGCGTAAAATTATCCATGTAATGTTTATTTAAAAATGAGAACACTCTCTTGTGTCATTCTGTGTTATCGTAAAAGTAAATCCCTGAAGAAACAGGTCAACAATGACGACCTCAAAAGCTAAGAGGTTAATGTGTTAGCAAAAGAGTTTTTTAATTTTAAATATGATTGTGCATAATAGGATACGGCAATTTACATGGTTTCATTTCCCAGCAGGTCAAACTAAATTTCACCAGTAACGACAGCACTTCTTCTAGCAAAATAAGAATTATATAATGGGAGTATTCAGCTGAGAAATTTTAGATTATGATGTGTAAATAGATATTCAAAATGGTGAAAACAAACAGAATTCATAATTCGTTTTCTTTCTTTCACTGTGATATTTAAAATACTTACGAACGAGTAGAAGCACAGTGTGCAGCTGTGAGAATATATCTTTCACTAATCAGTGATCCTCCGCATGCCCATAAAATTCGACCATCTTGTTCATAACCAAGGGCTGCCTGAAATTGAAATAGAAATATAACTACAATTAATATGATGCTAGTTTGCTTTAAAGAAAAAAATAAGTAGCTGATAAAGAGAACCTTAGAACCCAGAGTTAATCTTAGTTTCACGAGCAACGACAAGCTTTGTGTACTAATGGATACTGAGTTCTTATCGAAAATAGAACCTAAGATTATGCCCAAATGCTTTGCGTTTAAAAGCAAATGAAAAACAATGCAACACAAAAAAGATTGTCATAAAAAGTAAGGTAACTTAAAACAAAACTTAGAATAATGAAAATCTCAAATTCACAATTGTTATCTTCTAAATAATAATATTTAAAAAAAAAAAAAGTTTGTAATTTAACACAAAACATTGACAGCTTTTAGGAAGACTTTATATGTGCTAAAAGATAATGTGTAAGAGCGCCGCGTAAGAAATACTAATTGAAAAAAAAAAATGAAATCTTTTTGTACTCATGAGTATGTCCTTCAGACTAGGGAAGACGGATGATTAAAGCAGTGAATGATGATGGAAGGATTGGTGGAATGTGAATGTGGGAAGAAAACCCATGGACACAATGTTGTCCAACACAAACTTACTTGGCTAGGAACGTCTAGAGACCCCACGCACCAAATATAAGTGCTCTACCATTGAGTCACCATGTTCCTCGAAATATTTATTGAAAGAATTAGTGTATATATAAATGAAACAATGTAAAACAAATCACGCTGCAGCCCATGAAGAACTCTGCCTGCAAGGAGGCACCTGTTCAGTTAGGCGATAACGTAATCCAAGCCCTTAACTCTATTGGCCTTTTAGTCAATAGTCCGCTTTTATATGATATAACGTTTTTATCTAGTTTCTTATTCATCTTTAGAACATTAAGTTACCAGTGAAAAATTTTGAATATCCATCAATAATGGAACCATAGACTATGAGCAAAACAAAAGCAAGTTTGTTAACCATTAGGCCTCGGAAGCTCTATAAAATAATAGGTATTAATGAAAAAGAAGTACTATACCATATACTTTATATAAAGAATGGTAGAAAACTACTAGGAATCATTTTTACTTTCTATATAAGCAAACTTTTGTGTTGGTTTATTTCTATTGTGCCTTTTCAACACTGATGCTACTATAAGGCTTGGACTTACTACAACTTTACGGAACTTTAACGTACGTAAGCTTTCATTGTCAATCAAACTTGGGCTGTCTTAATAAAGATGTTTTCCATTACCGTTAGATTAACTCAACAAATGAATAAGGAGACAGATTAAAATTGACATGATGCTTTTGGGTACGAATAACACTATGAAACTTATCTTTAAAATAACTGGAATTAAACAAAATAGTGATGATAGCTGAGATCTTGTTTAAAGAATTGGTTTAAATTTTGGTGAACTAATATATAAATCGAGAAAACAGCATTATAAACAAAGAATAATATGTTTATTTTGCTGAAAAAAATTAAATTTTCGTTATTAACAGCGATTTATCTTCAATCGTCTTATAGAAACTCGGTCAGCACATACGTAATCTAAACTATCTCAGACTTATTCAACAATTATTTTGTAAATTCACCCTTGCCATTACGGCAGCTCAACCGAAAGTTTGTGTGGAGATTCGCAGATATTGATTCATTTTACTGGCATCATGTTCATAAATCCAGTGGCCATTAAAAGAAATTATTTAGGAAAGTCAATAGAAGTTATATTAAAATCTATCGACTGATACCAATTTTATCATAATTCGCAAAATGATTAAATATTTATAGCACAACTTCATAAATTTAAATTTGCAATTTTGCTGCTTTTTATTTAACTACTGGAGTTTTAAGTAATAAATAATACGCAATTGGGAATTCTGAAGGATTCTGATGATCGTAAAGGTCTTCTTATAAAACAATTTACTATGACAATAAAGGGAACTGTAACATTTCTCCAAGAAAAAAAAAAGACTTTAGTCTGGACACTGAAACAGCTGATTAGTTACTTCCGCATACAGTTAGCAACTATGATCTATGTTAGTAGGTCAGGTTCAATGAACATTGTGCTTCGTTTGTTCATCGAGAGTTAACAGCGCCACCTATGAACTGTGGTTGAAATGTCAACCCGCGATTAGCGTCAGAACAGAAGAAAAGGTAATCGTCGACGGATCTAAAATTACTCTTTGGAAATAAGAATACAAATTAGAAATCGTAATGGGTTTGTTAAATGGAATTAGAAGAAAATTTTGTGAATAGTGTTGGATATTAATTTAAGATCCGCTTGTGAAGTGGTGTGAAAGTAAAGCCTGAAATGTGAATAATTATATAATCATATTGTAAGTGTGTTTGATTGGCATGTTCAACGGAACCGTAAGTATGTTCTAAATTCTATCCTTTTTATTTTTGCGCCATTTTGGACCGATTAATACTTCGATTCCGGGGGATATGTTCATCGAATCACACGTAACTATTTCTTTAGTTATATTGAAATTAACCTATAAATTATTTGAAATATTTTTGGATTTAATATTGAAAGCTTTAAAATATTATTTGGACAGAAATAATTCATGGGCGTTAAATTGCGGAATTGTTCACACCGCTATCAAAAGAATTGAAAGGGGAAGATTTCAATTTAAGTGTTGTTTGTTAAGTGTTAAAAATATATATTTAGTTGTTGCTATTATTCTAGTTGTTACATATATTGGAAATAAATTGTTAATTATATTGAAATTTGCTGAATACTTTTTGCTCACTAAATCATTTGCCTTCAGTTCCGCATCAAAGGAGATTACATTAAACCCTTTCGAGAATAGCAGTGTACCCGTTATGGCGCATTACTGCTACATATAAATTAAAAGTTACCTTTTCTTCTGTTCTCGGTAACTAACTTTGATGCGTGAGGGAATCGAATCTGACTGTATTGAAGGCAAACAACTTGATTTAGTAGGAAATATATGCTGGATAATATTCTTTGTGTTTGGTTTAGGCAGATAACTAGAAAAAAAAGAAAATGAGTATTTATAATGCGCAGAGAGGGTTACGAGTTAACCAATTACGGCGTGCGACAGCACCTTACGTTCCGGTGGCAGACCCACCCCTTATAGTTTTTGATAACGAAAATCATGAGGAGGGGAGAGAAAGACAGCCAGTTGCGGCTAACATAGAGAGACATTGGAATCAACCAGTGTTGCGAGCTCCCATAGTTTGTAATTTCCAGAAGCAATTTTCTCAAAGTATTTTTCACTCTTTAGAAAAACAAATTAGTGAAGTACCGGAAATAGATGGAACGGATGGGTTACTGGTTTGTCATTTCCTATTAAAGCTTGACATGTTAATTGTTAAGGAAATAGCTCCTGTAGAAGCTATCTTGGTTTCAAGTCTTCAGAAATGTAGAAAACAAGCTTACGAGGAATTACAACGTTTATTATCTATCACTACAGATTGGGAACATATTTGCCATTCGTTATTGGTTAAGTTTGTAACTCCTTTGGTAAATACTGAATTTATGAAATCGGTTTTATATAGAGTTATGCGGGAAGATGAGAATTTATTGAATTTCATTCAAGAGAAGTTTAGTACTTTGAATATTTTGGAAATGGAAATGTGTGAGGAGGAAATATGTAAAATGATTAGTAATTTAGTAACTCCGGAAATTAGAAATTTGTTATTAATTGTAAGTGTTCCGAAAACTATACATGAGTATGTAGATTTCGCTGAGAGTTTTGAAATTAATGAAAAGTATAGTCAAGATTATAAAAGGGTTATGAGGAAGGACCATATGCCTCCCCCGAGATTTAAAGCCCCTCTAAGGAGTATGAACACTCGCCAAACATTAGAGAATAGAACATTTAAGCATAGAGGAAATTTTTCGAAATCAAATCACGCTTTAGGATTTCATAGTGCTTCAAACTCAATCAAGGAAGACGGTAATGATGGAACATTATTACAGTTACCTGTTAGCATTTGTCATACGTTGTTTCCCTGTATCATTGACACGGGATCAAGTTTAAATTTCGTCGAGGAAAAGGTTTTAGAGGCAATTCGAACAAAATGTCAACCTGTGGTGAAACAAGTAAATTATTCCGTCACTATAATGCAAGACAAGGAACTAGTAGTGCGTGAATTGGTACAAATCATATTTTTCATTAATGGTGTTCGATTTTCTGCCTGGTTTGGTGTAGTGAAACATCCAAAACTTAAATTGTTAATTGGTATAAACTTTCTTCGCGAAAATTTTGCTCATATTAACGTTAATGCTCAAGAACTTTGGTTTGAGAAAGTGAATCTTAAAGTGGGATTAAAACCTTTAGATTTGGAATCTTGTGTTATGAACAGTAAGCTGTGCGATTCTCCATATATTTTCAGGTCTGTCCGGAATGCCCCCAGGCAACTTGGCGCCACAGCCTGGGAGTCCTACGGAAATAACAGACCTGATTTTCCACAACATGCATCGGGCCGAGCAAAAATTCAAAATTCACCACAGCCAAGGAGTTTTGGGAAAAAGAGCCAGACCAGCAATGGTAGAGGAAGGAGGCAGAGAGGAGAAAAGGTTCCATTGGAAACTTCGTGCGTGGGGCTGATGTCGCCAGAAACATCGACGGCGCATGAGAATGTGGGAGAACCAGCTGGCTCCAGGGTTTCCAATCCTACGTATAGAGATATCTCCATGGAGGAGGCCGAAATAAAATCAAAAGGTATTAATGATTTTGAGAATATTGTTAATGAAAATTTAATTGACTATGTGAAAAATTTAGCTATAGAATTTCAAGACGTTATAACGGAAAATTTAGGTCAGGTTAAGGACTATCAGTATGAAATTCAGTTAACAGATCCTTCTCCTAGCATAACTCAGCCTTATTCAGTTCCTAAGCATAAATTGAAAGAAATTAATCAGTATATAGATAAATTAATAGAATCTGGTGTAGTTGAAGAGATTGATAGTAGTCCTTACATTTCTCCATGTTTCTTGGTGACGAATAAGGACAATTCTAAGAGACTTGTCATAAATTATTTTTCTGTCAACAAAAAGTTGTTATTGACAGCTTATCCGTCACCTAATTTAGAGGGCATTATTTCTAATATTGGACGTCATACTCTGTATACAACGGTCGATTTAAAAAGTTCTTTTTTCCAAGTAAATATTAAGCCAGAATGTAGGAAAATAACTGCCTTTGCAACACCTAATAGGCTATTACAAATGGTTAAGCTCCCGATGGGTCTAGCTGTTAGCCCATTTATTCTTTCTAGCTTAATGCATAAAATCTTTAGAGATCTCGAAGGTGACTATTTAGATATTTATTGTGACGATTTGATTATTCACACAGATTCAATAGAAAAGCATAAAGAAATATTAGAAAAAGTACTTAAACGTCTTCGTGAATGGGGGATTACTATCAGTCCTCATAAAGCAAAAATTTTGAAATCAAAAATTAAAATCTTAGGATATGAATTTAGTAATGGGGAAATGAAAATAGATGAAGATAGAGTCAAGGTAATTAGAGATTTACCTAAACCAAAGAACAAGCGTGCTTTAAATAAGATGTTAGGATTTTTGAATTACTATCTCAGATTTCTTAAAGATTATGCTGATTTGTTGACTCCATTAAATGCAATGAGGTCTCCCTCAGTTCCATTTGTCTGGGGAAAGGAGGAGGATGAACTTTTAGAGAAAATTAAGGAAGCTATCATAAATCACGTGATTCTTAGAGTTCCAGATATGGATGCTCCCTTTGTAATTCATGTCGATGCTTCGACTAAAAATTATGGGGCCATATTAAGTCAATATGATGGAGAAGGTAAATTAAGACCTGTTTATTTTCTTAGTAAACGTATACCCCCATCAGACTGGTCCAAGAGCATTTTTGAACTAGAATTGAGAAGTTTAGTTCACGCTCTTGATAAATTCGATATGTATTTACATAAAAGGTTCACGGTCTATTGTGACAATTCAGCTTTGACGTGGATTTTGCGAAATCATAAGCGTCAAAAGAAATATGGTTCCCTTATAGAAAAAGTTAGTAAATATCAGTTTGATATAGTTTATTTGCGTAGTGGACACAATAATTTAGCGGATTATATTTCTCGCATGAATAATTATATCGATTTTACCCCTCCTTCGAAGGACATTATGGAAATTGAGAAAGTAGATGGGAAGGATGTACATTTAAATTTTGTAAATTTTTGGAGAAATCCATTTTTCCATAGACCTTTGAGTGAGCATCAGCGAGAGGATCCATCTTTGGGTACTATTATCCAAGAAATTGAGAGTGGTAAGAATAAACATCCTTATTTGATTAAAGATGGTGTATTGTTAAAGAAAACTAAGGGAAAACAATATGGTGGCTTAAGAGCTGTTATTCCTGAATCACTTAAATATAGCATTATTAAATATCATCACGAAGACCCTGTGGGTGGTGGCCACAGTGGTTCGCAACGTACGATTGCTAAGATAGCTAGTAGATATACTTGTAAAGATTTATTTCCAAGTATTCGAGAGTTTATACAAAAATGTCAAATTTGTCAATTTTGTAAAGACAGGAATACCACTCAATATGGTACTTACTACTCACATAAAGAAAGATATCCGAACAACTCCGTATATTTAGATGTAATGGGTCCCTGGCCTGTTAGTAATGGTTTTAAATATGTTTTGGTATTAACAGATGGTTATTCACGATTTGTAATTATCGAACCTCTTAGAAATTTAAATGCAAAATCTATCTGTTTAAAATTAGATAAGATATTCTACTCTTACGGATATCCAAATAAAATTATATGTGACAATGCAAGTTATTTTCAAAGCGAATATTTCAAGAGTTACTTATTTAGTCTAGGCATTAAACGTATTCATACGTCTCCTTACTCCATGTCCAGTAATTTGACGGAGCGTCAAAATAAAAACATAAAACAAATAATAAAATGTTATGTACATAAAAACCAAACTCAATGGTCAAAGTATATATATCAGGTGCAATATACTTTAAACACTAGTGAGAATAGTGAAACGAGGAAGACAGCGAGTGAATTATTTTTAGGACGCAAAATGTTTAATCCTTTGGACATTAATTGGATTTTAGACTTAGGAATTCTTGAAACTTCGCAAAATAAAGAAGAATTAAATGAAATTATTGTAGAAAACATTGAAAAGGCCTGGAAAAGAAAAGAGAAGATTTATTCAAAGAAACATAGGGACATAGATTTGCCAGTAGGGGAGAAAGTACTTGTAAAGAGAATAATGAAGGCTTCTCTTGAAAAGAGGTTTCAACCAAAGTTAAGCAGTCAGTACCATGGCCCATTTGAAATCCTTTCTTACCCAACAAGGAACACCGTCTGGTTACAGTTAGTAGCGGATAAGAATATTAAGATCAAAAGGCATGTTAGTTTCATTAAGAAATATTATCCTAGCAATACTAATAACTCTAACATTTCTTGCAATTTTAGTAATATTAACTATCGAAGACAGCTTGATAATTTTGGTTCTGAAAATTGTAACGCTAATAATAGCTGTGAAATAAATAGTAACAACAATAATAGTAATCACTCTGACTTTGTAACATGAAAATTTTAAAGAAAGAATTTGTCATAAATATTGTGTTAAATTTATAAATGTAATCTCGTTGTGTTTGTTGTATACTGTGCTTGTTGTTCAATTCTGCAGGTTCAGAATTGGCAAGGTCATGCCATGGCTGTGAACGTCCTTGTGTACGTCGAGACCCTCGTCATGTCAAACCCTTTCATTCCTGTCTGACGCCCGACCTGAGCCATAAGGTGGATGGAAAAGCTCTGTATGCGCAACATACTGGTTATTTGTCATCTCTTCAGTAATGGATGGACACTTGTCATCTGAATTCATCAAATGGAAAATGGAGCTCCTGTTGACATCTACTTGTGAAAGACGTTGGTGAATTTCGTGGTGAGTTTGTTCCAATTCTTCTGCATGCTGTGATTAAGATAAACAATATTTTTTTTTCTTTTCGAAATTTCTATAACCAGTTTATAAAAAAAAACTTGACCGTGGGGGAATTTTATATGTAACATTTCTCCAAGAAAAAAAAAAGACTTTAGTCTGGACACTGAAACAGCTGATTAGTTACTTCCGCATACAGTTAGCAACTATGATCTATGTTAGTAGGTCAGGTTCAATGAACATTGTGCTTCGTTTGTTCATCGAGAGTTAACAGCGCCACCTATGAACTGTGGTTGAAATGTCAACCCGCGATTAGCGTCAGAACAGAAGAAAAGGTAATCGTCGACGGATCTAAAATTACTCTTTGGAAATAAGAATACAAATTAGAAATCGTAATGGGTTTGTTAAATGGAATTAGAAGAAAATTTTGTGAATAGTGTTGGATATTAATTTAAGATCCGCTTGTGAAGTGGTGTGAAAGTAAAGCCTGAAATGTGAATAATTATATAATCATATTGTAAGTGTGTTTGATTGGCATGTTCAACGGAACCGTAAGTATGTTCTAAATTCTATCCTTTTTATTTTTGCGCCATTTTGGACCGATTAATACTTCGATTCCGGGGGATATGTTCATCGAATCACACGTAACTATTTCTTTAGTTATATTGAAATTAACCTATAAATTATTTGAAATATTTTTGGATTTAATATTGAAAGCTTTAAAATATTATTTGGACAGAAATAATTCATGGGCGTTAAATTGCGGAATTGTTCACACCGCTATCAAAAGAATTGAAAGGGGAAGATTTCAATTTAAGTGTTGTTTGTTAAGTGTTAAAAATATATATTTAGTTGTTGCTATTATTCTAGTTGTTACATATATTGGAAATAAATTGTTAATTATATTGAAATTTGCTGAATACTTTTTGCTCACTAAATCATTTGCCTTCAGTTCCGCATCAAAGGAGATTACATTAAACCCTTTCGAGAATAGCAGTGTACCCGTTATGGCGCATTACTGCTACAGAACAAAGACTGCTAATTTGAACATCATTTAAAAATTAGACATAACACAGGAAAACTGGGCAAAATTCACCAATCCATTTCTTTTATGAAAGAAATTAAAACTATTGCGTCGAACGGTTCTCTTTTTACACCATCTATTTCTCTTGTACTTTACTGACTTGCCAAAAAATATGTTAGTTCTCCAATGAAGTGCATTCTCCTTGCGGATGGTACTGGAAACTGATTGAGACAGTGGCAGGAAATTGTTGATATTGCATAGGCTATAATTGTATAACCAAAGAATATACAAATAGATCTCTTCAAATTTAAACATTCATTTTCTAAACATATTTTAAACTTACACTTTGCTCAATATTAAGTCAATCCCCCTCCCCAACAACTAACATTTTTAAATGGAGACTAAAATAAACCTGGAACTATGAATTGACATTTGTCCTATTCGTATCTTGAATCATATGGTATTCAATTTATATAACATTCATAAAAATCGAATCAATTTCGAATTTGAATTTGATGAAGTTGGCGAGATGCTATCACGTTCGTAAAGTAAAATGCTTATTAACAATCAGTGCAAGATCTACAAATGTTCTTCACTTAATAACATGACTAACATTATCACACGAAAACACGAAAAAAAGTAATCATTGCAATCTCATGCAGAAGCAGAGGAAAGAGAAATAAAGAATGAAATTACGAATTACCTAGAAAAAAAATGATAACGACCACACACGATTATAAAAGAAGACAGAAAGATAATTATGAATAATGTAAAGAGTGTTAGGGGAAGCATTCATAAAGAAAAGAACTATATCATACATACCATATGTGGAAATTCTCCAGGCATTGTTTTCTCTCCTCCAACAATAAGAGGTAACCCAGTAATTTCACACTTTTCAACGTCTACTGAAATAGTTTCGGGATTTGGCAACAGCGGCAAAGCTTCTACCGTCTCTGTAACTTGGTCAGCATATTCTCTGCACTCTGAAAAAAAAAAAAAAATCAAATAACTTCAGGATATTATAGAACACGAAACTATATCTTTACTCTAAACATGTATACTCTTTTAAAATTTCTTTAATCTCACAAACCTCTGGACTTCTTAGATATTGTTCAGAAAGTATATGGTTTTCAGATGTGAAATTACTTACAGAATTTTAATGTAAAAGTAGGAGTACAAAATTGAAAGTAAACATATAATTCCAGTATATTTTATTTCAGGATAAATTCAAATCAATAACTGTGTAAATTCATAGTAACTCTTAGAATACTCATCAGACTTAACGAAAAAGTAGTAACAAAATCTATTCTCTAAGGATACATCGTAAAACAAAGATAGATTATCTACCTGAAAACAGTTTTAATGGTATGAGGTAGTTTCTAACAAACTGATAAATTACAATCATTACATTACATTTGAAAAATATATCTGATATAGTAAAGAGAAGTTATTATTCAACTTTATGAGGGTGTATACTAGTTTTACTAAAATTAGCTGAAGAATTTGAATCCATAGCCGGGCAATATAAACTCAAACTTGAGTTTTCTCTTTCAATCCTTAAATAGTCGCGTAATTCATATCTCGAGCTATGAGTGTCTTTTTTTACTAGTACAATAAAATCTGTCTATGTTGGCCATCATCAGTTCCATTAGAAAGTGCCAACCTGCAGAAAATACGATTTATTTATTTATTTATTTATTTAGAGAGATGAATACTACAGGTAAAGATATCAATTGAAATCTATTTTGAAGCAAAAATTATTAGAGGTTGTAATATACTTGTTTCTAGTGCAAAACTATGTATTAGTTTGTATGTGTCTATAAATAACTAGCTCTTGCGCCCCGACTTTTGGTCTTCTGTACACTACAGGTTAAAATCGTTCGTAATTAAAAGTTCTAATTAGTTACATTTTACTTTTCTCTTTTTAAAAAAAGATAGCCCACTAACCAACATGAAGCAATACAAATACTAATTCTCAAATCTATATATGGTTACCGCCTTTGTTCTAATAATAAACAACAGAATATGCCCAAGTTTAATATCTTTACAATTCATTTTGAAATAATTACATTGAAATAACACCGTTTAAGTTGGAACTAAATCGTCACAATATGATTGTAGAAATGCACAAATACTCAAATCTAAATATGGTTAAAGCCTTGTCCTATTTTGAGATAACTAGATTGAAACAATGTAGTTTTTAAGCTGCAATTTAATCGTCACAATAGCTTTTAATCGACAAATCACTAACGAGATCTATTGGCATCAGGCAGGGGAGGCAGCGACACCTATTAGCGTGACGCATAACATGTTTGTTTTTCATAAATAGGACATATAGTAAAAATTAATTATACAATATAAAACACTGCGTGTAATGCGAATGAATGTAAGTTTGTTATTCGCATAATAGCTATGTTTTAAATGTAATTTCGACATGCTACAAAACAGTATGGCTCAAAACTGACCATGTTGTGCATTTGAAAACAACTGGTAGTAGGTATTTGCCAACAAGCTCCAGAACGAGGAATAAGTCTATTTTTTTTAACACTTTGCAACATCAATCTGACAAACTGTTATAAATTTCTTGCAATTCCCCATATTCAAAAGAACTAGAACGTGTGGCGAAAACAAAGGACATCCACAGCTTAATAAATTCATCTGAACACCAAATATCTAGCAACGTAAGGTACCATGGGAATCCTTAGTAACATCAATCTTTTCATATTCTCGCTGACAACAAAGAACAGACATAAAAACAATAAAGAGTACGATTTTTTTTAAAGTTACTTTGATTGGACAACTTTCTTTCCGTTTTCTCCATTGAGTTTATTGATGTTCCTAAACATACAATAGTTAAAAATGTTCTGAAAGGGTTTCTACGAAATTAAGATAACACAAGTGTCCAACATACAAATGATATTATCAAGGGATCTCATGTTGTGGTTTCCAAGGGGGCACAAATATAAGCGAGGTTTCAAATTTTGCTATAACTAATGTAAAAATTCTATTGGGCTTTCGATATTCCCAAGTACGATTTTCTCTTAGGGGGGGGGAGAGTGCTCCACCTTGCCCCCCTGATGGGCGCCCTTGGGTATTATTATTATTATCATCATTACCGGTACCATAATAATAACGTTGCTTCAATGTGGCTAAATTTCAAGATAGACAGCTGGCCAACTTATGAGTAATAAGTATTACAAATCTTACGAGGAAATGTGTGTTCTGTAAGAATCGTGCGAAGTTGCACAAATGGTCAAGTTCACATGTTTCACTGTGTTAAATTACTTGCCTGATTCTTGAAGTTTGATACACCTAAGGAACCAAAGAACCTGTCAAGGCCAAGTATCTCGTTATTGTGTCGTAAGGGCCTTGAAAAGTAAGTAGGAATAAGATTTTCCCTCGACGCAATTACTTAGGACAAACTTACACAAGGTGTCCACCAAGAGATTTCAATAATTGAAACGCCCTTTATTTGTATTTTACGGGTTATGAATATGTGCTTCTAGATAAGACAGAAGCAAAGTTTAATGTAGTGTGGTTGACTTGAAGCTGTAGTAGACATTGTCTAGAATAGCGGAGCCGAGAGGAGGAGGACAAATGTTGTATTTTAATGGAATCCAGGAACAAGACCAAGCATTCAGATGCAATGAAACTTTCGTCTTACGTATAATAAGGACTTTCTGTCATTTAAGGTAATCAAGAAATTATGTGATCATTCTTTGATTATTGTTAGTCTGGTGAAGGGACACGGTGGTGGAAATGCCGGAAGAGATTGTCGAAAACTACGAAGATCACTTGAAAGATAAGTCAAGCAGCACGAAAATTTAGTATGAAAAGGCTGGCGATGCACAATGATTTTCATTGACAATTATATCCCTGCTACTTACAAGTACAAATTTTGCATGAAATCATGTCAAATGGCCAACCACAGTGAGAAATAGTTCAATTATTACGTTAGACTGAATAATTGATGACAACTTTCTATTACGCACAGTGTTCTCCAAGAAAACTCCTTCCATATACATCTAGACGTGTTCGTTGGTAAAATGTTAGGATTTTAGGTTTTGAAAAGCTTATTACTGTGGTAGTACACGTATGTAATGGTTTAAATGTGAACATATGGTTCACATCAAGCACAACAGGATCCTGGGCCATTTTTATTCGCAGAAGATACAATTTCCGGTATAGTATATTTAAGCACTTTGTCGTCCACAAATGGAAGACAGCACGATGGTACCTCATCACGTCAGAACTGCAGCATCTACACACAAACTCTTGAACAATACATTCTCCAACTGGTGGATGGGCGTGATCGTCTAATCTGATCTCCACATTGCTAAGGCACTACTCCATTCGATTTCTTTATATGGAGTTACGTGAAAGCTCTATACAAGCTATCACAACATAGAATTTGAAACATGCCATGCACTCTGTCACATTGGATATGTTCTTGAACATAAATATAGCGTGAAAC
This sequence comes from Thermobia domestica, assembly GCF_964235325.1. Taxonomy (NCBI): domain Eukaryota; kingdom Metazoa; phylum Arthropoda; class Insecta; order Zygentoma; family Lepismatidae; genus Thermobia; species Thermobia domestica. The sequence goes on along the minus strand of NC_137466.1, from coordinate 99,705,976 downwards.
TGAGTATAGACTGGATGTTCTTCGTGCAACTGGAGGCGCCCACGTAAAGATCTATTGATAGGTAAATTGTAACTTGGTTACATTGTCATGTCATTTGCATGTATAAAACTATACAAATACTGTATTTATTTGTTTCCACTAAATATGCATCTGAAAATTTGGAGTCTCATTGTTAATGCCCAGCAAAGTATTTAGTGAATTAACTATCCGATAAAATTGATTCTTGTCTTAATTGCATCTTAAATTCATATTGGCAGAGAACAAAACAATTTAGATATTGGGATGTTTAAATAACTAACACTTTTTTTAGTTTTAATAAATAAATGTAAAACAATTTAGATATTGGGATGTTTAAATAACTAACACATTTTTTTAGTTTTAATAAATAAATGTATTACTCTAATCGAAAAGTATTAGTTATTTATGTAATAAGTTCCCGAGTTACATTAGAATTCAGGGGCACACCGTTCTGTTTAGCTGATCAAAAGTAAAAATTAGGCACTCTCGAACACTTCTTGTACAGAATGTACGACCTAGGTTGTCAATGATTCTCATTACTCAAGTTAGTTTGTTTTATAATTGCTGACTTGGCAATACTGTTTATTTAGCATTTAATGCTGGATTATGTAGTCTGGTTGGTTAAAAAAAATAAAAAATAAAATACAACGAATTCAGTTACTTTTCTCTGTTGAGTGGAATAGAGAGAAAATTCCCTAACATTTAAGAGGTTCAGCGTACCATGAAATCAGCGCGTGTGTAGGAGGCCAACAATTATGAACAATTTCAAACAAAGGTCCAACAGTCAGAGCATATGCATATAATGAAACTGGGTTTTCCGTGGCTTTTTACGTTCGCTTTCTTTAATGACGTTGGAATACAATTTATGTACTTGGATAAAACCTTGTGTATTTAATATCACATTTCGTTTTGTTTTCTTTTAGAGAGATCATTGTAAAAAAAAAAAAAAAAAAAAATAGAGAGACGTTGACAGAAAGAACAATGCATCAGTATTATTGTTCCACTACAGCTTAAGAAATTTCAACCTTTAAGATGCTATCTTCGAAACAGAAGTTTTGATTTATTTGTAACTTAGAACGAAGATTAAAGTTCGTTACTACATATAACCTGATTTAATTATTGTGTGTTTCTGATATTTCAACGGAAGGCTGTTGTGGGGAAGCAGGATTAGGAATAATATCTGAATAATTACTGATGCGGACCACAGGTAATGAATCATGAATTGCCCAAGATAGATCTTCTGTTCCCACAACCCTTAGATCTTTCCGGTCGCTTTTCGAACTTTCAGAAACAATAAGAAATTTAACTCAAATTTGAAATGAAATTTACATCAAATTTAAGAACATGTTTTCTTAAAGACATTCTAACAATCCGAAGCATTTTGGTACGTACGTTATCGGCAACCATCTGCCGGGCCAAGTGTTCATCCTGTATCTTTTCATCTTTTTCTCTTTCTATATTAAATATCAAGAAATGTAGAAACGCGTGTTTAAATATTTTAAATGTAATGTCTAAATATCAAATTTGATTTCTCTAATGAATTCCGAGATATGAGTATCTCAATGGACAACCCCATCCCTTTTTCTTCCCTTGTAGGTCAAATAAAAAAAAATTGAAACTAATTACACTGTTAGTAAAGAAAACTTTTTTCCTATTTCTCGAGAAAAAAAAGTTGTGATTCTAGTCATTTGAGAGCTGAATTCAAATATCTGCCTAGTTTTTCTACATCAGTAATCATCATTATCGTAGGTATCCTGACATTATTGGAAGATAACTTGCTGCAATTAAGTTTTCATGCGCCACGCTCTTCTGCTAACCTCTTCGTTTTCACGTAGGAAGTTTCTATTTTAATACTGGCCGTCAACTAATGCCTCTTTCTTCAGTCCCTCTTTTTCCTGCTATCATACCTTATAGTATGTAACTCATGATACAGATTCTTCTCCAACAATTTCTTAACCACTTTCTCTTTCTCTTTCTAATTATAGGCCCCATTAAAAATCATTCTTTCCTTCTCTACTGTTTCTAAAACCATCTAACTCGTTTCCGTTCGACCAAGCTCTTTTCTACCCCTTCATGTCGAAAGCCTCCTGTCTATTTTCATCAGTTTTGCGTAAGGATTCTGTTTCTGCCCAATAAAGTATAACAGCAAGAAGAAAGAAAAAAAAAACATTTAAAGAGTAACAGAAGGTAGCATGTGACAGTGTTCAACAATACCATAACGTGTGTGGGGACAGGAAGGAATCTAACCCCTACCCATTTAAGCTCCCACCGTTCGAGTGGGGGTCACTATATTGCTGCAAATAATGGTGACTCGTGTTATCCCTACTTCGAATTATAATTGCTGGAATCACTGCAAATTACTGCAAAACAATCCCTGAGAGCAAAATTCTAATTTCATGTCAGATTTAAATTTACCGATGTAAATTCCATGTTATACATATACATTCAAACTGTAATTACTGGAATGATTGGAAAAATATAGCTCAAAGTAAAATTCTTATTTTAGATTTGAATTTACCGCTGTAAACTCCTTGTTATCCATTCGTAATCCATTTACAGTATAATTAGTGGTATTTCTGGAAATAACGAACTACCCCTGACAGTGGAATTTCGATTTCAGATTTGAATTACCGCTCTAAATTTATTTAGAATTTCTAATTTTCATTGCAAAAATAGAATCCTCCTAACATAGTGTTATTTAAAATGAAAAGTTTAAATACCTAATTTAATGTCCCTATACTTAAAGGATTCTGAGAGACATATTAATATAATCATTGCAACTCCCACAGCTTCTCTTCCTATCTCTTTCCTTCCCTTCTGGGTCTTATATCAAAAACCAAAAACCACTAAAACACGTTTTTAATTATTTTAAATGATAGCTAAGTCCAAACGCCAACTTTCATGTCTCTAACCTTAAGATATTTCCCAGTGTTGGGTAAGTTACTTGTAAAAATGTAACGCGTTACAAGTTACTTTACTTTCTCTTAAAATGTAACGCGTTAGTAACGCGTTACTTGCCCCCAAAAGTAATTGTTACTTTACTTCGAAAGTAACGCGTTACTAACGCGTCACTTTTAGGTCCGAAACTTTAAAAATGTGAAAAAAATATGACTTCAATTTTCCGTACTACTATTACTACCGCTATTATTATTATTATTATTATTATTATTATTATTATTATTATTATTATTATTATTATTATTATTACTGCACGTTCTGAATCGCTTTATGAAAATGCAAGGACAAATTTTTTACTTGATATATGAACATTCTCATATAAAGCAACATTGATAAAATGCCATACTGCGTTACTCGTAGGGATGGACACGAGCGAGTTCGAGCGAGTTTTCTTTGACACTCGATTCGACTAGAAACAGATATCTTTGAGCTCGACCCGAGAACTCGACTCGAAAAATGTCCTCCAACTCGACTTGAATTGGGGTCGAGTTTCGAGTCGACTCGAGCCAAATCCGGTGTGGAGTTTCGTCGACACCAATTTCAGTCTTTGCGATATTTTATTTTTCACCCTTTCTCACCTCCATGCCGATAGAAGCTGCGCTTTCGGGATTGTAATTGTTAATCTTAGCGACATCGAGAACTTTGAATTCGAGATTAATATCGGTCGTTTTCCATTATTTTTATATGTTAATTCCTTCCAACCAGCCTAGGGATGCTTACGGGGGGAAGGAGGAGTTAAATGTAAACTTGGTAAATGCTATAACTAGTGTCATCCATTAAATTAGCAACCCGAAAAACTATGGATTTGACAGTACTATGGGTCACCAATCCCCGCGTCTCAGGAGTACTAATAGAGCTAAATTTGGTTTTCAACGGCGTCGGAAGTGTCACTGTTCATCTCAACACACTGAAAACTACGGATGCGACGCTAATATCGGCCGTTTTCGGTCATTCTTATGTGTGTTTTCCTCACCCTAGGTGTGCAAAGAGGTCTTATTCTCACTGGGTGGCTGAAGTTGGACTTAAGAGGCATCGAAACTGTCACCATAGAACGGCTATCTATGTTCATTTGTCTGTCGACAAGATCAGTAATGCACTGCAATTTCCAGTACCAATACTGATTGTAATATAGCAAAAGCGTTAAGAGATATCAATAAATTGCTTTTTGATATGAATTCAGCGTATCAAGAATAAATTTGATCTCTATTGCTTTATTGAAACCAGAAGTAAAATCAGAAGTGACAAAGTGAAAAACTGTAACAGATTGTGAAAAAGGAATTTTAAAGTAACTTTAGTACCGCAAAAATAGGGTCCATTCTCGATTTTATTCCACTTTTGGGACCACCACTTGCGGTTCCAATATTGATTGCCATAGAACAAAAACGGAAAATAAAATTGACAAACGATATTTTGATATGGATTCAGGCAGGAGCTTGAGCGTAACCCCTCAAATTTACTATTCTTATTGTACTTTTCTCTTTCCTAACTAAATTTACCATACTTCAGTTTGATCGTGCCATTTCAAAGAAAGAAATAAACTATTTCCCTCCAAATAACCTCATGGGCGCGACATGCGCGCTATAACTCATCTGTGACACCTCTGAACTTAGGATCCTATCTTATTTGTTACATCTTTTTTTTTTTTTAATAAATCGTAGTAGATTTCGCTTGAAAACTTCAATCAAGTTCGTCTGTCGTAAGGATACTTGTGGATTTTACTATATATAGTATAAATATAAATAAAATATTAAATTAAAAGTGAATTAAACCACGAATACTTACTTTGTTCACTTTTTCTTAGCTGAGCATTCCATGGATTTGAAGGTCTTTGTGTTGGCTTTCCACTGTGTATGCCTGCACTTCCAGAAGATGGAGGTCTTGAGTGAGATGGTTTATGCAATGGTGGGGGACGGGAACTGGAATGCGGCCTTTTGGAAGTATAAGGCGGTCTTGTAGTTTGATATTCAGGCTCTTCACCAAAAGAAATTGGCCTATGTACATTTTCTTCCTGAGGAGGCGGCCTATAATAGTTTTCCTCTTGTGGAGGTCTTGGATATGGTTCAATCGGTCTATTATTATTGTTATAATTATTATTGTTATAGTTATTGTTATTGTTATTATTATTATTGTAATTATAAGTTTCCTGAGTAATTGGTCTTTTTGTTCCCGAAGTTTGAGGTCTAAAATTTGTATAAGGAGTTCTTGTACTTGTTGTGAGTTGAGGTCTATGCACATACACTGGTCTTCTAGTACTTGTAGTTCTAATAGGTAATCTTTCATCACAACACACAACTGGTATATTTCCACGAAAATCACAAATTTTAGGATGTTCTCCGTTTTGTTGTAACATTTCCACAGCTATTGAACACTGAGGTAGTAACTTGCATACTCCAACTGCACCATGGTCATCTGCACACCAGGCTCCCACTAAAACATAAATAACATTTATTTTATGTTAGTAATACCTTAAGCTGACAAAATAACCAGTTCTATGATCTACTAATAAGTTTCACGTTTTTTAACTAGCACATAAGACTAGTTAAAGATCTATGTGTGGCATTAGTATCTAGGACTATCAGACGATGACAGAATTACTAATATTCATGTGTTAAATTTTATCAGGAACTTACCAGACGAGTGTAAAACTAGTACTAACTAAAATAAAAGATACAAATGAATAAAAACTATAACTGTTATTTTAAATAGGGTTTTTCAAATATGGATTTAAAAAGGTAACGTACGAAAGTTGGAGAGGAAGCAAGTAATAGACAGCCGAATATTTTTAATTATTGCTAATGAAGATATGACACGCAAATGGAAAAGAGAAGTAAGGATAGGAATGAGAACCATTAAACCAAGTTGCATCTTTAACCCTTATCCGGGCAAGCTATTTTTGCAATGTAGACTGCGACTGGGGCCTTACCAACTCTATTAGTCTTACCAACTCTTACCAACTTCCAACAGTTATGTCCTTCAGGCTAAAAAAGACAATGATTAATGAAAGTGAAGTATTATGAAAAAAATGATGGAATGAGAATGGAGGAGGAAATGGAACAGAACCGAGAAAACCTACCAACACGAGCACCGCAAATTCATATGACTTGGGATCGAACCGCGGATCATTCCCACCAGAGGAGATTGCTCCACCAGTGACGCAGTGGGGAATAATAATAATAATAATAATAATAATAATAATAATAATAATAATAATAATAATAATAATAATAATAATAATAAACTTGTAGAAAGATCTGTCAGGTTCAGTAGTTCGAAATGAGACTTCAGATTTATTATACATTTGGTTAGTAGGATTTGATTTCAGTGTCCTTTTAGGCAGCGACGCTATATGAGATGTGGACTTTCAGGTATGTGTGGGATTCAAACCACATGAGCTTTTGCGGGGAATCGAACGTGGGTCTTCCGCATCAAAGATGCGTAACGCTAACCACATACCCACAACTTCTTCATAGATTACAAATCATTAGGTTACATAAAACATCAAAAATTTGTTACTGAGAAGTAATTCACTTGTAACTTTTGATCCTGACTCACTTTATTATTAGGAGGGCGCGGTGGCTCAGTGGTAGAGCGTTCAGCTCTGGCGCATGGGGTTCATAGTTCAATCCCAGTTCGCACAAGTGGGTTTATGGTGGACAAACACAGTTTGTGGGGGTTTTCTCGGGACACTCCCGTTTCCTCCCACTTTCTTCATTCCACCATTTCATTTATTTATTATCAGCACAGTCTCCTTTAGCATACTCGGCATATACGTGAGACGTAAAACTGAAAAAAATCATTTCGGTTTATTATTAGACTTCACCATGTCATTGTAGGGATGATGAGGTTAAGCACTGATTTTGCGCTTTCTGAATAAGTTCATGAAACATTGGTTGAGAGCAGAGAAGGTAGTTGCATTTACGATTAAAATAAAATAAAAATAATTAATTATGGAGCTGATAAACAAGGGGAGGTAGCTCTGGATGCTATTCCCTCCTCCTTTAGTTCGACTCTGCCCAGAATAAGGCCAGCTCCACATTGACTAGAGGAAAGCCAACCAAGCCGAGGCAGGAGAAGATGCGGAGAGAGAGAAAGATCTGAGTGCGCTGACTGTGTGCTTTAGTCATAATTTTGAGAGTCCTTTGTCTAGCACGTGCTGTAGTGAAATGCGCTACGAGGTTTGGTTGCATTGCTCACAGTACTGAATCTCAACTGTTCTGTCTTCTGGTCCATATACGGCCGGCCTAAGAGGGGTTGACTCCTACTAGGATCGAAACCGAGCATAATATGCTAATAATCATTAATGCTGTAACACCACAAATAAGAATAAAGTTATCAGCGTGTAACCTTGAGTTGACTTTGCATCAGTGTCCTGCATACATGACAGTACGATCATATGCGTTTCTTTCCTTATAACCTGAATACTTGAATATGTGTGTGGTAGAAGAACATGCATTTTCAAACCTATTTCGGACTTGTAGCTTGTTGTGTGTTGCAAAGAGAGACAGCTCGTCCCACACAACGGGATTTACCACTATAAAATTGAACACTCCTTCTGGACAAGTTTACTGGAGAAAGAATTCCTAAGTGAGAAAACAGAATCGTTTAATTTATGATGATATACGTATGTTGAAAACTACGAACAGTGAGTTTGCGGCTCAAACGTTGCTGAAGCATGGGAAAGACCAGTTTGATACAGAACAATGGGTTTCCCCAAAAGGATTCTCAGTTGTTTCTCTGCTTAAGGTAAGCAGAGTCAATGTGTTGATATGTCTGATACTTGGAACCAGACTTGTCTTTACATACGGACAAGGAACGAAGTGCATTAAAAATATAATTCGAATCAGTATCATTCCAAATATATGTATTATTCTCGTTATCTTGAATTTATAACATTTTGTTAAGTTCTGAAGTAGCTTCAGTTAACTGATTTTCATGAGAATTCTAAGATTGTAAGTAGAGTGGGTTCAAATACAGAATGGGATGTTTGGACTAGTTTAATCTTTAACTTAAGAACTAAATTTAAAACACTTAACACAATTATATTGATGATAATGACGAGAGAGAGAGAGAGAGAGAGAGAGAAAATGAAAAGGTGGGACTCGAACAGCAAAATTGAGCTGAGCGACCTTACCAGATACCAGCACCTCTCGCGCTATATGCAAATTACAGTTAATTCATTGGAGAGCTCATTATCCGCCATTCTTCTAAGACACGGTCCATATTTGATATCTCGACGTTAAAAAACAACTGTTCATGAAAGAAATAATAGACTTTTAGTATATGTTTCGCTATAGACGCTTTCAAATGTTCCATAAACTTCTTCATCTTGTGAACTATTGATGAAACTAAATGACAAATCTCTTACTCCATCCAATTTTCAGTTTACAACACTTTTACAAATTGTAAATTTAATACTTATTATGGTAATACTATTAGATTTCATTTTTTAAAAATCGATTATAAAAGCAAACGCAATAAATATTAGTTCGAAATTGCCTTTGAAATTATTTTATAGCTAGGTATTTAACAGGGGCGGATCCAGGACGGACTTCTGGGGGGGGGGGAGGTTTGTAATACTGCTACTTAGAGCTACTTTAAACTCTGGGATGGGTTTTATTTATATATAATACAAGAAAGTTTCCTCTTCTGGTCGCCCCCCTGGATCTGCCCCTGGCATTTAATAAGTAGTGTCGTATATACACGAAATTCAAAATTCACTTGCAAGACAGGCCAAATCGACTGCCGCACCTAGTATCCTATTGTAGGAAGTTGAACTAACGGATAGGAGTGATAAAAAAGATTTATATAGGTATTACACATTGTCTATTCACCATTCATTTCATTATCATTAAGGCGCGACATATATGACGTCATTTTTTTTATCCTAGCATCTTTATACATGCCTAATTAGAAATAAAGACATTTCTGACTCGTGTGAGCAGAAAAATACGATTTATATTGGCGATATAAATGCATATTGGTGCTCAAAGTAATATAAAAAAAACATATTTTTGGTCATATTTTACGCGAATTTTACACGTTGCTTACAAATACTCTTGTATTTGCCAGTATTTCCAAGTTTTTTTTTTTAAAGAAATACTAGCATCAAACATTTTGTTCGCTGGTTAAATTAAGAAAAATAGTAATATCTTCCGTTAGTCAGTCACTTTTTACTATTATTAAAGCGCTCTCTGATATCGGTCATTTTCGATATTTTTAATGACCCCGAAAACTATGAATTCGACACTGATATCATTCATATTATACCCCATCCCCCTTCCCCAAGTTACGGGGCTGAATTTGGATTTAAACAGCATCAGAAGTGTCACTGTTCATCTCAACGACCACGAAAACTGGATTCGGCACTTATATCAATCATTTTTGATAATTATATAAATCCCCTCCCCCTACGTTGCACCGTCAAAGTAAAATGATAAAAATTGTCACAGGCCTGAACCTAATCTATGTTGGAAATTTAATCGAGATGAGTTGGATGATTCAATAGTTAAGTTTTATCTTTTATACCTCCCCCTTCACTAAGTTCTATCATCAAAGTGAAATAACAAAACCACTTCCAGGACCGAGCCGCATCTACGTTGAAAATTTGATCGAGATCGGTCGGTAGTTCAAGAGATTAAGAGTCACAAACATAGTCACTTTCAATTTTATAATGTAAATTTGGTTTTCTGTAACAAGAATTTGAATGAATACTGTACAGTGTGAGATGAGAGTGGTTAACCCGGAGTGGAATCAATCACTTTAAAAAGACAATACATTAAGTCAGCTTTTGTATTGCTGTTTCTTCTCGTCCGTAAAGATATCTGAAGTCCAGTTTGTTGATTGCATAATACACGGGAGATTAAAGTGGTACTGTACTGCGAAAATACTAGTAATGCACATTAGGAATGCTCGGATATATATGACCCAAGGAGAACTTCTCCCTGGCCAACTTTTTGAAATCATTACTGGATCTCTCCCTGTTTTTCTTTCTTTCTTCTACACTAGTGGCATCATTAGGGGAGGGCAGGGGGCAATTACCCCACTGAGTTTCAGATTTTTTTGCTCAACTCTATACTAATTGTGAAACTCTTATGTCGGCATAGAGTCTTGCTCCTCCCTCTCCCCAGCAAAGTCCGAAATGACGCCACTGTTTTACGCTGAGCGTACGGATAATTTTCGAGTGTTACAAACGTTGGAGGTATTTTGGTCATAGAACTGGCATCACTGAGTACAAGTTTCAAGATGGTTAACATCAAGTGCTGCAGTAGTGTGAAGTTGCGTGATTATTATTAGTAGTGTCATTTTAACGTTTTCTATTATGTTTTACGTTTTTATTTGTATATCATCATTCATTCCTCATAATATCCTTTGGCTTAAAGGAAAACCGTCCTTATGCGAAAAATTTTATTTCTGAGAAACATGTAATCCATCTAGACCAAAATTAGCATTTGGTGACTTGTGATTTGTTTTAATTGCTTCTAATCGATAAAGGCCAAAAGCCAGACTCGACAAATGTAAAAAGCCTGCAAGACATGATAATAGATTATCTAAGTTTAAGGTTGTAAGCGGAATGAATAGATATACACATTGGTACATAACAATATTTCTTCGTCGGATTACGGTGAGTAACTGGCAAACCTACGACAATTCGATCGTTGTTAAATTACAGTGATGTATAACAAGATCTTAAGATTTATTTAAACTATTTTCTTACTCTCCTGTGTTCTTTTCTTTAAGTATTTATTTCAAATCGATGCTATTGTGAAACAACGCTGATTTAAGTAAGCTTTTGCGATACTGTAAAACAGTACAAAGGTATCTTGACTTTGTGACGTAAGCATGCAGCATGTGCAGTTCTGTTCTTTTTTTGGTAGAATGACATATTTAGTCATACTTCAATATGTCATGCTTAAGCCTAAACAGTTAGGTTTCCCCCACCCCTTTTCTTCTTAGCATCATGGAGTTTCACGATTTGCAAGAATATAACTAGTTGCAATTTAGTGTTAAAAGAGCGAGAATTTCGAACAGTACAGAAACGAATACGTGTATGTAAAGAATACAGTTACATACATGTAACGAATGTAAATAGCCATAGTGATTTAATTTTTTAAAAGGCATTAATCACCTGCTAAATCCTTCAGAATTATTTTACCGCTATGAGAGGCAAGCACTTTTCTTACACGTTCTTCCTCAACGCATTGATGCAGATGTGTATCTAAGCGAGTGGAGATGAATAAGAACAAGAAGCCATATGCATATAACGCATATACTTCCGGGAAGTTTAGCTCTGTCGGAGAGGGGAGACTTGGTGGAAAAAAGCGCGCTGATATATATTTACTATCACCTTGAAACCGAGAGAAAGATCGATTACGTTTTCGCTACCTAGAATAAGCATTTGTCTATACACGCGACAAAAATAAGGAAGAATATAAGGGGGGAGTGAGGGGGGTAGAAGAGAAGGGAAAAGTCATGCCACAAAAATACATTCCTTGTGAAGATAAATTCCTTGTCACACTTCCGTTCTGAAAGGTCTCTTGCATTTGGAGGAAAACTGGAATGACGTCATGATTCGGTGTTATGGTCCTGTTGTGATTGTGTCATCAGAGATAAGAAGCTGTTTCCATGCCTGATGTTCATTACGAAATTTTGAAGAAAGAAAAAAGCGACCTTTTTATTGCACTACGACTACAGAAAAGTTACAAAGTTATTAATATCGATTGGTTTGCAATTGATCGATTTGAAATTTAAGCTCAACTGTCAGATTATTTTATATTACCTAGGCAGAATATTTGGGCACTAAGAACGAAAAATACTACAAAATATTATTAGCGTTTAACAGTGTGAAAATGTACAAAGATGAGGCATATACCAATTGATATATCTCACCCAGCTGCACGAAATGATATGGGTGACTAAGTCCTCATCCGTATTTTGAGAAAATCGACATAAAATTGATATTATACATATGACAACCACACATCACCTCTTAAGACGAAACTGATATTGAAGCATAGCTTCATTAAGCCTTTCATTAAGACACTAGCAAGAGGACAGTATACAACATAGTTAATGAGAAACAGTTCAACTTTATCCACCTTATGCAGAGTCGTTTTGACATATGATTAGCGTCTTACTAAAGCCCTGACTACTACAGGAAACTTATGTTAATCGAAGTCTTTAGTATGGTACTAATCACGCTTCAAAACGACTCTGCATAAGGCCCTATATTTTTAACCGACTTAAAAAAGGAGGATATATATATATATATAATGGGCCTTGTGCAAAGTCGTTCTGACGTGTGATTAGTACCGTACTAAAGAGTTCTACTAACGTATGTTTCCTGCAGTAGTCAGGCCATTAATATGACGCTAATCATACGTCAAAACGAATCTGCATAAGGCCCAATGTGTCTATGTTCACGCGTAACTTTAATATAAGGTCCACCGGTTTTGATAATTCCTTTTTTTCTTTGAAAGAGTCGGTGGTCCCATATAGGCGCGCACCCAGAAATTTTTGTTGGGGAGGTCCATTAGATCTATGTAGTAGACTATTGAAGTGTATTATTCTGTACCAGATAAGTAATTGTAAAATATTTCTACCTACATTTTCAGGAATAAATAATAAAACTAGATTGTTTTTATAAGAGAAAGATTTAGAATTTAGATTTCTGGGCTTTCGGCATTTAAGACCATTTAGCCCTTCACGTTTTGAGGGATGACGTCCCTCGACGAGCACATAATCCGGGGAAAGGAAGGAAGGAACCACCAGGTTAGGTATAAGTTAGGTACCACCCCAGCATTTGCCCGGATATGAGTGGTGAAAATCTCATTCAGAGTGGCTGGCCTGAAAAAGCGTGTTACACTTTTTCGACCGAGCGCCCCCACCGGGAATCGAACCCGGGACCGCTCGCACCAAAGGCGAGAGCGTTAGCGACCACTCTACGTGGGGCCACATTATAAGAGAAAGAGTAGAGATGACGTATAAAATCAGATGTTCATGCTACATCAATCATTTTTCAGTTAAACAAGTAACTTTTATTAAGAAAGTGTGCAAATGTACGTTGGAAGTTCTTTTTTGGGGGGAAGGGGGAATCCGGACCTGGTGGACTTCCCCGTGGGTGCATCTCTAGTCCCATATAATTTTAGCTTCGAAGTCCTTCAGTTTTACTTCCCACGAGTATGCCGTGTGGGCTAAGGAAGACTGTGAAGATGAGAAATGAATAAAATGATGGGATTAAGAGTGGGAGGAAACGGAAGAACCCCGAGGAAAACCCACGCACAAGGTGTTCATCCACCACAAAGTCTATTTAGCGCGAACTGGAATCGAACCCGGGACCCCACACACCAGAGGTAAATGCAGAGGTCACTGCATATAAATTTCATCAGGATATAATCATAGTTTTTGAAGCTAGATTATGAAACTTCTCAATGAGTGTGGTTTGGAAAGCGTAATTAATCGACGTTAATATGCATATTCTGACGCATAACTTCGACATAGGTGCACTGATCTTCATGGCTCTTCTTTTGCTTGAAAGCGTGTAACTTTGAGGTGGTCGAGTATAAATTTCATTTGACCTCATGGTCTTCTGAGCTACACCATGAAATGTTTCAACGCCCGACAGTGGTAATATCTTAATTAACAGACTTTATTCTGTGCCTGTTTACATGTAACTTCAACACAGACGTACCAAGTTTGATTATTCTCATTTACTGTAGTCTCAAAAAGTATACTTTCTCGGAGGTTCCATGTATGGGTCTTTGAAGTTAGAGCATCAAAACTTCTCAACAGATGATAGTGTTAATCATGGGAGTCTCTGGCATATAAAACTTCAGGGGGACGACTAGAACAAAGAATGATTGTAGATCCCCAACTAAATTTACGTCAAAATTTTGTGGTTATGCTTAAGGTTTACACTTGAATTCCTAATTGGGGTGCATTGCGAGAGGTTTTCGTAACAAACATAACCAACTCTTTCCTATAGTCCTGATAGGAGAGTTATACAACATTAATTTAACCTGGTAAACCTAGGTATGAATAAAAGATCAATATAATCTAACAAATACGTAATAACACTGCGAAGTAATGTGAAAAAGAATTGTTGAACATAGATGGTTGTGGAGAACAGTCCTAGAGATCTTCATTCCGCAGAAGGTTGACTGTGAGAACCCTGAATGTTCAGTGAGATGCAAATAGCGAACATGTCAATATGCCGAATTTCAATTAACTCAAAATTAATCGTGTAACTGTGTTCAAAGTTTCTAAAAAACGTGAACGTGATATATATATATGGGCTATACCTCCAGCTATAGGCTATATATACAGACGTATACAGACGCTGATCCAAGGGGAGGGCTATGTGGGCTATACCTCCCCTTGACGCTCAGGTATACACTGGATAAAATGGGCTTCAATCCTACGTTCTTTACACTAGAAAGCGGCAAACTATAGTTTAGCCTCTCCCTTGATCATATTCTGGATCCGCGGCTGTATATGTATACAAAGTCATTTCTGTTTTTAGAAAACCCGTGTGTTGTTATCCACAAACTCATATGGCGTGGTATCGAATAAAAGTCAGAGGTGCATCAGAGGTGAACGCTCTACTACTGAGCTAATGTGTCCAAATTATTATTATTATTATTATTATTATTATTATTATTATTATTATTATTATTAATAATAATAATAATAATAATAATAATAATAATAATAATAATAATAATAATAATAATAATAATAATAATAATAATAATAGTAGTAGTAGTAGTAGTAGTAGTAGTAGTAGTAGTAGTAGTAGTAGTATAAGAAGAAGAAGACCACGAAATGGAGCAGGGGAGGAAATAGATTGACTATTCCACTTCCTAACATGAAATGAATGCATAACACGAAGCTTTCGCATGTGACTTTCAATTGTAAATTCCATTTATTTTCACCACTATCCAAGTGTAGTCTTTTCAGTGTCTGTTCGCTATTATATACGTATGTATAAATGAACCAAGATGACATAACATAGACAAGGGAATTTGCATGGGAATTGATAATTATGAACTTGTAGTGGTACCTGTATGATCGCAACAAATTTATGGTTTTTATGTCATTTTCCCTGCGGGACGTCAGTGTCAGAAGAATGTTATGTCATTGGAATGAAATTTCTTCTTGGGTTGACCTTCGATTGACTTTTCTTGACGTAATAATAGGAACGACACGTTTCGTTAAATGCTCTGCAACATTGATATTTATTTTGCCCTGAAGTTGTAAAATAAAAATGGGCCACTGTTTCTGCCTTCATCATTATGTTCACTCGCTAAATAGGCTATTTCTAAATGTATTATTTTCACATAGTCTGTACACGTGTTTTCTCCTTTTTCTCTCCTTCCCCTTTAAACGAAAAAGAAGAAAAGAACATAGGCCTATAAGCAATTTTGCACGTGCCGGAATATTACCTCATTTGATTAATTTCTCATTTAAAATCGTTTGATAAAAAAGATGAGACATTAGACATCGATAGTATTCATAAACTGAACAAAATGACATCAGTAGGTTTAAAAAGTCTCGCGTAATTTTCGCAAATACAGGTCCGACTCCAGGCAATTTGCCGTCCCGTGCAATGACATCATTTCCCGGCCCCCTTTCTCCAGAAAAAACAAATCTTAAAAGTCACGATTTGAAGTATGCTACCCCATCATGAACAACGAAGGGGAGAAACAGTGTACTCGCACTCAGAAAGGCCTAAACACCACAAACGTAATCTCGTTTTCGTTTTGTTTCTTTAAATAATAATCTATTATGTTAGTGAAAAATAAAGCTAACACACCTGCAGAGGAAAGATGATAATCCTTTTCATCAGAACTCAATATCGAGCTTCAATCCCAACATATCATTTTGCAGTTCCAGTGCAACTAGCTCTTTTATCTTTATTTCTAGGTTTTCCTTCTAAATATGTTAAAATAATAATAATAATATTTAAAGAAAAAAATTGTTTCCACCTTCAATGATAAGGAACTTGTTTCTAACAAAGACAACACTAATGTTCATATCAAAACTATGATAACTAACTAAGTGGAACAAATGTTCGCTACTATTCGGGAATTGAATTCTTGTATTTGACAGCAATCAAGCAATTCATGCTGGGATTTGTTTGACCATTTGACTTAGCACTGTCCATGTGACTTTAAACTAATGTGACCTAAACATGATGTTTGAATATACCTAGGTATTATTCAAATAGAAAGTCGGCTTAGTAAATTTAACTACCATCATCACGAAGTCTGCTTCCAACAAGAAATATTTATTTTAAAGAATATAGTTTGACAAATTTCGCCGCCCCGTGTTATGTTTCTCGCAAACTTGAAAACTGATGCTCTACGATAATCACGGCAACTATTAGGACGAAACTGATACTGTACTATCCTCTAATCAGATTTTTCATTACGATGGTAGCAAGACAACATTACATGGCATGGTTAATGAGATGTAACCCAAAATTATGATCAACAGTTAAACTCTAATTTTCCTTTAATTATAATGTGGTCCAAAGATAAAACGGATATATTTCGGTTAATAGAACTTGAGCTGAAGAAAATAGCGTATTTTGAAGGTAAATTATCATCCGTACTGTTTTGGTAAATATTTGAATTGTGTTAGCAACAGGTGTTCTGAAAATGTAGTTATTAGTAGTTGTTCTGAAAATGTAGTGACTAAAAATTATTGTTTACAATCTCTCTCTCTCTCTCTCTCCATATATATATATATATATATATATATATATATATAGGAGAAAAAAAATTACGTTTTATGTCCCATGGTTATGCCGGCTAAGCTAAAGGAGACGGTAATGATCAAAAATGAATGAAATGGTGGAATGGAGAAATTGAGAGAACCCCGAGAAAACCCACACACATTGTGTTTGTCCAGCACAAAGCTCACTTAGCGCAAGCTGGGATCGAACCAAGGACGCCATGCACCAGAGGGAACATTCCACTACTGATCCACCGCGGTCCCTTAAAAAGTTCTCACTGACTGATCAACGCTCAGGCCAAAGTCCTCAAGCTAGAAACTTGCAATTTGCACAGGACATACGATAGGTGATGTAAGGTCCCATTAAGGAAAGATTTTTGGAAATTCGAGGAGAAATTAGGGAGGAAGATAAGTGACAATGTTTTAATGCCCATATCTCGGAATCTGAAGATTAGAGACATGAAATTTGATATATGGACTTCTTATTTAAAACAATTAGTCACGTCTTTCAGTGTTTTTTGATATTTGATCAAGATGGAAAGAAAATTGGATGAGAAGGAAAAAGTGTGAGAATTACAATTATTTTAATAATATGTTCATTTCTTGGAACTTTTCAAGATTAGAGTCACGATATTCGATATTTGAACTACTCGTTTAAAATAATTAGACATGCTTTTCACCAGGCCCGCAACCAGCCACAGAGGTTTGGGGGGGGGGGGGCGGTTTTCAAAACTGACATTTCGGTTTTATGAAATTTCACTTTTTTCAAAAACCAATTTCGACAGCACTAGTTCTAATATATTTGAAGCTCACAATAGTGTTTCCCAACGGCAAACGAGATGCAACCAAAATCTAATACCAAAAAGGGAAATTATGTACCTTTGTTGGTTTATGATACCTTTCTCTGGTCCGCCAGTTTGAACTTAGGTAACCTATGAAACACATACGGCAAGATTTATAACTTACAACAGCCTTTCCCAACCGGTGTGCCGCGAATGGTCCGCTGGTGTGCCGCGGGGAAATCGAAACAAATTATTAATTCTATAGAAACCAAATTGTAAGACATAGGGGAAAGTGTATATTTGTATTTCACATTACTATGAACCTCTACTCTACTATAAATCTACAATTTTAAGTTTCATACTGTGTTACTTTTCTGTGCATTTTTTAATGTTGAAAAACGTATTTATCATTATCATAACCATTATTGCTTCTTTATTGTTGCAGACTATTTCGTAACTTGAAATTTTAACATATCATTCAATAAATTCAACAAAGCAAACATGCATACAAGTTACCTACATTTGTATTTTAAAGTTATAGGAGATTTGTTTATTTGTTCGTTATGTAGTGATCTTCCTTTTTAGTGAAAGGTTAGATACAGTTTTGGAAAGAGAAAGTAAATTTTAAAAAACTCCAGTCCTGTATTTCATTGCAATTGTTTTCTATTTTAAAATTAAAATGAAAAATAAGCATAATGATTTACCACGGGAGAAAACCAGTGATCGAGCTTTCTTCTCTGTAAAAAGGAGATCAGTAATCACAGAAAAATACCACGATATTTTATATTTACAAATAATAATAGTAATATTATATATATAGCACTACAAAGAGTATATGCGTTGTCGCCATTACTATTTAACTTCGTTCTGGAATACGCTATAAGGAAAATCAAAGATAGCAACCAGGGTCTAGAATTGAACGGTATTCACCAGGTTATGGCATATGCTGATGACGTAAATTTAATAGGTGATGATAGGAGAACAATAGAAAGAAATGCAGAGATCTTATTAAACGCTTGCAGGGACATGGGTTTAGAAGTAAATGCAGAGAAAACTAAATACATGGAAGTGCGTCGGGACCGGAATACAGCAAATTACGGATGCGTTAAAATATTAAATAATACTTTTGATAAAGTGGATACTTTCAAATATCTAGGATCAATATTAACAGACGAAAATCATATTCACGGAGAAATTAAATGTCTACTAAAAGCAGGGAATTCGTGTTACTATTCGGTTCAAAATCTCTTGTCGTCGCGAATTCTGTCGAGGAATTTGAAACTTAAAATATACAAAACGATAATCATGCCTGTTGTTCTGTATGGCTGCGAAACATGGTCACTTACTCTGAGGGAAGAACATAGACTGAAAGTATTTGAGAACAAGATCCTGAGACGAATATTCGGACCCAAGAGGAACGGGAATGGGGAATGGCGGAAACTTCATAACGAGGAACTACATAATTTATATGGTTTACCCAACATTGTTAGGGTCGTGAAGTCTAGGAGGCTTAGGTGGGCGGGTCATGTAGCTAGAATGGAAGAAAGTAGAAACGCTTTCAAAGTCTTGAGAGGAAGACCAATCGGAAAACGACCATTAGGAAGACCTAGGCGCAGATGGGAGGACAATATTAAGATGGATCTCGCAGAGATTGGAATACAAAGTAGAAACTGGATGCAGTTAGCTAAGGATAGAAGTCAGTGGAGAGCATTTGTGAACGCGGCATTGAACCTCCGGGTTCCATAGGCCATAGAGTTAGTTAGTTAATATTATATATAATATTAACTAACTAACTCTATGGCCTATGGAACCCGGAGGTTCAATGCCGCGTTCACAAAAGCTCTCCACTGACTTCTATCCTTAGCTAACTGCATCCAGTTTCTACTTTGTATTCCAATAATATACAATATGGGTGTGCCGCGAGAATTCAAGTTACACATGTAGTGTGCCGCAAGTTGAAAAAGGTTAGGAAACGCTGACTTACAAGTACTGGAGTAAGTACTTAGGCAACCAAACTAAAACCATAGATATGGTGGGATGCATAACATAAATTTCCTGGAACCCAAGGAAATGCCAATTTGAAAACCAATCAAAATATTGAAATGAAAATGAAATCTGAAATGAATTTAATTTTCATTTCAATATTTTGATTGGTTTTCAAATTGGCATTTCCTTGGGTTCCAGGGTTCCGACGATTATGCTAAGGGAGACGGATGATTAAGGCAAGTGAATGATGATGGAATAATTGGTGGAATGAGAATATGGGAGGAAACGAGTATTTTGAGAAAACCCATGGACACAAATTTCCTTGGCCGGGGATTGAACCAGGGACCCCATGCAGCAGAGGTAAGCGCTCTACTGAGCCACCGTGTAGTTTTCGCGCCAGAGTTTTATCTGAAGCCATTAGATTAACCATAGTCTAAATGCCAAAATTCAGAAGATAAATTGTAACACGCCGAAAGGCTCATTATACCCTAATAAAAAATCACCAACCGTGCGAAGCTAGTGCTATGCAAACTTTTCCTACCCCCTCCATCTTCTTTTCCACCCTCCAAAACCAAAATGTATTTCTATTCAAAAAGTGTTAAATTCGATTTCGTTAAGCAATCCAGAGCATAATCCCGTTACCTTTTGCTCTAAAGTTTTAGTTTACAAAATCCTGGGATGAACTTATCAATTCTAAACCCCAAACGCATAATTTTCTCTTTGTTGTAACGAGTTACAAAAATTAACAGGTGGAGATGTTCCGTATTTTCTTAAATACTTTGATTCAGAACATTTTTAAAAACTTACTATGGATTGATAAGCAAAAAATATAAACAATATTGGAAATTGAGAAAATAATTAATCTACCATGAAAATAATCAAAAAGCTAGTTATCTGCAATTGGTAGCAGTTTATGAAGTCATTAATTGTCGGACTTTAAATTTATATAGTGCGTGAAAGAAGTTCAAAGAATCGGGAAACTATTTCTAGTTGATTTAATAGCATTTTAAAATTAATAAACTGCTCACTTCCCCAAATTATCATTGTTATTTAGAAAATACGTGAAATCAGGTGGGAAATGTCAAGAGTAGGGATGCCACTCATCGCGATTTTGGAGAAAAATTTCCTAAATTGTCCTGACTTTCATATCTATTGATGAAGTTGGTAACTACTACTACTACTACTACTATTATTATTATTATTATTATTATTATTATTATTATTATTATTATTATTATTATTATTATTATTATTATTATTATTATTATTATTATTATTATTATTATTCGAACTTAGTTTCGACATTATTTATACAGATCCTTGAAAATAAGAGGAAACTACAACAGCGACAGACAGATAGCGGGCTCCCTGCCAACAGAAAGTCTAAGCTCATTTTATAATTGGTGAAGATCGACTTTTCAAGGCTATAACAACTAACCAGAAATATACATTTAGATGAGAGCAGCAAATGCAGCAGAACTGGAGCTGGAAGTTGCAGCAGCCGAAGTAATAACAAACGGTACTGTTCCAACAACAAAAAATACATTAAAATATTGGGTAGAGTTGACTATTTCTATTTTTAATTTCACATGTATTTAGATACGTAACATATAATGAATGCTATACATAAACTACATCAGGGGCGGATCCAGGACGGACTTCTGAGGGGAAGGGGTTGTAATACTGCTATTTAGAACTACTTTTAAGAGTTCCAAACTCTGAGATGGATTTTATTTATATATAAAATAAGAAAGTTTCCTCTTCTGGGGGGGCATCGCCCCGATCGCTACATACTATTCAAATTGGTTATATATAGCTGCATGAAGCATTGACATTTTGTTTTGGAAAGGTGGTAACCCTAGTAACGAAAATTGTTAAAACCTTAAAGTTAGTGTGCTTTCTATATGTGTCATAGGCTATTATAATACTGTTTATGATAACATAAATGTGTTATGAATGTTTACAAAAAAAACTGGAGCTCCCTAGCCTCTGTCATCCCATAGACATAATGAAAAGTGAAAAACCAGATCAATGCAAACTACGTACATTAGTTGTTAATAACAATAATAATAAATCTGATAATATGGCATTTATTTATACAGGCTACCTCTAAATCCTTAAAAGAATTATTATTTCCTGTGGGCGGGGGGGGGGGGGACTGGACGACATGGAAACTAAATCAACAAAGAGAGGTCAAGAACCACGAACAATGAGTAATTTTAATCACGGAATGTCAAGCTAAAAATTTAACTTAAAAATTAATGAGTCATTATCCGGAAGCCATTTTCCGTGACGACTTAAAAATTTTCCATTCTACGGACGAAGTACTAGTTTCCAGATTATGTGTCACAGAATTAGTTGAATCATCTGCATGATACATGTCAACTAATGTTAAAATTATGCAATATAGGTCTATATATAGTTCTACAAAAATTACACAGTTCTCGTACTTGGTGTTTCTAATCCTAATTCTATATACAGTATATCCATGTACTCCGATTGCTTAATTTTCAACTTTCAATACACCGTTGGGTTTTGCTCGGGTTTTCACGGGGTTATCCCGATTCTTCCTACGTACCGTACTTAATTCTATCACTTCATTCATCCTCATCATCCTTCTCCTTTAACCTACACGACATAATCGTGGGACGTAAAACTGGCAAATTTAATTTTCAGTTTTTTTTCAACCTTCAATATATATATTTTTGATAGAAGCAAATGAAAAAGGAACTGGACAAACTATCTCTGGTTTACTGGTCTATGGCACCGCCTAGCTTCTATGGTCTACAACAGCGCTTCTCAAACTTTTCCACATAGGGATCACTTTTATTAGTCAGATTGTTATACGATGCACTCTACACTTCTGAACTTTTTAAGCAAATTTATTGTTTCTTAAAACAATGTTTAAGTATTTGTTAATAACAATATACTTATATTTTTATAATAGTAATACTCTAATTAAAATATCCTTAATTTTATATTAGCAGTATTAGTTTTTTTTTTTTAATATTAAGAATATTGTACAATAATACATACATCTGTAGTATTACAATGTGTATAATCTATACCAGTTTAGGATGGGCAAACATAGTGTTAAACGCAATCCACTTCAACTTCATTTTTTTTTCTGTCAACTTTTGGCGTAACGTACAGTCTTAGAGGAGCACAAGAGCAGACCTCGAGGGCCACAGTTTAGGAAATATTAGTTAATAATTTGCCGTCACATAGATCATTAATAAGGCATGATCTTAACTACTCTGCTAATTCGTGGCCAAGGGACGCATTCTATGCGCGTGATCCAGAGCTTGGTCTACACTTGAGACACTGAACTAGACGAAAATCCGAGTATGGTTGATTGTAAGAAAATTACGAGACAGGAATTAAAGGAAAAGTAGGCGACGGAAAATTACGAGATGAAAAAAAAAAGTAGCGGAAAATTTGGTTATAAAAAGCAGCGGAAAATTTGTCGTTGGAAAATCAAGTGAAATATAGGAATAAATTGCTAAAAATTTGATGATAAACTATTTCTAAGTATACCCAGTAATCAAATTTAATACTCACGCCTATCTCTAAAGCTGAAGAAAAATGTATTTGCCACAAAATGTAAATAAATATAATGGAAATACTTCTTTATGTTTCACGGTGTGCTTTGCCTGTGAAATGAATAGGCCCGATACATACATACTGAGATAAATACAGAAATTTTAGACAGAAAATCGGAAAATTGATACAAAAATAAATATGTGCATATACATTGTTTTTTAAAATACAATTACACATCTAATTATACATCTAATCTACTTATACAAATTGTGACCAATTGAGGGAAGAAACTCTGCCATGTCATTTGTCCATTCCTCAACTTGTCACATAAGTTTCTAAATCTCTCGTACAAATTTTTATAATTTTTGATTTTTGCTTTCTTTGAGAATCCCTCTTAGGCCTTGAGGTAATGTTGCACGAACCATGCTCTCCTCAAGCTGGAAGGGAGTAAAGAGCTTCCAAATCAGGAGACTTTTGCTCAAATTAAGAGAAAAAATACATTTTTTTATTCCATCCTTTGCCATAATTATTCGTTTTTGAGTTAATGCACCACCAGTTTCGTTTCAAACTTCTGAGAAGAAGATACGAGGGTTCCTCCGCATCCTCCGTACTGTAAAACCTTCAGTACGTATCAACTTTTCTACGACTAAAGTTTTCTGAAATATTAATAGTCAAAACAATCGACAAGGTATGTAGCTTCTTTTGGTATTACTTCACGCAAATAATTCACATCTTTTGTAGCTTTACTTAATGACAAAACGTTACAACTTGTAATTTCCAGCAGAACAAAACAAGAGCTATACCTTGGTTGCATACGTGCCTTTGGCGCGGGAGACCAGGTTTTGATTCCTGGCGAGAGCTCGTGTGGTTTGGATCACACGTTAAACTGTAGGTCCACGTCCTCGCTTCTGAAAGAGGCACTAAACCCCAAATCGAATACCCCCCATATATATATATATACAAACCATTGTTCTTCAATTTTGTATTTTCTTGCAAGTTCTATTTTTTCCCCCACAAACTTTGACTTACATGCAAAAAGCACCCTTGCATCTGTACATTCTCTCCGAGTGTGCCTGTATTACTGTATATTAAATCAATTAAGAAACATGCTTTAACTGTGATCTCCAAAAGAAACACACTGGAAAAGATAATGGTTTAACAGGTAACCCGTGTGTATCATCTAATTTTAAGTCACCTAATTTTCCGCTATTTGCTGTGCCATCTACTGTAAGTATCCTCCTATTAGTGTCTCCTATCTCTCTGTCGCCTAAATTTTAATTTAGCGTGCTTCGAATCTCATTAATTAGAATATCCTGTCTCATATAGGCTTGATACTGGAAAGGGACATTAAATTCTAGTCAGTTCATCAATGAAAATATTAAATAATAATATACGGTAGTAGGCTACTTTAATAATAAAATGAAATATTTAGTTTGAACGCGTCAGAGGAAAAAGACAGCAGAAAGGAAAAATGAAATAAAATCCGAATAATGACCTATATTTCTATGTTTATACGCAACGATAGTAAAGCACTTTCATCTTGAGTTAAGAACAATGATTCGACTGCAAGATGAGCTAGATGGACAATAGTTAAACATGGAACTTTTTTTATTATTTTATCCCACCCCTTAATTAATCATTGATTGCTTTATAAACGACTGATTCTTGGTGGTTCCATTACGATATAGAATAGAGTATAGGAAAGTACTACTTTCAGAAGCCTCCAGATTTGAGTCAAAAATGTTGAAGCTGTATCCTTATTGGAAAAACAAAACTCTTTAGTCTGTCAGTGACATTCCTAAAAAAAAGTTCACAGTAAAGCTAATAGCTGTCGCTATAGAGTGCAGACAATTTACAGACGAATCGAAGGTTTATCTAGACATAAGTGGATGCAAATGAATTCTGGCTTCGCAACCACAAGGTTGTAGGCATGATTGATTTACATTTAAGTTCTTTGCCAGTAGCGTCAGAAATGTGAAATTAGATGTACTAGTTTAAAGTGAGATCTCTATGAGTGTAATACGATTACAGAAGAAATTTACTCATAATTGATTTTGATTGATTGATTGATATTTAATGTGAACGTCAACAGCGAGCCTATTTGTTCCCGTGTCGGATCATTGATTTTGGAAACACTTCTTACTTAACATTTAACCGAAAAGAAACGCTTATTATACCAGATTGTTCTAGGTAGGTAAGCGCTCTACCACTGAGCCATCGCGTCCATTTATTTCACATACAAACGAATGTATACATCCATGCCAAGTTTGGTCAAGAATAAGCAGAGTTCTGTAGATATTATCCTTCTTACTGATTGAGAAAATAAATAAATAAATATAAGGTAATAAGTGTGAATTCAATCAATTAAAACAGGAAGAGACACTGCTTGGGATAGTGGCTAAGAAGGAACTGTCGCATGAGGAATGTGATAAAAAAAAAAAAAGTGCGGTGGAAGGAAAAAGGGAAAGGGTGAAAAAGAATAGGCTACAACTGTGATGGACGGTTTTTAAAACAAAATTTCTACGTGAAGAAAACCTAACAGGTTAGCTGAAAACTGTGATGCATGGAAGCTCCTTAATTTGCGCGAAGTACGCGAATAGCAATATATATTATATTTACTTTTTATTTTTTTTACTTCATTTCTTTCTCTTTTGTAATGTAGTATTTGTTTCCTCCATTTTATTTTCATTTAATCAATGAAGAACTATGACAGCATACTAGGAGCAGGGATCAAAGTCGGAGAGAGGATAAGCTAAAGGAAATGCGCTTCCGCTTAATTACGTAATTATACTCGAAAGGACTATTCGAAAAACAAATCATCTAGCTTGGTTCAACAACCTGTACTCGTCAAAAGTTATACGAAGCACTTTTAATTTACTTACTTACAGCAAATAAGACGAAGAGCAGTGACTTAACTCCTAATTGAAGATACGTTTATTTACTTACTGAAACATTTTCAGTCAGCTGGTGGTCCTAATTCAATTAGCAGGTGGTATAAGCTACGGTCTAAAAAAATTAAAAAAAAAAAAAGTTTGAGTTTTCGAGGTGGACCACACACTACTTAACTGAAAATCATGTAGCTACTTTTTCGTGATGTATAACGCCAGTGCTCTAATATAAGTTATTAATTATATTTAAGTTCCACTTACAGCCAGTATGAGGCAATTTTACATCAGACAATCTAAGAATTAGATAATCTTACCAGGGTGCGAAATCATAACACTAGAAGTGTCTGTGTAAGTTGGAGTGGAGAAAAGGAGGGACGGGAGTGTATACAAGAAAGAAAGAAAGAAAAACACCTATTCGCACTAGAATGTTTCGACATAGAGGTGTCACACATTTAAACGGCTATAATTTTTAAACTCTGTAAGACTAAGGAATACTACTAATTCAACCATTAATTACATATGAAATACATGCTAATTGCATACGAATTATAGTAATTAATTTTATAAACTTCTGACAATAGTGTTATTTTATTCACGTCTCGAATAAGTTATTATTTGCGGGGAGGGGTGTTCTCCCAAAAATATGAAGTGGGGGAAATTCCACCCAACACCCCAAGATTTCGCACCTTGACGACTACTTGCTATTAAAAGAGCTCACTCAAGACCTTTTTCTAACGAATCTCCGTGATTCACACAGAGAAAGAGACAGGTGAAAAAAAAAAAAAAAAATGGAGGAAAATTTCCATACATGAAATGGGAACGACATACATCACACAATTTAATCGTATTATCCGCCTCTCGAAAATCTTCCCTGCTCTTCAACTTTCTACCAAGGATCATCCAACCGACATAATTCAGAAATTAGTGTTTTATGGGATAACAAATCAAAGATTTATCTCATTGTTAAGATATTTGACAATGTAATAATACAATACTGGGTAAGGAATAATAATAATAATAATAATAATAATAATAATAATAATAATAATAATAATAATAATAATAATAGGATCTAGACGTGCAGAACTGAGACAAAGTACGGTTCTATCTGCCGTTGTTGAATGCTAATGATTACTATCAAAGTCAAATTGATGAATAATAATCAATCGTTGTTGCATATTCGATTTCTATATATTGTGAGAGTTCCCTTGTGGTTATATGATTAGCTTCTTAGGGCCTATAGAGCAAGAGACCCAAATTCAATTCTCGGTGGGAGCTCATGTGGTTTGGATCTCACATTAAGCTTTAGGTCTACATATCATATAACCTCGCTGTTAAAAGAAATGCTAGACTCAAACCCAACCAAAAATTTCACATATTGTGGGATGTGATTTCAAAGAATTTATCCCATTTTTACGAAGTTCGACGCTTGCATTTTATTCTAGTTTTAGAAATATTGTATTCTAGTTTTAGGAATATAATGAAACAGAAAAGAAATCATGCATATTCCTAGCTTCTAACTTGATATCAAGTAGGCCTATCAAGTGATCAATCAAACTTTACAGTTTTACTAGATGTGTACTAATTAGGGATGGCCAATTCCGGAATTTTTACTTTCCGGAATCCGGAAAGTAAAATCGGAAAATTCCGGAATTCGGAAAAATTCCGGATTTCGGAAAAAATCCGGAATTCGGAAAAATTCCGGATTTCGGAAAAATTCCGGATTTCGGAAAAATTCCGGAATTCGGAAAAATTCCGGATTTCGGAAAAATTCCGGAATTCGGAAAAATTCCGGATTTCGGAAAAATTCCGGAATTTAGAAAAATTCCGGATTTCGGAAAAATTCCGGAATTTAGAAAAATTCCGGAATTCGGAAAAATTCCGGATTTCGGAAAAATTCCGGAATTCGGAAAAATTCCGGATTTCGGAAAAATTCCGGAATTTAGAAAAATTCCGGATTTCGGAAAAATTCCGGAATTTAGAAAAATTCCGGAATTCGGAAAAATTCCGGAATTTAGAAAAAATCCGGAATTCGGAAAAATTCCGGAATTCGGAAAAATTCCGGATTTCGGAAAAATTCCGGAATTCGGAAAAAATCCGGATTTCGGAAAAATTCCAGATTTCGGAAAAAAACCGGAATTCGGAAAAATTCCGGAACTCGGAAAAATTCCGGAATTCGGAAAAAATCCGGAATTCGGAAAAAATCCGGATTTCGGAAAAAATCTGGATTTCGGAAAAATTATTTTTTCTTTTTGTAATCCTAAGAATTTTGTTCAAACGCAAACGAACAAATTTCCTTTTTGTAATCCTAAGAATGTATGATGCAAGTTAAGCTGAAACTTACATCCTAAAGTATACACTACTCAATCTTCCCATGGTTAATGAGATGTAGTCCAAAAGTACGATGTACTCCTAATATTTAATATTTGTTTTACTGTGATATTGTCCAGAGGTAAGACATATATCACACTGAGATAAACAACTTGACATAATGAAGATGTTATCATACGTAGTTTTCCAGAAAATCGTGAGAAACTAATTTTTGTGAAGTTAAAATATGCGTCGCTTGTTGCCAGTGGGATGCAATTGATAACTTTTATGCTGGAATAGTCTTATTATTATTATTATTATTATTATTATTATTATTATTATTATTACTATTATTATTATTATTATTAATCGTTTATGTACTGTAAAAGAAAAATGTGAACCGTTAAGTAGTAGATTTTATCTGTTGTTTTTTGATATCTTCTAACAGTAATAACAAACTGCTTGTAAATACGCAATGATTATCAAGGACAATGGCATATTAATGTAAGGACTACTCTGCAGACTAGCAATAAACAATAACAGATAAACAATAGTTGCAAAAAAAAAAAAAAAAAAAAGTAACTAACTTGAGCACGTCAGAATGTTCGCGAGAATATAGGGACGCATTGAGACTAGCAAAGAGCGTGCTATTATCATTACTCAAAGGGCCGTACGATGGAGGCATTAATGTTAATGGCACTAATGAGCACTTACTTGCTCTAACGGTTAACCTCATTTTTGAGATGATTCTTAGAAGTGGGCGTGTTGGCATGCAGTTAGAAGACCTATATCCATTATTTAAAAAGCACACGTTATCTGTGAAGTACTAACGATTTGCGTCACTATCGAACACTAACGTAGCACTAGCGACGTTTAAAGTCGAAATGGAGTCTGACATAAGTGGCTTGTCAACTTCACGGACATTATATTTTCCTTGAATGAGAGAATTTTGCGCCCAGGAAATTTGCGCCCTACCACAAAAATAGGAAAAAATGCGCTCGCAATATATTTGCACTGGGATGTTTGCGCCCTACCCCAAAAAGAGGGGAAAATGCGCCGGCTACATATTTGCACTGGGATGTTAGCGCCCTACAATTCAACTTATTTTTGTATTGTGTAAAGTAACTTCCACTCACACTTGAACTAGGCTTGCCTATCATCGTCTCAGTGAGTTACTCCATCCGTTATAATATTCCGAACAAATGAAAAAAGTACAATTTTAGTTCACTAAAGGGCAATCCATACAAATACAATTTTTCATTATACTACAAAATTTACAAAAAAGTATAAATGACTGATATATAATTATTAATATAATCAAAGAGTATAATTTAATCTACAAAAGGCTGTTTGGCTCTACCCAGATATCTCTGTTCACAATCCTTGCGAGTTGTTTGGCTTTTCAGGACACAAAATATAGAAAAGAAAATGTAAAGTGAATGTAAAATCAGTTCAGTAATATTATCAAGAAAACTATGTACAGTGTGTTTACTTGCTGGAATTCAAACACACAATTGCGTTCAGTCGTTCTTTCAGAAAAAAATTTTCCGGGGGGCACACTTAGTATTCCGGAGGGGGGTCACTGCTGGTACTATTCTATTTATTATTATATTATAGACGTATTATTTTGGTCTCCTCCGAGGGAGCACTCTGAGAGCTCTGGGGAGGCCAGTGTTCCCCCAAAATCATCTCTGGAAGAAGCAGTGATTGCGTTGATCCGTTGTGTTCTTTTGGCTTATATTGAAGTTTATTCTCCCCTTATATAGCCACAATGAAAATAAATCACAAATAGCATGGTTGTGGGGGGAGGATTGTTTATGCTGTAATGTCAGCCCCTCCGAGCAAATGCGTAAGCTCCAATAGGTTCTTTTATTTCGCAGGGCTCAACTTTCCGGTGGAGGTACATTGCAGGCGCAATTTTCCCTGTTCTTGAGGTAGGGCGCAAATTTCCCAGACGCAAAATTCTCGACACCGTTCGAATGACCTCGGAAAACTATATCTTTTTCAATACTTTTTTATATTCTTTTACTCGAGATTTCTTCATAGCTTCTTATTAAAATACTTACTAATATATCCTCATTTTATTGTCCTAACCAATCAATATGGGTATGTTGTCAGTAAAATATTTAGATTGATCGAGCCTCTGGTGTGTAACCACAGTATTTCATATCATCCCCCCATTAGAAATCTTGGCTAAACGAACCAATATATGTTGCCAATAAAATAGTTTAGAATGATTGAGCCCCTGGTAAATAACCACAGTATTTCGTGACAGACCCCCTCCCCTTCCTATTACCATATTCTAGCTACATGCCTGACTCAGCTAATTCTCTACATTCTTTACCAAGCACACATTTTCTAAAGCGGAAAATGCTCTCTAAATACCTAAGCTCATTATTTTCAGCAGATGCACAAATTGGGTAACATTCTATCTACATGAATGTTATATATATGTCGATTACTGGAAACCGCTTCTCGCTATCTATTACCATATTTACTATATAATGATTAACGTTAAAACCGGAAATGGTTGATTTGTACCGCTTCCGGTTTGAATATTACATTCATCAGGGAACTCGATTCTTAACTATTGACTCTGTACATCATGGCCAAAATTGATTGGTAATCCATCAGATAGTTCTTGAGACTGTTTGCTTCACTGACGGACAGAATGAATATATGGCTATAGAGTTTTGATAAACTAAATTCGTTAATGAGTGATGATGGAACAAATATAAGAAAGGTAGGCCTTCCACCGGGAAAATTTTCGAACACAAAATTAGCCATCGAAAACCCACATGTCCTGGGTTAGAATGCCATAGATGAAAACTCTACCACTGAGTCATCAATCACCCGCTTATTAGTTTTATTAATTATTATATTAATATAAATTAATGAATGCCTGCTTATGTTAATTATTGAACAATTACATTGCACACTTCGTAAAGTAAAAAATTATAAATTTGTATTTACTGTACATACAGTGAGCGCAGAAAGTGTTCGTACACCTATGCTATTGAAACGAGAATGTTTGCGAAAAAGAAACAGAAAATTTAAGAAGTGTAATAACACACACAATATGAATAATGAAAACTAAGCTTTATGAATATATCAATAAAGAACCACAAAGACAAGTTTAATGGTCAGAAAGTAAATAAATTCCGTAGAAAGTGTATAGAGTAGACGCAAAAAAGTGATCGTACACCTGACGTACGAATACGAAACAAAGATACCACAACTGGGGTTCACTAGTATTCACCTGAGTATACACCTTTGTATAGCATGACGAGTAACAGA
Source organism: Thermobia domestica (assembly GCF_964235325.1). Classification (NCBI taxonomy): domain Eukaryota; kingdom Metazoa; phylum Arthropoda; class Insecta; order Zygentoma; family Lepismatidae; genus Thermobia; species Thermobia domestica. Next base: position 99,674,460 of record NC_137466.1, on the reverse strand, counting down.
ATGAGTTTAGTTGTGAATAGAAGTGAAAAAACTGCACGGTGGGCTGTCAAAGTGGGAAGTGCAGCAATCTTCTTTATAAACTGAACATGACGTTTTAACTTTACATCAGGATTACTAATTAACTCAACCCACACAGTATTGGGTGTTACATAATTCAAAAGTTTGAATGGACCAGAATACTTAGTATCAAACTTGGCATAATATTTCTTATCTAAGGATGATTTTAACATTTTCTTTACAAGTACTAATTCTCCTACAGGCAAATTACTAGGTACATGTTTTTTATTATAAGCTTGTTGTCTCCTTTTCCAAGCTTTCTCGATGTTATCAACTATAATATCGTTAATCTCTTCTTTATTTTGTGACTTCTCTATTATACCCAAATCTAAAATCCAGTTAACATCTAATGGATTGAACATTTTACGCCCAAGATACAACTCACTTGGACTTTTCTGAGTTTCACAATTTTCAGTTATATTCAAAGTATATTGGATTTGATAAAGATAGTTGGCCCATTTGGTATGATTCTTATTAATATAAGATCTGAGTATCCCTTTAATCGTTTTATTCATACGCTCTGTTCTGTTCGAGGACATAGAATAAGGTGAAGTACAGATGTTCTTAATTCCTAGACTAAACAAATACTGTTTGAAGTACTCACTACTGAAGTATGACGCATTATCGTGCAAAATAGAAAATGGATACCCGTAAGTTAGAAAGATCTTATCTAATTTAGAACAGATTAATTTAGAATTCAGAGATCTTAAAGGTTCTATTATAACAAATCGACTATAACTATCTGTCAAGACCATAATGTATTTAAATCCATTACTAGTTGGCAAAGCTCCCATACAATCCAAGTGTAGGACATTATTTGGGTATCGAGGCTCCTTAGAATAATAAGTACCATACGGTTTCCTATTAAGTTCTTGGCTCTCTTGACAAATTTTACATCGTCTCACGAAATCACTAATTTCAGCATACATTTTATCCCATGTAAACCTAGATGCAACCTTTGAGATAGTTTTCTGGATCCCACCATGACATCCCCCCACTAATTCTTCGTGCCAATACTTTATAACAGAATAGCGCAAAGAATGGGGAATTACTGCACGTAAACCACCATATTTTCTACCATTAGTTCTTTTTAATAGCACACCTTCTTTCAATATGTAAGGATCCTTATTTTCCTTTCTCTCTAAAGCTAAAATTATCTCTCTTAACTGAGGATCTTCTCTTTGATGTTCAGCCAGTGGTTTATTAAAGATGGAATGACTCCAGAAATTAACAAAAGAAAGATGGACCTTCTGTTCATTAATAGTATTAATCTCTTCTATATCACTGTTGGGTGGAGTAAAATCTACATAATTATACATACGACTGATATAATCTGCGAGATGGTTTTTGAAAGAGCGCAGGTGGATTATATCAAAAGAATACTTGCTTATTTTCTCGATTAGAGAACCATACTTCTTTTGCCTTTTATGGTTTCTTAATATCCAAGATAAACTCGCATTATCAGTATAAATAGTAAATTTCTTTTGTAAGTAAATATCAAACTTATCTAAAGCATAGACTAAACTTTTCATTTCAAGATCGAAAATACTTTTAGACCAATCACTAGATGGAATCATTTTCGAAAAGAAATATACAGGACGAAGACGTCCTTCATCATCATATTGACTTAATATCGCACTATAAGCCCTACTACTACTATCTATGTGGATTACGAAAGGACTAGAGAAGTCCGGGACTTTCAATACAACATGATTTATAATGGCCTCTTTTATTTGATCTAGTATCTCATCTTCTTCTTTTCCCCAACGAAATGGTATTTTATTTGATTTTAAAGCATGTAAAGGACCCATTAGTTCACCATAATCTTTCACAAATTTTAAATAATATGACAAGAAACCAATCATCTTACTCAACGCCCTACGATTCTTAGGACGAGGTAGATTTTTAATTACCTGGACTCGGTCATCATCGATCATCATATATCCACCTGAAAATATATAACCTAAAAATTTTATTTTATTTTTACATAATTTAGTTTTTCTTTTAGAAATAGTAATACCCCATTTTCGTAATCTCTGTAAAACTAGCTCTAATATTTCTTTATGCTTTTCAATAGTATCAGTATGAATAATAATATCGTCACAAAATATATCTAAATAATCTCCTAAGAGATCCCTAAAGATTTTATTCATGATACTAGAGAGAATAAATGGTGAGTTTATAAAACCCATCGGCATTTTCAAATATCTTAACAACCTAGTTGGAGTAGCAAAAGTAGTATATTGCCTAGAGTTTTCATCTAACAATAATTGGTGAAAGGCTCCCTTGGCGTCCAAGACGCTGTAAATCTTATGTTTACCTATATTAGCAATAGTAGCTTCAGCATTAGGAGCTGGAAATCCAGTTACAAGCACTTTTGAATTAATATTAAAATAATTTACCACTAGCCGCTTGGTTCCATCACGATTATTAACGAGGAAGCACGGAGAAATATAGGCAGAACTGGAAACTTCCTCAATTACCTTTTTCTTAATTAATTCATCCAAGTATTCATCTAATTCACGCAACTTATGACGTGGCATAGGATATGGTTGAGCTATACTCGGACTTAAATCATTCATTTTAATTTCATAAACAAAATCTTTAACTGTTCCTAATTCTTCATTTATAACGTCCTTATATTGGTCTAACACGTTCTCAACATATGGTATTAAATCGTCAGAAAAAATATTTTCATGAAGATTTACTGTACCTGTATTTTCTTCCTCCGGATAAATATCATGGATGGTAGGATTGGAAATTGGTACTCCAGCTGGAATGTCTTGATACTGTTCACCTCCCCTAACATCATGATCCTGTAGTACAGTGGAAGATCGCTGGCTGGTCCCTGGTTTCGGTTGCCGAACTCTGGACTCCTCCCTACAAAAATTCCGCTTGGCTCTTTTGCGTTGTGTATGGAAACACTGCTGGGCTATCTGGCCGCTATTCATGGAATCAGCTGATCGAGGTTGACAAGTGGTTGACGGCTGAATCGTTCGCTGACTAGGTCTGGGTTTCCCCGCTCCCCCTGCGTCAAGGTCGTGCGGCGACACAGAGTTCTCAGGACCAGACCTAAAACGAGAAATTTGTGGGCACAGATCACTGGATTCACAACTAGTTTGTTTCCATTCAGTTAATTTTACGGTTAAATTAAGTTCCGTAAAGTTCAACTCACGTTTACGAATGTTTATATTAACGTTATATTTTTGTAGGAAATCAAGTCCCACTAGCAGTTTTAAAGATGAATGTTGAACCACCGAAAACCAGTTTACAAACCTAACACCATTTATAAAGTATATTAGTTCCACTTGTTTAGAGATTTTAATAGGTTCAGAATTCATGACTGAGAGGGTAAAGTTCACTACTCTAGTTTTTGGACGGCACCTACGTTCAATCCTGGCCAACACTCGTTCTTCAACTAAGGACAGACTACTTCCAGAGTCAATAATACAGGGATACAGTTCTCGACAAATCGAAACAGGCATTTGTAATAAGGAGGGAGGTTGTTCCTCACTAACATAGTATGTTTTTTCTCCCCGAATATTCCTTTTATTATAAGGACACATTTTCCAAAAATGATTATTAAGACCACATAAATTACATTTACTAAAATTATTCCTCTGCCTATTTTTCTCGTTAACATAACCAAGGGGCTTTACATTCTGATTTTGTTTTTGAGTAATAAATTTATAATCCAACCGGTAACGCCGATTCATTTTGTAACTTTCTGCGAATGCAATTAATTCCTTCTCAGTATGGGGAACTTGAGTAATTATCATTAAATCCCTTATTTCAGGTGGTACAAGGTTAGCAATAGTTTTAGTTAATTCATCCTCCGACATTTTCATATCAAAAATGAATAATACGCTTAATTTTTCCTTAATAAAATCTACCAAAGATTCCTCTAATTGCATTATTCTATACAACGTTATTTTCAAGAATTCCATTTTTACTAGCGGAGTAACAAATCTATCTAAAAATGCTGTTATAATTCTTTCCCAGTCAGTGGTGATATTTAATAACCTTTGCATTTCCTCGAATGCTGGGCCTGTACATTTACTCAGAGAGGCTACTAACAAAGCTTCTACACAATTTTCAAGTTGGGCTTGTAACAAGTCAAATTTTAATAGAAATTTACATATTTCAAAACCATTACTTCCATCTATTTCAGGTAACTGACTAACCTGCTTTTCTATAGCTTTATACATGTTATCACCCAAAAGCTTATTAAAATTACATCTTATAGCTGGTCTAACAGCTGGCTTTAACGCGCGATGTGGAGGAAGAGGAACACCTGCGAAATCAAGCGAGGAATCATTGTTTACTCGCTCGTGTCCGCAAGCATTCGCCCTTTCCCCTTCGCCAAGGTCAACTAGGAAAGAATTCTCTTGGCCATTCTCACCCGTTGAAAAACACTCAAGAAGGTTCTGTGTCATTTTTTTTTCCAGGTTTAAGTCCTAAAGCTATAATTTCTAATATTAAGCCTAAATACCTTCTCTCTATTTTCACTTATTATTACACTTTCAATTAATGACTGGTCTTTCATTCGTAATTTTCGTACTCAGGTTCAATTCCAAAATAATATACATCCCTTTCTTTCTAACCAAAGTCTTAATATTTCCGGCATTTTCGCAAGGTAACTAAATTAACTATGCAGCAATCTTGTCAAAGGGAACAACAAGTACACTGCATTTTCCGAGTGGTTACGGAAAACAAGACTTGGAGAAAGGGTTATTAAACTGTATTTAAATTAGAAGGAATCAGTTTCAATTGAGACATAATTTATTATAACAAATAATTTAATGAACAACATATAAATATATTAACAACTAACAAACCGATTCCTTGGTGAAATTGCCTCGCAATCACGGTTTGATGTCGGAAGTCGAAAATTAGCTATTCTTCCAAAACTCATTTAATTTCTAATAATATGATTGAAATTTGTAGTTTTCATTTAGTCTCCAAATTAGAAAATAGAAATCAATTACCAAACAAATATTAAAAGTACATACAGAAATAATCTAATAGGAGTCGGGGCCATTAATAAGTGGGTGACCAATACTCACCTTGTCGTCTGATCGAAAATGGCAAAAATAAAAAAAAAGGTTATAAATTTAGAATCAGGGAATATTAACCACACACTCACTATGCTCCCGTTTCCTTATACAAACCACAATACACTATACACTTTTAACTTCTCATCTTCCCGACACAATTTCGACACAATTTCACTCTCAAAATTATAACATGTTGACTCCTGTCAATTACCTTGCGAAAATGCAAGGTTCGATAGGTCAATTTATCAAACGTAAGTTTATAGATGGCAGCACATTAACTATTCATAGCAATGTTCAATGTTTCCAACTCTGATAATCACAATCTCGTTTGACTTTTTTTTTTTTTTTTCATTATGCTTCAGAAGCAACCGAACAGAAACAAATGAGGAGACAAGAAAAGTAATTATTAAATTGCATAAGAAGGGTAAGTCTTTGACAAAGATAGCAAACCTTGCAGACAGGCCTCGTTCAACAGTACAAACAATAATTGCGATGTATAATGTTTCTATCACTGTGCGAAAAAAAAAACAAAAAAACTGGAAGACCAAGAGTGTTGAGTGAACAAGATAAACGTTACATTATTAGGGAAAGAAAAAAGGTTCCAAAAAATAGTGCTGTGCAATTGGCAACGGATCTGGAAACACGCGGTGTTAAAGTATCAGCCAGTACAGTGCGGAATATTTGCAAGGTATCATGGTCGGATAGCCAGGAAAATGTTCTGGGTGAACAAGACGAATCGTATAAAGAGACTAAAGTTTGAAAAAGAGTATAAAGATAAGGGATCAGGCTTCTTTCTGGAATAGGGTCATATTTTCGGACGAAAGTAAATTTAACTTTATCGAGTCCAATGGGAGGCGTATTGTATGGCGCAAGGTGAATACAGAGATGAATCCTCAAAATCTCGTCCCTAAAGTAAGACACGGAGGAGGGTCCGTGCTCGTCTGGGCTTGTATGAGTGCTTCAGGAGTGGGTCGTCTCCACCTTATCGATGGAGTGATGATCCACAAAGTGTATATTAACATATTAAAGGAAAATTTCCATACTAGTGCGCAGAAGATGGTTCTTGAAAACAATTTATTGTTCAGCAAGACAACGACTCCAAACATACAGCGGAAAATACTCGATTGTGGCTACTCTATAATACCTTGAAACAGCTTCGCACACCTCCCCAATCCCCAGATATGAACCCCATAGAATATCTATGGTCTGTTCTGGAGACAACAATCAGAAGGCACAGCTTCTCTACTCAGGGCCGGCGCTAGCAATTTTGACGCCTTGGGCGGTGCTTTCACATGCCGCCCCTTTAATCCGCAAACCTTATTTTGACAGATAACGTTCAAGTGTCATTTAAAAACATGTATAAAATGGAAAAGTAAACAAAAAAAAAAAAAAAAAGAACTACCTTTCTGGAATGTTCACGTAATATTTAAACGACTCTATACTGACACAATATTCAGTATGCTCGTTTTCGCTGTATATCTGTAATATAGAGCAGCGCATACAGAAAATAAAATTTTAAAAATATACTTTAATCATGACTAAGAATTTTAATTTTTAGGCTTATTTTATATCAAAAGGCGTTTTCAACAGAGTATGGAGCAAGAAGATAATACAGTAAATCAGATATTATGGTAAATGTAAGTGATTAGCTTAAGCCTTATAATGTACTAAAACACAATAGACATACATAAATTTAACATACCTTAATTGAAAGAAACTTTTCTTGCTTTGATATGAGCAAATTTCTTTATCACATCACGTAGTCCAATGTTTTAGCCAATTTGTGTTCTATTGATATCGTCGCTAGACCACTCAAGCGTGTTTCAGACATAGAAGAGTGTAGATAGTTTCTAATAAACTTAAATTTCCAAAAACTTCTTTCTCCACTTGCCACTGTTACAGGCAAGATTAACAAAATTCTACGTGCAATACTAACATTGGGAGCAAAGTCATGTTCCTAATATATTTTTTTTTTTTTTAACTTTCACAGGCTTAATTATAGTGGATAACACTTTCAGTTTGTCTTTCAAATCACTGGGGTTAATATCTTTCAATTCTTCGTGTGTTAAAATGGTAAGTTTAGTACACTTTTCAGACAAAAAAATCAGGTGGTAGGCTATATCTTTACGATTATTTATATCGCAAAGAAAATTGAAATACTCGCTGTGATGTTTAAGTTGCTCAAATCTTTCTCTTAAAAGCTAACACAATCACTTCTAGAACTTTGTAATAAAAATCGATCTTGTATCTTGTTTGTGGCTGTTTTCAGTAGCTTCATCCTCTGCCTCGTACTGAAACAGTCTCTTCTTTCGACTTCGAGCTTGCACTGTATTACGTATCAGTGGATCACCCGTATCTAATGCTGATGCCAAGTCCATCGTATCAACTAAGTAAGATTTAAACTTTGCATAATTTCTGCTCCTCTCAAAGTACCCAGATATATTTTCAAGAAATCCTACTGCATCCAACACATGAGAATCAATGCTTTAAAGTCATATCAGACAACGAGTGAGTAAAGGAAAGAAAAGTAACTCAGCTGGTTTGCTATACACAGAGCATCGTGGACGACCATTCTATCGGTTCTATTGTCATTACTTATTTGAAGTAAGGCATCATAAACTTCCTATATTTGATAACTGAGTCAGAGCATCAATTCGGCTCTCCCACCTTGTGGTGGATTATGATTTTAAAGTGAGACTACTAATATGTTCCTTTAGTATGGCCTAACGTTGAACTGACGCAGAAAAAAAAGTCATAAACTTTTTTTTAGCTATACAAAAAATGAGACATTTCTCAAGAAATAATACGCTGTACGATTTACTATATTCGGAATGAACAATTTGTAAACTGGTCAAAAACTCGCTATTAGAACCTAAATGTCTCTAGATGCTACCAGGGGCGGATCCAGGGGGGCGATCGGGCGATCGCCCCCCCCAGAAGAGGAAACTTTTTATTTTATATATAAATAAAATATATAGTTTATTTTTTGACGCTCTTAAAAGTAGCTCTAAGTAGCAGTATTACAACCCACCGCCCCCCCAGAAGTCCGTCCTGGATCCGCCCCTGGATGCTACAGGCTAGAACGGCCTGTCTCAAGTGGGAGTGTACCTTTTGCATACTTGGAGCGGAGCGTTAGAACATTATTGAATAGAAAAAAATATAAAAAGACACCGTGATAATCTTATGCACTCTAGCTCAAAATCCTATCTACACTGCTGCAAGGGAAATATTGAACGAGATACCTGTGGCTAGTAGTTTGATAATTGAAAACGAGGAGGAATGCTCTGAATTTCCTGAGAGAGTATTTTCTTGAATGTGAGTAAAGTTCAATTACATTCTCAGGTTAACACAATCTTATTTTTCCATGTGAGCCTATTACGAAGCATTATATTTTGATAGTATTCTTTTCTTTTTCAAATTTTGCCGCCCATTAGACTTGCCGCTCTGGGCGGTGGCACGGCTCGACCCTCTCTCGCGCCGGCCCTGTCTCTACTAAAGAAGGCCTAAGAAAAGCTATTCAAGAAGAATGGGACATAATCAGTCCCGAAGCTACAGAACTACGAACTACTACAGGTGAAATCAATGCCACGAAGACTACAATCATTAACGCACAGGGTAATCCCACAAAATATCAAATAAGGTAATATACTTTATAAGCACTAATTCAAGCATAAGTGTACGGTGACATTTTGCGTTTACAAAAAAGGAATTCTCTCTTTTCTTCTGAACAAAACAGTGATTGTGTTTGTTTGGCCTTTCTCTTGTATATAGAAATAAAATGTATGAATGTGTAGTCTTAATTCTGGTTATATATATATTTTCCACCTCCCGTTCTCATGCTAGCTGTTTTCAATATAAAGTATGCACGGTGTACGAACACTTTCTGCGCTCACTGTAGGTATGTTGACAATAAGCGAATGTTATTAGAATATTTGTTGAGATTTCTTTTCCTCCACTGCCTTTCGCCTGGTTAAAAAGTAGTTTGCAGTGCTTTGGAGCAGCTGCAGGTGGGAACGCGATAATGTTTGAGACATACCGGCGACTTTTTTGTGTGTGAAAATAAGACCTTCTTTATAAAACAGTAAATAACTGCAGTAGCAATTGTCTACGTAAGTGATAAAGACATATCCAACTACAAGAAACTAATACAGTATATATATTCATTATTGTGTTTTGTCTTTTAACAGCTACTAGCTAGGGATGGCCAATTCCAGAATTTTTACTTTCCGGAATCCGGAAAGTAAAATCGGAAAAATTCCGGATTTCGGAAAAATTCCGATTTTTTCTAAATTCCGGATTTTTTCCGAAATCCGGAATTTTTCCGAATTCCGGAATTTTTCCGAAATCCGGAATTTTTCCGAATTCCGGAATTTTTCTGGATTCCGGAATTTTTCCGAATTCCGGATTTTTTCCGAAATCCGGAATTTTTCTGAATTCCGGAATTTTTCCGAATTCCGGATTTTTTCCGAATTCCGGAATTTTTCCGAATTCCGGATTTTTTCCGAATTCCGGATTTTTTCCGAATTCCGGATTTTTTCCGAATTCCGGAATTTTTCCGAAATCCGGAAAGTAAATTTTCCGATTCCGGAAAACAAAATTTCCGGAATCCGGATTCCGGAAAATTTTGGCCATCCCTAGTACTAATACATATCTGCAACGTAATCGCATCTGTTTCTATTTAACTAGATATTGCCCTGTCATGGCAATACCAAATACCAACTGACTACCTTACGAAAATTTAAAAGCAACTTTTAGCATTTTATAGGATATCAAATCAATTATGTATCTTCTTGCTAAAAATTTTACACTTGCTTTCATATATTCTTATGTATGGGCGCGAAGCTTCGAGTTCAGTCCCGGTGGGAGTTTTACTTCGAATATAAACCCGAGTAGTGGTTCAAATTTCTTTTATTAAAAAATAAAAACAGAAGCCCCATCTCGTTTAGCAGGTACTCTTGCATTTTATCCATAGATTGTTATACACTTAAAAGAAAATTTTGTATTTCGGATATATCATATGGTGCTCTGCCCCCGCATGAGTAAAACATATGCATAGTCCTAATGACAGCTCTTTCTTAATATGACCTTCCAGGAGAACACAAGAAGAAGAAAAAAAGTCAAGGTAAATTTCTGCCACCTCCTTCTTAGGTAACCTTGTATGCTTCACGAAGCGCGGCCACGGTTCGCTGAAGAAGCTACATCTCCACTAATAGGAAGAAGATAGTGTCTACCACACAGCTGTCAAAACGACGAATCTTCTTGAATAATTTCAATCTTAAAATATGCACTATTTTCAAGATAACATCGGCAATAACTAGGCAGTATGCAAAGATAAAAGAAACCTAATCTTTTTTATACTCACATGATTGTGCTGGAACCTCCTGCAACCTTGATAATAGTATCAGAGAGACAATACACCAGCAAGTCCATAAAACACTCTCCATGTTGTCTGTTATCAGTTATTTTTTCACCAATGTTTACTAAGATATCTCATGTTAAACAACCACACATTAACACTTTGAACAGTCACAGTAAATGGACGCATCTACCTAATTTCTTTTCACCAAATCACAACAGCGATTTCCAGCGTCTTGCTTTTATAAGCCGCAAACAAACCTAATAGTAGCGCTGGAAGAACGCGAAATGTACGTCGCTTGTTTGTTCCTTTCACGTGACAGGGCACGTTCCCCCGAGGTCATGACGTCACAAGCTGATTTCTGAATCGTGACGGGTGGAAGATACAGGATAGAAAGTTAGCAAGCAAGAGAGAAGGGGAAAGGGAGATTTTCGGGAAGCGGGATGATATGGTTAAATCATGTATTGTATTTCGACTTTGTGGGTGGAATTTCCCCTCTTTCTATATGGATCATGAAGTGACGTAATATTGTGGTTACGTTGTTAGTACCCTCTTTCACTGTTTTAATAGACAGCTAGTAAACATGTGGGCTATTTCCTAATATATTATAACTAATTACGTGATATGTCATGTGAAGTACTTACTGTAAAGGCAAGCCCGCATTTATTGTATTATTATTTGATATTTTTTTCGTAGAAAATACTACAACTTTTATGGATTTGCTGCTCGTATATTCTGAAGCAGTTATGTGTACTACTTTGTACAGTGAGAGAAAATTTTATCTTATAATTGCAAATTCACACGCAATAAGTTATTTGTAGAACAAAACAGGGAAAATTCCCTGGAACTTTCAAGAGTTTTCCATGCAACTTGAACTAGTTACTTTTCAGACGGGAGAAACACTTTTACTAACTATTTCACTACTGAAATGTAAGAACTGCGCATCATGCAGTACATAAAGTATTCCTCTGCGGACTGACAGATTGAAATTAAAGTTCTACTATGAGAGCTCTTCTACAATAGTAGCTGAATGAGTGCACCGTCGTCCATTCTGGATATATTATTACGGATAGGTTCCTTAATTCAAGGTTATCTTGTAAATTAAGTTCAAGTCAGAACTATTCAGTCTCATATAGCTGTACTGCTGAAAAGGAAAGTCAAATTTGAAACAAAGAGTCTACATACAGTATGGCATGCTCAGGAACTTATTAATTGAAAATGAAATGAAACGAATTGTTTCACTTAAACGTCTCACGTTTATGCCCCTTAGGCAAGGGCGCCGATTTCTCTGTAAATTTAAGGGGGGGGGGGACGCATTCAGATGCAGAAAGAATATATAAGGATTTTAAGATAAATTGTATTCAAATTATGCCAAATATTGTAAATTTACAAGTACAATGAGGAGGCGCACATGAGCTTTGGGGAGGCCGGGGCCCCTCGGCCCTCCAAGGATCGGTGCCCTTGCCCTTAGGCTAAGGGAGACGGAAGATTAAGAAGGTAAGTGAATGATGATGGAAGAATCCGTGGAATGAGATTATGGAAGGAAACGGAAGTACCCAGAGAGAAAAAACATACACACGATATTTTCCACCACAAACTTACTTGGCCGGAGATCGAACCACGAACCTTACACACCAGAGGTAAGCGTCCTACCACTGAACCACCGTACCTCCCAACTTGATAATTGATTATAAATGTTTTGTTCACTTAATACTCGAAACAACAAGAACCAAAAGAAAAAAGAAAAAAATGAGATTACTATCCATTTCATAAAGATAGGCCCCTGACTTGGCGGTGCTGCCGTGACGTCCAGTCAAAACTTATATTACATTGTCGTACCTCGTTGGAATTGTTGGAATGTTGTCTTTTCAATACTTAAGACATACAAATTTTCTTTGTACTGTGTAGTGAGAAAAAAATAGAAATTAATGAAAAAGTGCGTATTTTTTCGTACTTTTTTGGTAAATCAATGTTTATAGGACTATATCTCGGAAAGGAGATAACATGAAATAATTTCCTGTGCACCATATGTAGATGCATATGTTACCTGTAAGTTCTGAAAATTTCATCACTCAACACGTAGTAATTTTCTTGTTATTCAGTAAAAAGTGAGACATCATTATCTCTGAATTGCTGCGGTGTATTAACAATCTTAAAAAAACTTTTAGAAAGATCTTAAAGTAGCTTTTTCAACCAAACTGTTTTGACTTGTTTTAAAAGATAAATAATCACAAATATGACATTATGATTTTCTCAGCTTTGCGCCCTTCGCTATCGCAGTTTATACGGAGTGCTACGTTGCCACATTTTCCTGGCGCGTATACACTCTCAGACGGACGGGTATTTAAACTTGTCACGCACACTGTCCGGCACTTTTTAGAGATATTTTTAAAATTTTATCTCCACAGATTTTAAACCAATTTCTTAGAAATTAACAGGATATACAGAAAATGTGCCAAATGTTCAAAATTAGAAAAGCGAACTCTTATTTTGTTTGGATTTGCATGTGATGATCTTCGAAAATTTGTTGCTTTTTATCAGTTTTTCACTTACTGCACGCAGTACAAAATACACTTGCACAGAAACAAATACAAGCATAAACTTTATTATATGATACAACCTTAGTTGATATGTAATATTGAGTTTACACTTCACAGAAAATCTGTTCCACCACTTGACAGACATACTAATAGCTCTTGCGTAGTTGATTTGTAAAACCGCGTAAAGCTGGCTTCCGTACAAGGCTTATGTGAATAATTAGTGTAAAAATTTCCTTGTTTTTAATTAAAGTAACACGCTTTCATTTAGAAAACAAAGATTTTTGTTTTAGTATTTTTTTCTTTTTCTCAATCTGCTGTTTTGCGTATTGATTCATAACTTTTACTACTATTCCTGGGAGAAGCTCATGTAGTTTGGATTCCACGTTAATCAGTAGGTCGACGTCTCATATAGCCTCACTGCTGAACAAGACGTTCAACTCAAAATCAATTCAACTTTTTTTTTTTTTTTTTACTATAAAACTTCATCGGTAAAAACAGCTGAAACACTTTATATGCGGAATACTCTGTAGATAGCCCAGCATTTTGATAAATTTCCGGGATACCACTAAACAGGGGTCTGCATTTACTTGAATTTTATCGCTCCAAGCTACATCAGAATCTGTCTTTGAATAGGAACGACACTTTTTTTCTCTCTTTCCCGGCGCAGCCTCAGGTTCACTTGAAACAGAGTTACTATCTTGTTCACTCCCGAATACGCCACTGAGCACAGAATAATCAATGTCATTACTATTCATTACTAACTCATAACCGTCTGAGTCGGAGTCATTCATCAGTTCTGCAATTTCATTATCCCTAAAAATTTTGTCTCTTCTTTTTGTAATACCACCGCTCGTAAAGGAATATCCATATATATATATAATCAAAAGCCACGACATATAGGGTGATTGTGCCAGTCTTCGACCACCCCCTAGTTGGCGACCACTTTTCACTTTAAAACCATATATTAGCCTTATTTTCCTATAAAAAAGCATGCTTTTTCGTTATAATTGAATTGCAGCTTATTCTGAACCAATCACAAAGATACTGTCAAAATATATTGCACATGCATTCGGTAATAGCCAATCAAATATATGCCTACGAAAGACGCACTGAGTTTACGACAACTTTAATCTGTTGCAAATGGGAACGACATCGCCCTGTTTTTCGTGCTTTTCCATAGTTTTATCTCACCAGGTAAGAAATGCACATATTATTCTGTTACATGGAACTGTAGAGCACATTTTAGTAATTAAATTTTAGTGATAACTGTAAAGTATGAAGAATAAATCAATAAAATGTAGTGGTCGGACAATAACTTATGAAATATTCTTTGTTAACTAGTGTTCGACCACGGGGGGTCGAGCACTGAAAAATTGTAGAAATATCAATAACGACTAACTTTCGATTCATCTGCATGAAATGAGCACCTAGTTACCAATTCTGAAGTTATAATGGAATACGAAAACATTTACTAATGTTCGACCACTTCTTTTCGTAATACATTTGTACTGGTCGAAGATTAGCTGTTTCTTTCTCAGTGTCCGACCATGCTTTGCGTTTGTATTTTCTCGCATAATTTCTTGATTCAAACACTAATTCAGTGATCAATTTACATTTGTATCATCTGCTGAGTCTTACCGTTAATACATGAATATTCACCGAATGGCCGTGGCTCAGTGGTAATGGTGAAGAGGCAATCCACTGAGGGTTCGAATCTCTCTCAAGAGCAAAGGTATTTTTAATTGTCCTCGATATTTCTGTGTACGTGTCCCTGTCAGGATTGGATTCCCTCCAATTGGCTCGAGGAGCATTCACGCTTAATGTCTCCGCTGAGACGAACTTTGAAAAAAACAGTAAAGCGTTGGCTTAGCATTCGGAAGGTCCTCGGTTCGATCCCAGCGGTCGACCATCTTGACTGAGTTCTTTCGGGTTTTTCCTCAATCACACCAGGCAAATGCTGGGATGATATCTTCTAAATAGGCCCTGGCCGTCTAACTTCCAACATCCTCTCCCCCACTCTATCCCGGTCGGAACCGTAGATGCCTAAAAGCCATAAAAATAAATTCAAATTCAAGTAACTGAATATTCATGTAGTTTCCCAACATTTTCATGGAAAATTAGCGGCACTGTTAGGGTATGACATTTAGTTTGAATAATAAATTTATTATATTTGGTCTAATTCGTTTAATACTGAACTACACTATTCACGCTTCGTCGTGGAACGCATTCAAATATTGTTAGCGAAATAGCTACTATCAGCTTACGTCTGGAATACATCTGTTTTCCTTGCACGTCCTTAAGAAGTTTTGTTTCTTTCAGAGCTAATGAGTGAGTAGGCCTAAGCTTAAACTGCCAGCTTATTCAAACGAGGATCTACAAAAAGCTCTGGAGGCTTGTCGCAAAAAAAAAAAAAAAAAAAAAAAAAAGCGCTCCATACGAAAGGCATCAGTAATTTATGGAATTCCTCGGGTTAACGCTGATGGATAAATTTCATGGTCACAGTCCCAAAAAGCGAAAAATAGATCCAGGACCATACCTAACACAGAAAGAAGAAGAAGGATTAGCAAACTGGCTCCTTAATGTGAGCAAAAGGGCTTTCTACAGAAGAAATACGAGCTTCTGAACAGTGTTAAAAAAATTGTCGATTCAGAAAAACGGAAAACGCCGTTCAAAGATAATCGAGCTTGTGAATCCTGGTACTACACTTACTTGGGGAGACACCCACAAATCGTGTCCCTAAACTTTGAACAAGGCGCGATACGCTGTAATCGAGGGAAACATTCGCTTGTGGTTTTAGGACCTTGAGAAATACTTGAAACAAACGGGACAATCTGATATTCTAAATGATTCTGAGCGAATATTTAATGCTGATGAATCCAGCTTTCAACTGTGTCCCAAATCAGGAAAGGCGTTGGGTCCAAAGCGTGGAAAAATATGTACGAGGTGAAGGGCAACGAGAAAGAAACATTAACACTGCTTTGCACTTTTTCCGCAGCAGTAGAAATCGTATCCCCGATGGCCGTATATCTGTATGTAAGACATCTTCCAAAGGACGTCATCAATGCAGTTTCTTCAGATATTTTCATAGGCAGGTCAGGTCAGTTAGCGGCTGGATGCGAAGTGGAAAACTACGAATGGATAGCAAACGGCTTCCTAAAATGGGTGAATGATCCCTCTATCAAGAAACCAGTCCTTCTGCTAATCGACGGCCACAAGACTCACTTGGCAATGGAAGTCAGCGAATTTTATTCCAGCCATGCTATAGTACTCTACTGCCTTCCACCAAACAGCACACATATTCTTCAACCCTGCGACGTATCAGTGTTCAACTCGTTTTCGAGAGTTCTACATGGAAACTGAGTAAAATGTTACACGTGTTATTTCTGCACCACTAATTAAAGAGTGATATACAAGGTAGCAACACAATTAGTAATTAAAAACGAATTTAGAAGATGGGGTTTATACCCCTTCAATCCAGAGAAGACGAAGCATGTTTGGTGCTGCATTCCACTGAACCTTAAATGAATTTGATTGTCCCTTTCTTGACAAAACTATCACAAAATTACTTAATCTCAGCGACTATTGTGCGAAACTGCGAAGTGATATCTAAAAAGCTAATGATGTAGTATCTACGGATGCTATTAGTTTGGTAAAGTTATGCTTTAGCCTTCATACTGTAATTAAAAGCACATTAACCGAGTAGTGGTCGATGACTAAACAGTAGGCGGTCGAACATTAACGAAAAATGGTCGAACACTAAAAGAAATCAGTTACTGGTATTTCTCCGACTAATATTACATAAATGGTATAAGTTATCTCAGTTTTGGATAAAGTATAGATAAAATATAGTTTTAGGAACACTATGAGCTACTTGCATCCTCCTAAGTTGTTCCATTTAGTGAAAAACGATTAAGGACCATAAGAAAATGAGTTAGGTGGTCGAGGACTGGCACATTTACCCTACTAAGGAAAATATAAATGCCTATTCGTCCGTCTCATTGCAATGAACCCATATGGTGTGAGTGCATGTCTAAGTTTTTGACGCCTACGAACCGAAGGGAAGTGTTGAAGACGTAATCAGTGCAACGTGATTAGACCCAAATACAGCCCTCGTCACCTACTCATTGCTTTGTTTTTTTTTTTCGTTGAAAGAAAACAAAGGACCCATTCTGTGTTATTGTACATTCGGCAGGGGAATTGATCGCAGAACTTAGGTGAACACGTGATTGCCAAGGATACATTTCTTTTTAACCTTTAACATGTTCGTTAAGCTGGAAAGTGTGTATACTGATACAGGATCTTGAGGTAGAAATGGAGCCATTGTTAATAAGTATACAGGAAGATAACAGGAGCAGCGATGAGTCAACAAACCCATTACGAAAGTGAATGAAGTAAATAGATGAGTTTTCGGATGTTTTACTTCAACGTTTTATTTCGATTAAATTGAGATGTGTAATGCATTATTATTATTTTTATGATGTTGTGAAAGGTTATAATAAATACTTTTTCCTATTACATTCTTATGAAGTAAGCTTCGCGCTACAAACTTCCTGAACGCGACAACACTGCACGACAGCGTTGCCGCACTTCCACTTACTGTATGCTGTTTCTTCATATAAGCGCGGGGAATTTAAAGATTGGGCTGCAACATGGCTCACCGCTTAACGCAGAGAACATGTTGAAGTAAAAAAAAAATTTAAAAAAAATAAATACTCTACCAACTAAACCTTTTTATGTTAATAGTTTCAAATATTTGGAACACTAGACTTCCAAATTTTCGAACAGTGTTTTGTACGTTTCTCTAACTACCATGGTAAAGGAGATCAGAGCGTCGTACATTTGTTTTAATTACACAAAAAGTATCAAGTGATGAAAATTGAACTTTTCACAACTTACAGTTAATGGATGCATCTACATATTGTGCACAGGAAATTATTTCACGTGATCTCTTTTCTGAGATATAGTCCTCTAAACATTGACATACCAAAAAAGTACGAAAAATACGCACTTTTTCATTAATTTTTATTTTTTTCTCACTACATAGTACAGAGAAAATTTTTATGTCTTAAGTATTGAAAATACAACATTTCAGCAATTCCAAAGAGGTACGACAATGCAATATAAGTTTTGACTGAACGTCACGGCAGCACCTCGAAGTCAGGGGCCTATCTTTATGAAATGGATAGTAGTTACCCTCGAGACGAGAAATAAGATTTTTCTCGTTTTGTGACGTAAATTTTTGTAGCACTCTCGTCTCGTCTTGACTGCCGAAAAAAATACCGTATTTCTCTCTTGTTTCGTCTCGATTTTCGAAAAGTTTTTCTCTTCTCTTCTCATTTTGTAAATTTATGTATACAATTTATGCCCTGATTATTTTCTTAAGTGAATCTAGAAATTATCAGAATCCTTCCACGTTAGGAGAGGTTCACAAGAATTTGATATAGCAATATTTAAACCATACTTATAATTGGAGTATATTGTGTAATGACCGGCGTATCTTTAAACGTTGATAAATGCTATTTACTGTGTTCGTGCAATCACTTTATCAATTTATAGCTTTTATACTATGGATATTGTAACACTAAGATACTAGATTATATTTAGGTTACATCTAGATTTAAGACTTGGGCGGTCTAATTGTCCAAGAGACTTGAGAAGTTTGAACAAGTACTTCTCGCATCATGAACAACACTAATCGAGACTGGGTGAGTAATAAAATATAAGGATTAAAGAAAAAAAAAAAAAAGATCCAGTTAAGTTGGCTACCTCTCTAAGTTAGACTCGTTTCCGTAGAACTTAACATTTTCTTATAAGACACACACTATATATTATTTTGTCAGTTGGACACTTTGTCTTGAAACTTGTACAGTTCGAAGCAGCGTTGTGTCTGTGTTGTTAATGTTAAATTCACCTTTGTATGTTGGACACCTACATGATGGAAAACATTTCAGAGTAACAATTGTGTGATTCAGGAAGTGAATAAAACCAAGGGAGAAAGGGGGAAAACTGGTCCATTCAAAGTAACTTTTACAAAAACAGAAAAAAATCTTTGAGTTCTACGTCCCGCGGTTATGCTGGTTAGGCTAAAGGAGACGGTGATGATGAATAGTGAGTGAAATCAAGAAAGTGCGAGGAAACGGGAGAACCCCGATAAAACCCACGCACACGGTGTTTGTCTGTCCACCACAAAGTTCACTTGGTGGGGACTGGGATCGAACCCGGGACCCCAAGCACCACAGGTGAACGCTCTACCACTGAGCCACCGCGGCCCAATTTATAAAAACAAAGGAAGAGGTTGTGCTGTTTATTGCTTTTATGTCTGCACAAGCCTTCGGCCCCCCACATGCCTTGTTTCCCCACAAGCCTTCGGCCAACTTACCTGCACGCTAGTGACATCTCTTGGGTCAGATAGAAGACAAGGCAGCTAGTGACTCTGACTACTATTACCCTGTGAAGTATTAATATTAGGAACGATGGCGTATTTAAAGAGAGTTTCCGGGTTTAAGCCACCAGAATTTTATTTACTATAGCCCCTGGAAACAAAATCGTAAATACGCCACTGATTAAGAATTAGCGTGAATGGGATAATGATGCGTCTTGCACTTATAATAAATATTAAAAATATTTAAATACCTAATTGTTTATGCAACCCGTAATTTTAAATGTTTTGAAGTTTGCATATTAGCGTTACTCACTGATTGAGATGTTTTTCTATTATAAATAGGATTGTCGGCGAGAGCATGTATGGATAGATTGACCTCAATAAGGCTTCCCACTCATATTCTACGCTGCAAGAAGACCTTGCTAGTAGTTCAATTCAGACGGATATCCTTTGCTTTCGACACGTCTCTGTTTATTTTTATTTTTTCCTTTGGGAGAGCTTGCAGGAAATTTACAGCTAATGACGATTGGATTAATATTACAAAATGATGAAAAACGAAAATAACATAATAGTACAAGTCTACTAGCTGTAACCTGTAATTTTCGATAATTATTATTTTCTTTTAGATTCTACATTGCTATTATAGGACTACTATGTTTTGTGAATCCAAAATAGCCGAAACCAGAATTGCATCAGAAGAAGGTCCTCCTGTGTATTTGGTGGACTGCTCGTGGCATCGTGCATCGGGAACTGCTACCAGCTGATCAGAGCATCAATGCAACTGTGTACTGTCAGCAGTTTAGCAGTGCTTAAGAAAAACTCAAAACTCTGGAGCCAGCTCTTCTGAATAGCAAAGGAGTCCTCCTGTTACAGGAGAATGCTAAGCCCCACTTCACTAGAACACCATTGTATGCTTTGAATGGGAAACACTATTGCATCCGCCATACTCTCTGGACATTGCGCCGTTTGATTATCACCTGTGCCATTCCTTGAATGCAAATATATATCCTACACATTTCATGAATGCAAATGATATTTTCTGATTCGGATTTAACTATCGAATAGAGTTTATTTTATAGTCTTTGTTTCGAAGCTATGGAACTAACCTTAAATTGTCCTAATAAATCCCAACAAATATGTGGATTTGCTGAACTGTTTCACAGCGAATGTTTATCAATAAATTGATTCATAAAATATATATATATATATATATATATATATATATATATATATATATATATATATATATATATATATATATATATATATATATATATATATATATATATATATAGAATGTTTTCTCTGAATTGGTAATAAATATGACGTATAACATTTCTACATGGCTGTACCGAAATGATAACTTTATTTTTGATTTATTAACTTGATTCTGATTAAACGTAAAAATATTGTGTTTGTGTACATTCAATTTTCCAAAGTTTCAATGTAAAATCCTTCAGAAATCCAAATTAAAAGAATGAATTTTGAGTGACAGTGTTGCATACAAACCCATTAGGTTCACCTCTCATCGGGATGTATAGTGACGTTAACGAAAACATATTTATCACTTTCATTATAGTTATCCGTTGACCACATTAGTAATGGGGTCAACATGCATTTTGTATAGATATAACGCCAATGGAAGCATGTTTTTTTTTTCCCGATTTGTGGATATTTTCCTACTATTCCGGTTATTTCCCCACATAAGTAGTCCGGAAAAATTGTGAGTATATTGTAGGCTTGTTACTCACATAAAATGTACCTAAAAGGTGTTTATCTCTCACTGACCTTACAGCATTGTTTTTCTATTCTTTTGTTGAAATGCCTAGTGACAAATACCTATTTTGAAGATTTCTTTTAAAATTATTTGTAACTATGACTGGTCACAAAGATACCTATTTTGATAACTTTACCAACACATTTCCTTTAAAACAGAATCGATATGACTCAGTATCAATTGCATAAATCCCTTATTTATTACATTCAATATAGGACAAAAATGAGAAAGACTGATCGAATAAAGCAGAATCTCTGAATAAGTATAAATGAAGTAGGCCTATAAAATAATTCACAATAGGATATGAAACTAAGTAAATACATTTCGAGGGAAAACATGAACAGGAAATTTGAACGAATTTAACTAACGTCCTGTTGTCACAAACAAAGCAAATCTGTGAAGATAACGCTTGAAATGGATTATTCACCTTTCCAAAATAAGGGAAATGGATTTGTTTCCTCTTCGCAGTTCTATCTAGAGCGAACTTAATAGTCTTTCCTATATTCTCCACCACTTTTTTTAAAAAAAAAAATTAATGAAAATCTTAAGAGAATAAAGAATATATAAAATATAGAAAATGAGCCAAGTACTATCTACAAAACGCTATTAAATAAACTAAGAACTGTTCCAACATCTTATCTTTTAGACCAGAAATTTGGGTGCGCGGGCTCTTTAATTCCCATTATATGATAAAGCATCGAAACAAGTATTGTTGATTTATGAGTGTTCAATACCTGCTATCGGGGGTAGCTTAACCATTACATTAAAATAAGCACGTGCTTAAGGCATCAAGAGAAGAGGCCATCACAGAAATTTTCCATAGCCAAATTTGCCACGGCCTATGGGCCACGACATGGTGAAACACTGAAAATGATGCAGCCTAACCAGGGTCCGTAAAAGGGACTTCTACATAAAAAAAAAAAAAATAGTACATACAGATACGGTCTAGGTATTTACAAGAACACTCAGAGTAGCCTACAGACTTCCGTGAAGGGTCATGAAATCGAAAGGAAATAATTCTTCCCGTATAAATAAAAGCAGGGGAAACTGCACGCACTCTTTGAATTTTAGTGCTCTTAAAAGTTGATTGATGCTTACCAAGAGAACTTCAACAGTAATTCCTCAGCTGAGTTTCACCACTTTTATTTATACGTGTGTCGTAAGTTCAGTGCAACAAAAAAAGGTGAAAACAAGATTCAGTAATGATGAACTTCATAGAATGTTGAGTGTGCGTTTCCAAATGTAGACATTGGCTTTCATATGTTTTTTTAACATTAATGGTTACAAATTGCTCAGCTGAGCATTCATTTTCTTAATTGAAGTACACTTAAGCTTGGTTTTCAGGACCTGATCAAATACTTTGCAATTAAAGGACAACAGAATCATTTTAATGCGTAGGACCTATAAGGATCTTTATCCGGCCCTACCTGCCACCTTTAGCCCATTGATTTATATCGGAAATTATCATACTTTTTACATCGGATTCCAGGCCCAGTCCTGATTCTGAGCCCATGTTAATAGTAGGTTATGTGCTTCATGACCTGAGTGTTACTGACCCTATAAGTCTACTGTTTGAGTATGAAATCTTTAAGTTTTACGTCCTACGGTTCTGCCGGCTAGGCTAAAAGAGGCGGTGATGATGAGAAATGGAGGAAATGGCAAAATGAATAAAGAGGGAGAAAACGGGTAAACCCCGAAAAAACCACGCATACGGTGTTTGTCCACTACAATGTCCACTTGGCGCGAGCTGAGATCGAACCAAGGACACCAGGCACCAGAGGTGAACGCTCTACTACTGAGCCACCGCAGCCCCTCCTATATGGTAAGAACCCGTAATATGAGGATAGGCACCTAAATTCAGACCCCTACCTATCTTGTAAAGCATGAGCTGCAATCTAGTGGAAGCGAGCTAAAGCAGAAGGAAATAGCCCGCCACAGCACCGGAAGTCATGTGAGCTCTTTATGTGGAGAGTTGTTAGTATAGTGGGGGCTGGAAGAAATTGCGCCCCTACAAAGTTTTCTTAACGTGCACACATCAGGCGCTGAAAATGGAGAAGGTAAATTGATATTTATTCTATCTTTACTTTCTTTTATACCAGTGAAAATGTGTATTACAACATGTAATGAGTTACCGAATTTGTTCCACTTATATTTGAGATGGCGTTAGTCATTTGTTTATCGGTCGAATGTCCTATTATGAGACTCTTAACGGGTTCAGTATATAAGACCGATCTCATAATGTGACCCATATAGTAATATTGGGTCTTATATTAGGAGCTCATTTGTATCGACATTTCTGTATTCACAAAGTAGTCTCTTAGACTTAGTCCTGTACATAGAGCCAGTGATTTCGTTGGCATTGTACTGTCATTTTGGAGACATGTCTTCTCATTTGGTACATATTTGAATATTAAAAGAAGTAATTAAAAATCGTTGCAGTTTACGAGCACAATAAGTGTAAAATTTTACAGTACGTATACTCTAAAATTGACGAAAGTGAGTTAGATTAAAGTGTAACGTTTTATATTTTTGTGCCATCACAGGATTTGACTTAAAGATAGTGTTGAATGGTGAATTAAGAAAAGAACTCTTTTAAGGGTACACAAACAGACGGGGTCTGTTATTAGGTACCCCTCATAAAAATGGCAGTGTAGCAACTTTGGTCACATTTTTAAATATAATTTTTTATTGTTATATTTTTATTATTCCAATAGTTTGTATCGTAAATTAGAAATTCCACAGAATATATTAAAGTAACAACAATTTTTGTTTATGCTATAATTAACCAGTATATAGCATCTAACTTTTAGGGTCTCATGTTTGGGGTTCTTACCCTACTCTTTGCTTAATTAGATAGTTTGATCGACATTTTTTTTTTTTTTTTAGTTGTTGAGAAAGTCCATATTAGATTCTTCAAATCTTCAATAGTTTACCAGCTATTAACAAAATAAATTTTATATCAGAAGATATTCTCTTTTCAAGTGAGTCTACAACACATAAAAGAGAAATAACATAACAACAAAAGTGCAGATGCCTATTTTCTTCCTTATTTGCTTAAGTTGCATGTCTAACGGTTTGTAATAACTGTAGTCATTAGCACTTTAGTGCGTTTCCTTGAAATAGCTAGTCATCTTCATATAGGCCTGCTTGACAAAAGACATTGACTTTGTCCTTGCTATGTTCAAGTGTCAGTCTGTAAAATGCATATATATATATATATATATATATATATATATATATATATATATATATATATATATATACAATATTATTGTTTTCTTAACAGTGTTTAGTACGTGCGCCATCTTCGCTCATTCATTTATAAGCGATTTTTTTTTCAAATGAACTGGAATTTTAATGATTTATTTTTCAAGTCTAATTAATGACTATTGTTCTTTCAAAATGGATTTGCATTACACATTTAATTTAATATTGCTAAATTAAATTTAATTATTAAATATTAAAATCATACATAACAAATTTTAATTTTCACAAAGTAAGGAACATTTAAATTGATTGGAAGAAGAATCAGTACAATGTGAATCATTAAAATTAGCCTACAGTTCATTTCAAAGGAAAAAAAAAATCCCTTATAAATAAATGAGCTAAGACAATAAAGATGGCACAGGTATTCAATACTGTTAACTCTTTATCACGTCAATCTACGTAGTCATAAAAAAAATAAAGACAATAACTTAAATTACATTTTTTTTTAAAAAAAATAGCATAAACCCACATTTGTTTTACAATCTTTACAGTTAGAAACGAAATATTTAGTATTTAACCGTATGTTCTGATGGCTAAGATAAACACTTGGCATTAGTAAATGCAGTTGCATCATAGGGGCCACGGTGGCTCAGTGGTAGAGCGTTCACCTCTGGTGCTTGGGGTCCCGGGTTCGATCCCAGCCTCCGCCAAGTGAATTTTGTGGTGGACAAACACCGTGTGCGTGGGTTTTCTCGGGGTTCTCCCGTTTCCTCCCACTTTCTTCATTCCACCATTTTATTCATTACTTACCTCCTTTAGCCTAACAGGCATAATAGTGGGACGTAGGACCTTTCAAAAGCCACGGATGACACAGAGAAAGCTTCCACTCCAAACACTGAACTTGGGAAGGTTGAGAAAATAGACGATATGAAGACTACGTCAGACGTAACCAAAATTTGGATATACATATACCGTACAATTATCCTCCTACCTAGGTTTATAATTTACAACAATTAATAACTAAAGAAACTATTAAAGAACTTCTTCAACTTCTGAAGGATTTAAACTTGACCAACATAGTACACACCATTCGCACCTACACATGCTCAAGCTGAAAGCCGCCCTAGATCTGCTGAGCAAATTCACCATCCTCATGAGTTTCTAGGAACTATAACCATGAAGTTACAAAAATTTTTTAGCACTACAGCACTTTATTGCTTGTTATAAAATTCATTTTCTTGTTTTATTTTGTATTGTTCTGTAGTTTTGTATTTTGTAATTTTATTTTGTACCCAACCAAACACATCAATAAATAAATAAATCCTGCTACCCATCTCCAAATGAAAATACAAATAAATGAATACTCATGGCCAAAGAGAAGGCATTATCTTCTGCGGCCCACCTATCTCTAGATGGGAATGAAATTGCACTGAAAACAATTCGTTGTAATTCCCATTATATTTGTGTTGTGTGATGTTTAGTGTTTAAGTGGACATGGAGAAGTGCATGCTTTGGGAACGAAGTTCGAAGGAAAGTGAAACAAGAAAAGTGGGTGACCGAGGTAAGAAGTCTTTTATCGAATCCACTTTGGAGAGGGATGATTCATTATACCTGGTATTGGAAGAGCAAGCAGTGCCATTGATTATCCATTCTTCATGTAGAAAGGGTTACACACGGCAAAGGAATATTAAGGCTCATTTGGCTAAATAGTTGCAAGATCGAATGTCTGCAAGGAGTCGTAGGTCTGATTATGTGAACTTTGATTTTAACACTCAGTGCTTATATTGTTCGGGACTTATACCTGTAATTAATACTTTGACTTTGAAATGCCGGAAAAATTGCCGTAAAGTTCGCGCTATTGAATTTAAAGATGTCATTTTGAGAAGGGCTAATACGAGAAATGATCAGTGACGAATTTTTTTTGCAGAAAGAGTGTGGTCAGTAATAAACTTGGTTGCCGCTGAAGCTTGGTATCATATTAGCTACGTCATCCAATTTGGTAGAAGTAACGTTCATGCGTATGCCGGTAGACCTATTACGGTTTCGTTTTGCTTTCAAAAGCTTTGCAAACACATAGAAGAATGAGGTTGAGCAGTTTTCCCTGAATTAATTAATGATTAAATTAAGAGAATTCTCAGACACTGATTATGTTTGTTCTGAAAAACGTTTGGAACCAAAGTTGTCCTTATGCTTTGGTGATCGATTAACAGCTTATTTTCGCAAAAACAAACTATTCACTATGGCAAGTGAAGGTAACAAAGTTAGTGCAGCAAAGTGGTACTCAGAGCGAATGGCTGATCCAGAAGAAGAAAAACTGAAATATTCGTATGGTTGCCTGTATCATTCTCGAAGAAATTTTTTTATAAAAATATTTCGATTGTGAATATTATCCGATTCCATCAGAAATTGTTGAAGGGAATTTTGATCTTGTACAAAGACCTTGCAAATTTTGATGGACGAAGTTACTAGAAGATATTGAGTCCAATTAAATTGCTCGCAAGAGGAAAGCCGTGAGCATATCATTATTAATATATGCAGACCTAGATATTTTATTTCGCCGATATTTACTACTCTAATGTCGTATGGTTCAAAATATCTTGTATAGGTACTGAACTCGCAAAGATTGTGTCCATCTTACTATGATATTGAATTTTACCAGTAATCTTTATTAAAATATGGAACACCAATTACTGATTCTTAAGCTTTTGTTCATCAGTATGCGTTCGACAATGCTGATATCAATGTGAGAACTTTGGATGGGGTTGATACTTTTAATCTTTTAGGTGGAATAAAGTTCATCACTCCCAAAAACGCTGTCTCAGTTTATGGTCCTGTCTCTCAAGATGCTTTTCAAAAAACAATGAGTGACGACTTTTGAATACCAGTGCTTAGCTGTGGCGAGCAAAGTTTAAACGCGTTTGGGAAAATTGCTGTTGAAGATTTTTCCCATTTTTCCAGCGAAAATTTTTGTTTATCCTTTCAGTTTCCTGTAGCTCAGTGGATTTGTTTCGATCACAGAATGCATTTCTGAGTGGACTGGATTCAAGAATAGTATTTTTCAACGAGGAATCTAGAGAATGTGTAGCATCCTATATTTTAGGATTGCCTTTTGTAAACATTGATCCTTGCAACCCGTCTGCTATTTTTCTGCCCTTTAGTTTGTTGCGGCAGAATGTGTCAAATTGGAAAATAGGGTCTTTGTGATGTTTGATCAATCACCATATCTTAAAGCTGCTGAGATTCTGGTTAGTACACGTGAAAACAGTGGCCTAAATAACATCATTGTTCGTTTTGGCGGATTTCATTTGGCGATGTCTTCTTTAGGGTGTATGAGAAAATTTATGGAAGATAGCGGAATTCAAGAATTTTGAAAAATTGTACATGCATCTGTTACAGTGCTCCGTCCATCATCTGGGAAAGAACATGTTTATTCAGGTCGAGCACATATGCTAACACAAGTTTCTATTATGAGGTTCTTGCGAATCAAGATAACGTCAAACATTTGTTTAATGAAGACGTGTATGCCGTTCATTTAAAGATAATTTCAGAATAGTTGAGTCCAGAATCAGCTTCATCTTCAGAAATAGTAAATGATGTCATTGCTAAATTTCAGACATAAGTAATATCAATCTTTTAATGGAGGAAAGTAGAACTCTAAAGTTGTGGATGCAAGGAAACATTTAGTTCTAGTTTTTCGATTTCTTATTGCAGAAATAAAAGATGATTGGCAACTTCACTTGAATACAGCCTGTAAAATGCTACCTTATTTCCATGCAACTGGCCACTTCCCTAATCAGCTCATTTATACTACCAGGAAATTAAGAAATTGGAAATTAAATTGGACCCAGAAGAATTTCAAGAATTTTGCAATGAAAGGGTTTTCACTGTAAGAAGAACAAATAAATTTTCCTGTGGAATTTCTCCTGACATGTGCATACGCTGAGAAAAATAATTGGGTTGAAACGTGACCACGCAGTGTGGTTAGAAAGTTTTAAACCAAATTGGGTTGTTTGGCAACGGTGGGTGATCACTTACAATCCAACTGCATTTTAACAGTTGGGTCAACAAAATAACTATATATCACTGTAGAATATATACTTTAAACCAACACTTGGTCATACCTGGTTAACGGAACTTGTCAATATGCGTGAAACATACAGCCTAAAGAAAGCTAATGTAAGTGGACAATTTAGTACTACAAAAAATTATAACACATGTTTGTTATTTATTGTCTATTTAGTCGAAATTATACAGAGTTATATCTTGAAAGAGCACGATTACTATAGCAACGTTAGCTATGGCCCAAGCGGAAGGCTACAGACGAAGATAATAGCGCGAAAGGAAACGAACATTACATTGAAGCCACAATACATGAATAGCAGTGTCGTAATCTTTTTTCCTTATCTGTTGTTCTTATGTCCTAGCATATAAAAACAACAGATGCGCCTGCTCCTTATGCAACTATTGTCAGACTATTCACAAGTTTAAAATACGATTATTGTCACAATTACAGAAAACATAGAATCTTATTTGTTGCTTGGCATAAATGCCAAATATACTGTGAAAAGCTTTGAAATAACTATTTACTGGCTGGAGCAATGCAAATACTCACAGCAACTAAGATGTTACTTCTGATATGCTCAGAAGGCGATATCCTTGGTCAATGCACCAACTCCACCAGCAAATTCGTTACATCATCCAGTTACTGTAGAAGATCTCCGTTTTCTCACTATTTCATTACAGAACATTCATCCATTTCTTCGCAACCACATTCTAACTCAAATCATGCACGCAGCCAAACTATTGTTTAATTTACAACTTCAGGCAATTTACTCCGGACCAACAGTGCATTTACAAATCCAACTACTTGAAGTTTATGTTTAATATGGATCAGTCAACCTATTCAATTATATTCTTTATCATTATGAGTTACAACTTACTGTTTCTTAACATACGATCTCTGTTGACGCATCAAGTACTCTTCACACAGCTTCTCCAGGAAGAACAAATTGCCGCATTTGCACTAAATGAAACTTACCTTGCACCATATGTAACGTGTTATATACCAAAGTATAATCTACTTCGTCACGACGCTCCAACAGGTCCACGTCTCTACGGAGGTACAGCTATTGGTATCCGGCACAATCTTCCTTATCTTGCAGTTACGGTTCCACCTACACTTCATCTTCCCTAACATAACATCACGACGGTCTATTTTCGAGACCGCACAGTTACCTTTGTCACCATATCGTTCAGGACGAGCTATCAACTATGATTTCTTCCGCCATATTGATTTTAATTTCCGGCATTACATTATCATGGCCGACCTAAATTTTCGTAGTCGCTCACAACGTGACAAGGACAACTTTTTAGATTTTGTTCAGAATGAAACAGGAGCTGAATTCCATAATTTACCGAAACCTACACGTCCTATCAGTAGCACTACTCCTGACGTAGTCATAAGTACCTCATCTTCTCTCTCTCAGTCCATCCATATATCTGTACTAGACTCCATAAGTAGCTACCATGTTCCCATCAAAGTCGAACTTCACTGTTATCCTAGCACTCAGCCTAAGCCCTCTCCTCAGAAGATCTATTGCTACCAAAGGGCAAATTGGAACCAATATCGTTCCGATTAGACGCTGCCATAACTTCGCTTACTATGCCTAGTACACACAATACGAACTTGATAGAACAATAACTGCTCCAACTATAGTCATACAGGACGCAGCACAACGTTCCATTCCAACAATCGAAGTTCAGTTACATAAACCTAAGATACCTCCTCAATATTTACCACTTATTACAACCTCACGCAGAGCTTTCCGTGAATATATAACTATGGGCAACCTTGAAGCGCTTCGACTTCATCGCCAATACTTAAGGATCACTCATAACTATATCGTTGCGTTTAAGAAACGTCACTGGATCGAAACTTGTAACACACTTGCTAACGAAGCACAGTTCTTCTACGAAATATTGGCGCAAATTTCATCAGCTAACTGGTAGAGTTCCTCGTATGCCATACTCCATTGTTCATAACCATCAAGCAGTCCTTACGGATACGGACAAGGCCAATATATTTGCTTCCTATTTTCAAGGCATTTTTACACCACTACCCGGTTGGTATACACCAGACCGCCTAAATCAGCTATCAACCGAAATACCGATGCAGCTTCTGCTTCTCTTCGAGCATCTGCTGATCATACTTTAGAACCAAATAATCCTCTAACCATGGCAATTCACCCCGATACAATTAGTAATGTTCTTATAAGCAAACGGAATACTGCACCAGGCTTTGACTCTGTTACATATGTTCTCGTCAGACAGGCGTCTTATTCTTTCCTCCTCTTTCTTAGCAGCATTTATAACTTTACTCTACGAACTGGATTTTTCCGCTCGACTGGAAGTACTCCAAAGTTCTTCTTTTCCATAAACCAAAGAAACCTCCATCAGAAGTCACATCGTACCGTCCTATTTACCTCACAAGCTGTCTCTGCAAAATCTTGGAACAAATCCTTGTACGTCGCATGCACGACCATCTCAACTCACATAACCTTATTCCAATTCATCAAGCTGGATTTAGACCATATTTTAGCACTCTAGATCAATTATTCTGTCTCACCACAGCCGTTTATAATCAGTTTAATACAGGATTTCCTTCTTGTCTTGTAACGTTTGATCTAGAAAAAGCTTTCGACAAAGTTTGGCACCCTGGCTTGCTAAACAAACTTTGTAACTACCTTCTACCAACCTCCTACATCCGATTCCTACATTCCTTCTTAATAGAGCGACTAACTTATATCTCGATCAATGGAACGCTATCTCCTCCCATCTTCTTACAATCTGGAATATCGCAAGGCTCATCTTTGTCTCCTTTATTATACTTATTGCACGTCGCGGACCTAGTCGTTCCTAGTACCACCACAATATTCCAGTTTGCGGATGACACTGTATTTTTCACAACTCCCGTACTGTACGATCTCAAAATCTCAAGAATAACTGCTCCAAATCCCTTGCATATATTTAAAAGGTGTATAATGAAGATATTATACAAATTCTAATATCCTATTAACCCAGAGGATATCAGTTTCTGGCTATGTCTAGGGGTATAAAATTTGATCCAATGAAAATTACATACGGGAACATATCCTGTTAATAAAATCCTTATATTCTTTCCTCTCTATGCTTTATTTATAAAAGAAAAATCTTTGGGCTTAACTTTGAATCAATCTAATTTGCAAAAGAGTAATCGAGTCCACAAGTTGGCTCTCGGAAACTATATTACAAACTATAGCCCGTATTCGAGATATAGCTCCTACTCTGCTGTCTCTTTAAGAACGTTAAATGAAATCTTAATTCGACTAAAGTTTCTCTAAATCTTTGGGCCTGCGGACTCACCTTCTTTGCATTCACTTACACGAATTCCAGTGAGCCCTTAAATTTCAAAGGTTCCTTCGGCACTCGTTCAGAAACCTGGCCTAACACCTACTCGTAGTAAAACCTGTCAGAGGCAGTACTACTAAATAAAGGATTCTAATCTAATCAGTTTACAAGGAGTGGGTAACGTTAAAGGTAAGGCAATATTTCCTCAAGTAGGAAATAATTATGTCCCTCACTTCGGAACAGGGTAAATTGTTGAATGTCGAACAAAACGATATAGGCTCATAATCTCTATCGTTTAAGAGTAAGACCTATAAACTCTATCCAGCAGGCCGATCACGATACCTGCCTTCATAAGGGGAATCGAACCCAAAACAATAGGATCCGTAAATACCAATTTGGCCTGTCTGCTGGCCCTCAAGTAGAAACCAGACTTAACTGAGAGCTTACAAAGCCTCAGAAAAAACTCTAATAAAAATCCAATTTCCAAAATAGGAGTAGGATTAAAATCACATATATTATCTTAATAACTTCTAACTAAATCCTTATATTTCAGAAAAGAAAGAAATTCCTAACCAGGGACTGCCCTACCAAACCTATCTTACCCAGGAATACAGCCTCTCATTTGAAAAGCTGTGAAACTTTACAACGGTTTATCGTTGTACTGTCATTGTCTGTACGCCCCTGTCATTGTCAATCTGTACCTGTTTTATGTAAAGGATCAGAGGCGTCATAGTTGAGCAGCTATGCGAAAAGGAAGATAAAAAAAAGAAATGTCTTGAGGTTGCTAGGAATAATAAATGTATATGTGTGAAGTAACGATTATTGAAATGTAATGTGGTGAGACTTCTTTTAGAATAAAAAAAAGGTAAAAATATAGTTACCCTCGAAAAGGATTTATTAATCTGCTAATATAATAATTCTGCTGATTACCAGTTATTCATACGTGTTGACTTGTCGTATTATGTTTATAAGCTGTATGTCATTATATCTTTTTGGTGCAACGAAACCCGGGACCCTGTACAAATCTTGAAGTAGAGTAAAGATAGGGTCTTATTTTTTTGTAAAAAGAGACGTATGAATATTGAATGTACCTTTTTGCGTAGTGGGAGAAAAATTATACGCCAGTCAACTATGACTAGTATACGCAGTGAAGATATGTCCGTAATTTGTAACTCAGAAGAATCTATGTCTGAAATAATAAATACTAAGCAGATCTTAGATATGATTCAACAATTAAGTCAATCCATGCAATCGAGGGATGATAACTTGATACAACAAATTAATGATGTTGCAGTGAAAGTTAATCAACAAACTAATGATGTTTCGGTGAAAATTGATCAGCAGGTACAACAAATATCTAACGATATTGCATTGAAAGTTGATGAAATTAAACAAAATACAAATTAACAAATACAGCAAATTTCTCAGGAAATTGATGAGAAATTAGATGAAAAATTTCAACAGTTTGCTGATAAATCGTCACAAGATATCAATACTTTGAAAAGATCTATAGAAGTTTTGGAATCCGCTATAACTCAACAAGCATCACAAATGAAAGACACGACTTCTAAAATTAATAATCATAGTCTACAAATAGAAGTTTTGGAGTCTGTTACTACACAACAAGCGACTCAAATAAAGGATAATATATCTAAAATTCACAACCATAGTTGTTTGATACAGGATATGCAGAAGGAAATCAGATCGATGCAACAAAGGCTAAGTAACAGGAGTAATGCCTCAGTTCCTTCTGTGAAGTATCTGTCTATTGGAAATGAAGTGACTGTGTATTTGATATAAGGAAGCATGAACTTTTGGAAACTTATTGAAGAAAACTTTGACTAGAAGTGTACATTCTCAGACACCTGTTGTAAATGCATATTTGTTAAATAAACTCGACTAGCTTCCTTCTTTCCTTTCCGCATACCTTCGAGCACAGCCTGATACTTCCCGATTAAGTCATCATTCTTGAGTTGGACAAAACTAGGAGGAACAGAACAACAAGGGGTATTCGACACGCGATCAAGAGAGGTGCAGGATCATCGGAGAGAAGCGGATCCCACCATTGGAGGACCACCGACTCCAAGTTCAAAGAATACCATTCTGCTGGATCATCGCCGCAGATACATTTGTTAGTTACGATTAGTAGAATGGGAATGTAAAAGGACATCATAGAGACGCATCACGGAGAGAGTTCGACGCCCCTAGCAGTCCAGCAGGATTGAATTCCAGTTGTTGGCTGTTACCAGAAGATCCAGGTTCCTTCGCGGCAAACCTTTCATCGTGCCAGATGACCAGGACGACGCCAGTCTTGATGGATCAATCAGGCTAGTGCTCATCCCTTATTTTTTAGTCATAACCTTTCTCTTTCTCTCACCCTTTTCCCCCAACTAGTCATTTTCTAAATTAGAAGCATTTGAATTTTATTTAAATTCAACCACAATTTTACAGTTAAGTACCGTGTTGTGCATCAGTTCCATCCCCATTTGATTGCATTTATTTATTTCATATTCTGAGTCATAACTGATGACACAGCACCGGCACATGGTGGAGATGTTGTGAGGCTTACGCCTTTGTTACGATCCTAAAATTTTGATAAATTACGATTCTAAATATTCGGTAGATGCTTTAAGATCCCAAATTTTGAGTAATTTGTACTGTGTAATTTTGTTTTTCGAGAGAAATTAAGTAGAGTTACTTTTAACCCACCCGCCCACCCTCGCTACTTTATTCATTTGCTCTGTTAGAGTAATTTTTTGTTTTGTTGTATTTTAATCGAATGATAAGTGGGTGAGAAGAGAAAATTTTGCCAAGTTATTATATTTTGTTTTTTTTTGTGTTAGTACATAAGAAAGAAGTGTTATTTACATTTTGGTGTTGTATACATAGTAGTGT
This sequence comes from Thermobia domestica, assembly GCF_964235325.1. Classification (NCBI taxonomy): domain Eukaryota; kingdom Metazoa; phylum Arthropoda; class Insecta; order Zygentoma; family Lepismatidae; genus Thermobia; species Thermobia domestica. The sequence goes on along the minus strand of NC_137466.1, from coordinate 99,639,803 downwards.
AAGATATTTATTATAAGTGTAATTTTGAAAATAGATATAATGGAGAATACTAGTGTTATGTCTTCTGCTATAGATCGTTTAGTAGAACCCCCCAAATTTTCCGGCAAATTGAACTAGTCATTTCAATCATTTTTTAGTCATTTTGAGGATTTTTCTGTCCTTCATAACCTACGTGATGTACAGAAACGTCATTTGTTGCCGTATTGTTTAGAAAATGGGGCTCGTGCTTATCTGCTAGCTTTACAATCAATCGCAGAATATGATAATCTCATGTATGTTCAAATTAAGAAGAAATTAATAGAGGCTTATGAAGATAATATAGTTTCGCAAGTTTTAGAGCAAGAAATGAGAAATAGGGAGCAGTTAGATTCTGAATCTGTCCTAGATTACATTTTTCATAAATGGAAATTAATACTTAAGTACGATCCGAAGATGTCAGTGACCGAACAAATTAACTTGATAATCGATGGGTTATTGCCTTCATTTTATTCTGTAGTTGTAAGAAAATCGTATAAGACTGTTATTGAGTTAGCAAAGTCCTTAGGTCTAGAGGAAAGAGTTAATTTTCTTGTCAGCATGCGTAGTCAGCAATTGAAGTCCTTGGCAATAACAAACGAATACAATATACATCCTGTTAGTAAGAATGCTATACAGCAAAAAGAAAATACTTTAGATGTTAATATTCAGAACGAAAATGAAATTGTAAGTCAGCCTGAAAGAAATAGCTTGATAGCTCAGTTAGACGGTATCAAAGTCCAGTTACAAGATCTCGTGCAACGAACAGCGGCCGCAAAAGTTTCTCACGCACACAAAGGAAAATCTGTGTGTATACAATCTTATGAGCATGCGCGTTTGGAGCAAAGAAATCCACCCAACGCATCCTTCTATCCCTCACAGCGTTTTGCTTCCGTCAATGCAGGCAATGTAAATGAGAATGTTAAATCGAATAATAGGAATAAAGTAGACAATAATATGTGTAATAATGTTAGAAATAGTAAGCGATATTATGTTCCTATTCAATATGAAGCTGATTTGCCTCATGTTAAAGCATATATTGATAATAAGCCGCATTTATTTCTATTGGATTCAGGCAGTACTGTTAGCTTAATTTCTGGTAATAGTTTAAGCAATAAGCATAAAATACTCAAAGGAACGACTTTTATTCGTGGTATCACTGGAAATTCTCAAGGAAGTGATCAAATCGCTTTAGTGAAATTTAAATTAGGAGGACAGTATTTTACGCATCCTTTTCGAGTGTATAATAATTTTCCGTATAATAGCATAATTGGCCAAGATTTTTTGAAAAATCATCTTGCAATGGTTGATCACAATAAGAATTCTTTTAGTTTTGTTAAATTTGGTATTCCTCCAAGAATTGAATTGCCGCCATACGTTTCTTTTGAAGAAATTTCTAACCATATAGCAAAATTATATAAACCTCAATTTTTAGTGGCTCGCTCTGTTGTTTTGCCTCCTAATTCAAGTGTTCAAGTTACATTGAAAAAAGTAAATGATCTTGCAGGAAATCGCAATTTATTAGTTCCCAATGAGTTAATAGATACGCAGGCAGAAATTTTTGTGCGTAAATCAGTTGTAGACGAAATTCATCCGGTAATATCTGTGATTAATCCTACCAAAAGTAAACTCTACTTGAAAAAAGATGTTGTGTTGGGTTCTGCCGAACATGTTATCAGTGATACCAACTTCAAGAAACAAAATAGCACTAATAATAAGGTTCATCAAGTTAATGCAGTAGATACGAAATCTTTTCCTGAAGGTTATGATAAATATAGAGTAAATGTTAACCCTGAATTGTTGCCACATCAACAGCAGCAATTATATGATTTAGTAGAGGAATTTTATTCTAGTTTTTCTTGGAATGAATTTGACTATGGTTGTGCTAAAGGATATAAGCATAAAATTGAATTAGTAGACAATATCCCAGTAAATCGACCCCAATTTTCGATACCATTTCATCTACGGGATGAGATAAAAAAAAAACAAGTAGATATTTTATTGAAAAGTAAGATCATTGAACCTAGTATTAGTCCGTATAATTCTCCGGTAATGCTTGTTAAAAAGAAGAATGGACAGTATAGATTTATACAGGATGGGAGATTTTTGAACAAAAAAATGGTTCCTGACAGTTTTCCGGTTCCTCCTATCCAGGATATTTTGACTAATTTGGCAGGACGCAAATATCTATGTTCTAGTGACGTTTTTGGAGCTTTCTTTAATATTCCCCTCACTGAAGAATCAAAACCTATTACAGCTTTTTCGATTCCGGGCGTGGGATCGTACCATTTTAATTTTTTGCCTCAGGGTGTCAAGACAACTACTAGCGGTATGAACAGATTAGTGAAACTCACCTTAGAAGGTCTTCCACAAGATAAAATATTTGCCTATGTTGACGATTATTTTTGGTCTAGTGATAGTTTTGATGAAATTTTGCAGTTAACTCGTATGTTGCTTCAAAGAATAAAAGAAATTGGTTTAAAGCTTTCCCCAGAAAAAACAAAATTGGGATATTTTTCATTAGATGTTTTAGGTCACACTGTTAGTAAAGATGGTTTGTCTATTTCGAACGAATAATTAACTCAATCTCCAACTATCAACGTCCCAAAACAAAGAAACAGGTCAAAAGTTTTTTAGGATTGGCTTCTTTTGTTCGTTCGTATTTACCTAATTTCAGTCAATTAGCAGAAGCGTTACTTTCTTTGTTGAAAAAAGACGCTCCTTTTCGTTGGAAGGACGCACAGGAGACAGCATTCAATAATATCAAACAAGCCATCATTTCAGCACCTTGTCTCATGAGATACAAGCCTGATTATCCTCTGTATCTCTATTTCGATGTCAGCAAACTCGCTCTTTCTGGACTAATCAAACAACCTCAAAATTCACCTGACGACACAAATCTAGTTCCCATTAGTTATTGTAGTCGTGCAACGTCTCCTAGCGAGAGAAAATTGCACCCATATCAGCTTGAATTACTAGCATTATTGTACTCATTACGTTCATTTAGGTATTTTCTTTTGGGATGTCATTTTTATTTGAAGACAGATTGTCATAGTTTAATTTATTTGAAGCAAACAAAGAATGTAAGTAAGATTTCTAGATGGTTGAGTGAAATCGAATCGTATAATTTCACTATTTCACATATCAGTGGCTCCAGTAACGTAGAGGCAGACGCCATTTCACGTTTTTCTAACCCCCCTAGAGATTTGGAAGACGAGAAAAAGAATCAAGAAGATCCGAAAATTTTGTTTACTCAGACCACAAATTCATTTTCAATTTTAAATGAGCCAAATCTGGCAACAGAACAGCGTAAAGATCCGTTTTTTAAAGATATTTTTTCTTGGTTGGAACAGAAAGAAAATAGAAATTCTAAAATAGAACGCCAAGCATTATATTTTACTATTAAAGATGGAATTTTGTATAGAAAGCAGAAAACTTCTCAAGGTATAAAATTTTTAGTTGCAGTTCCCACTTCTTTGCGTTATAAAGTTTTTAATACTTGTCATACGTCAGCATTGGGATCATCTCATTCTGGTTATTCTAAAACCTATGATATGTTAGTAAAAACAGTATATTTTCCCAATATGAAGAAATATATATATCAGAAGTGTAAAGAATGTACGATATGTCAAGTATCGAAATCAAAAATTGGTTCTCCGTATGGCACATTGCTTACTTATCCCTCCGTTCCCCCCTTCTATCGCATCCACATAGATGTAGCTGGGAATTATTCCCCCAATAATATGTTAAATCACAAATATATGATAGTTGTAGTAGACAGTTGTACTAGATACATAATTGCAGATTCCCTTCCTGATGTTACAGCAAGTACTTTGGCTTCGTTTCTTTATCACAAAGTAATTTTAAAGTTTGGAATTTTCTATGAAATTGTCTTAGACAAAGGCAGTGCATTCACTAGTGGACTATTTAAAGAATTATGTGCCATGATTGGTGCTAACATGCGTTTTGTAAATGTACATGGGCATTATAGTAATGGTGTTTGTGAAATTAGTATTAGAAACATAGAACAACGATTGAAATCAGCTTTATGTGACAAGGATTTAGGAGAATGGATTGACTTATTACAACCCATAGTTTTTTCGCTTAACGTCACCAAGAATTTATCGTCTCAAATTTCACCATTTGAATGTCTTTTTGGCTTCAAACCTAGGTTACTTCATCAGGCAATTTTAAATACCCCGTGTCAATACGAAGAAAATGCCGTTCGTTTACAGCAATTACAAGAGATTAGAGATAAAGCGCAAGAAAATCTTTACAAACGTCATAAAACGGCGACAAAATTTTTTGACAAGAGACATACGAAACCTGCTTTTAAAGAAGGAGAAAAAGTTTTGATTTTAGACACCACAAGAAAAAAAAGGTCACGCCAAGGCATTTAGGGGAAAGTTTATTGGTCCAGGCATAATTGAACGTGTGGAAAATCCAAATTCATATTTTGTTAAGTATAAGACCGCCAGAGGATCTTACAAGATAGACAGCATAGCAGTCCAGAGATTGAAGAAGTTTTATGAGAAGGAAAACCCGGAAGAGGAAGACCACCTTGAAGACTCTGACGAAGAGATGCCTATCAACGTCTGCACGGAAGACCATACGATGAAAAAGAAGAAGACGAGACGCGAAGACCATCAAGGACCACCAACTGAAGAGATTTTCAACCCCAGGAAACAATGTTTAGAAGAAGAAATTTTCATCCCTTCTCTTCATATTAAGGATGTTGTGATTGCCGAAAATCTACCAACGTGGGCAACTATAGGGAAGAATTCTACAGAAGAAAAACCGAAATTTGCCTGTAATACTGCCATCAATCAGAAGATTAGTATTTATAAAGGTAACATAGTGGATATAAAAGCAGATGCCTTAGTAAATCCGACGAATGAAACCTTAACTCCTTTAGGTGGTGCAGATAAAGCCATTCAAGATGCAGCTGGATCTGAATTTTTAGAAGAATGTTTGACCATATCATCATTGAAGCCAGGAGAAGCGAAGATTGCCAATGGTTATCGTCTACCAGCTAATTATGTGATTATGACATGTGGACCACGGAATTCAGACAAGAAGATTTTACGAGAGACGTACAAAAATTGTTTTAAAGTGATGTTGGAGAATGACCTATCCACAATTGTATTACCTAATATTTCAACTGGAGCATTTAAATTTCCGAAGTTAGAAGCTGCCAAAATTGCCTTAGCTACAACAAGAATATTTTTAGAGGAACATCTTGATGACGTAAACCGTGTCGTATTTTGTGTTTATGATAGAGAGAATTGGGACATTTATCAGCGATTACTCCCCATATATTTTCCCATTGATGAAGAATCTGTTAGTCCGTCTGTCCGCACGTAACTTGTATGTGGACTACTTTTCTTGAAGATTGGATTGTGGATAGGAACACCTTGTAGATGGATGATGAACTTTCTTTTAGCACTGGCCACGCTTAGAAGTTAGTTTATCTTGGTTTTGATTTGTGCATCCAAATCTACCGGTAGAACACTTCGAAAATTTAGAACACTTTGAAACTTGGAATACTTCGAATTTTGGAACATGTTGGTATCTTCAAGAATTGTACCATTTCGTTTGATTGGACAGCGTATCACTACAGAACTTTCTTTTATTTATTTTTTTTCAAATGTGAGTATGTGAAGAATTAAGAAAATTAACGACACGCGTATGGATAGTTACTTCGATGGATATATTAAGAAGATGTAAGAAGATTGAAGACAAGATTGCAAGAACCATGCTCCATCCTTTAGATGTCCAGTATTCGATGCCCGAAGAGGACAAGATTCAAGAAGAAAGAAGATGAAGATAAGAATAATTTATATGTTAGTTAGGGTTGTAGGTTATATGTGGTGAATAGTTCTGTCGTGCTGATTTCATATAGTTTGATTACAGCCAGTATATGGGGCTATAACCATATCTTGGAATTCTTTTCCAGTCTACGGACGCTTTAAGCCTAAATAACTTAAAGCTCATTTTTCTCAAACTGAAATCAGTACCCTTCTTGTGCAGTCTAACTTTACTATCTTTGGTTAGCTAGATAGTATTACACCGTTTTTTTTTCTTTTCGCGTATTAGTCACGTGTGATATTGATGTTATTTTCTGCATTAGAGGAACATATATATATATAGAGGTCTACATTGGATTATGAAATATTTATTTATTTGATTATGATTTTTTATTATACGCATCTAAGTTTTGATAATCTGTGTAAGTGATAATTAAATTTAGTATTATTCCTACCTTTCATTTCCCTTCCCTGAGCACTTAACGGAACTCGAAACTAACACATGTCACTCACAATGATATTATGCAAGCACTAATGTTTATTTTTCTTTTTCTTATTTTCCATTTTCCCAGAGACGCTGTCGTCATATCTTCAGGTTACCTAGTAAACTATATGAACTGTCTTAGGAACGCACACTCAGCATTTTGCAGTTTGTGGTTAAGGATTAATTCAAAACAAACAATATGTTACACAAAGAACTCTCTTACCTTTAACGAACAATTTTTTTGGACTTTCTTCAATATTTTTATTTTTTCTTTTTCTACTACGGAAAATTAAAATTTTCGTGTATTTTGATTTCGAGGAGGGGGTGTGAAGTATCTGTCTATTGGAAATGAAGTGACTGTGTATTTGATATAAGGAAGCATGAACTTTTGGAAACTTATTGAAGAAAACTTTGACTAGAAGTGTACATTCTCAGACACCTGTTGTAAATGCATATTTGTTAAATAAACTCGACTAGCTTCCTTCTTTCCTTTCCGCATACCTTCGAGCACAGCCTGATACTTCCCGATTAAGTCATCATTCTTGAGTTGGACAAAACTAGGAGGAACAGAACAACAAGGGGTATTCGACACGCGATCAAGAGAGGTGCAGGATCATCGGAGAGAAGCGGATCCCACCATTGGAGGACCACCGACTCCAAGTTCAAAGAATACCATTCTGCTGGATCATCGCCGCAGATACATTTGTTAGTTACGATTAGTAGAATGGGAATGTAAAAGGACATCATAGAGACGCATCACGGAGAGAGTTCGACGCCCCTAGCAGTCCAGCAGGATTGAATTCCAGTTGTTGGCTGTTACCAGAAGATCCAGGTTCCTTCGCGGCAAACCTTTCATCGTGCCAGATGACCAGGACGACGCCAGTCTTGATGGATCAATCAGGCTAGTGCTCATCCCTTATTTTTTAGTCATAACCTTTCTCTTTCTCTCACCCTTTTCCCCCAACTAGTCATTTTCTAAATTAGAAGCATTTGAATTTTATTTAAATTCAACCACAATTTTACAGTTAAGTACCGTGTTGTGCATCAGTTCCATCCCCATTTGATTGCATTTATTTATTTCATATTCTGAGCCATAACTGATGACACAGCACCGGCACACTTCTAATAATGAGGAGACGCTTCATCAACGAGAAATCCCAATTATTGAGTGTGATTCTACATCTCCTTCAGTTTATTCGTCTGAAGATAACATAGTACAAGATGCTAATGAAACGGCCGGAGTAAGATCACGAATGCCAGCAGATGAAAGGAGACAGGATCCACGAATGCCAGCAGTACGGTATGTTAAACGGCAACGGAAACGGGATATTGGAGAGTCTAAGGTTTGTTTTAAAGTAAGTGAAATCAAGGCGATGACTAAATTCAGTGGGAAATGTAATGAAATGACGGCCAGCTCTTTCTTAAAACGTTTTGAAGATGAGTGTAATCTAATGGGAATCGATCAATCTAAATACCTGAAATTATTGCCCCATGTTCTACTTCCACCGTGTTACACTTGGTACGAAGCCGTACGTAATAGAATAAGTAATTATGCAGATTTCAAAAGAGCTTTACTCGCAAATTATGAGAATGATTTTATGCTCGCAAATAGAGACGCGGTGATTAGAAATCGACCTTATAACTCCCGAATTGATAGATCCGTAACAGACTTTGTAGTGAATACATATAACGAGTTGAAAAATATAAATCCGTTACAGCCAGAATCCAGAATTATAGCTTCTATACGTATTTTACTACCGTTCAAGTTACAGCAGGTTTTATTATCAACTCAATGCGTTAGTTTCAACCATTTGATCATGCTAGTCCAACATTTTGAGAACCAATTTCAGGTACTGAATTGTAATAGTAATAGTAATAACAATCGTGGACCAGGAAACTACAATCGTAACCAAAGTAATCCAAATCAGCTAACAATCAGAAATGTAAATATGAGAAATGAAAAGACAGATGGTGCTCGATTTAACAGGAGATCTAATAGCATCAATGGAACTCAAACTCAGTCTAGAAACAGTGGTACTCGATTTTATAATAATAGACGAAATTTTATGGCTAGGCAAAATCGTTGGAATAGTGCAAATAATAATAGTAATGTAGGCAATAGATCTAATTTCTTTCGTAATAGAAATAACTTTGGTGCCAGAGAGAATAGAAATGATCAGAGTGGTGATAGTGTAGAACATACGCCTGAACAATATCGACAAAATAATCAGGATTGCGGTGTACAATGTACGATACTAGAATCTTTTCACGCTCACAATTTAAACTAATATCAGCTGATGTGGTTGGGGTTGAGTCCACATCAGCCAATGACATTTATGATTATCCTTTCTTGAATGTCTCTAATAAATCATCTATAACCAATACTGAAAACAGAAATAGTTTGAATACATTAAATAAGCGTTGTCAGTACCAATATATACCTATTGTAAATTATTGTTGGATGAATGATGATGATATCGATGATACATTCACTTGTGATACTGATTTTGTATTTTTGAAATCGTTTTGTACAGCAAGAATACCTGTAAAAATTAACGGTATTCCCTTAAATGCATTAATAGATACAGGGGCAAATGTATCCCTGTTATCATATTCTTTCTGGTGTATAATTGCTAAAGACTATTCTAATCCACAGTTGCATAAGTTAGAAAATTTAATATTAGTTGATTATACTGGCAAGCACAAAAAGAGAGTGATGGGAAAAACTCAGGTCGTTTTATCTTTGCAAGACCTGGATATTCCTATACCAATTTTAGTCGTGAATGAATTGAATGAGAATTTATTAATTGGTTTGGATTTTATAACACAATTCCGTGCAATTTTAAATTTTAATAATAAGACTTTTACATTGCCTGGGATACCGGATAATATCGTTCAAAAGTTAATTTCTAATACAGAAGATGTCGCGTCACAATGTGCTCCGGTTAATAACTTAACTATTGATGGTAATGAAGTATATCCTTTTGACGAGTATGTTCAAGAAATTGTAAATGGTGCAGGAATTAAAGATGAAGGTTTGATAACTCAATTCATTGATGTTCTGCGTAAACATCGGAAGGTATTTTCTAAACGCCCGGGTTGTTGTAAAGATTTTATGTACTCAATTGAAGTAGAAAGCAATAGTCCGATAGTCACGAAACCATATATAATTCCTTATAGATTCAGGGACAATGTAAGACAGCAAATTTCGGATATGTTACGTGATGATATAATTAGTCCATCACAGAGTATCCATTTGAACCCAATACATGTAGTACCAAAAAAGGATGGACGTCTCAGAATAGTAATGGATTTGAGAAAGTTGAACTCTCGTATAAAACTACAACAGGTTAGGTATCCACCTGTGGAAGAAATATTGAGTACATTACAAGGTAATGTTATTTTTGGAAATCTGGACCTAGTAATGGCATACAATCAAATCTTGTTAGATAAAGAATCTCGACCTTATACAGCATTTTCTTTCGAGGGACACCTTTATGAATATAATAGGGTGGTTTTTGGATTGGTTAATGGAAGCGCTGCACTAGCTTCCTGTTTAAATAAAGTACTTGGTCAAGATCTTAGAAGCAATGTAATTGTATATGCTGATGATATATTAATTATGGGAAAGGATCCAAATGATTATTTAAAATATCTTGATATTGTATTGGATCGTTTAGAGAAATCAGGCTTTACTATAAATTTAGAAAAGTCACAATTTTTCAAGAAATCTATAGAGTTTTTGGGTTATCAAATTGATGCATCAGGATTATGTTTTGGTGAAGCAAAAATCCAAACTATTAAAGATTTATCACCGCCCACTAATGTCAAGCAGACCCGACAAATATTGGGATTATTTAATTGGTTTAGAAAGTCTATACCTCGGTTTGCGGAAATTGCACAGCCGTTGTTTTCAATTATAAAAAAGGGTATTCCTTGGCAATGGGGAATGATACAAGAAAGAAGTTTCAATAAACTAAAGGATTGAAATGAAAAATGAAAATGAAATGAAATCTTTGAGTTTTACGTCCCACGGTTATGCCGGTTAGACTAAAGGAGACGGTGATAATGAGAGATGAGTGAAATGGTGGAATGAAGAAAGTGGGAGGAAACGGGAGTACCCCGAGAAAACCCACGAGCACGGTGTTTGTCCACCACAAAGTTCACTTGGCGGGGGCTGGGATCGAACCCGGGACCCCAAGCACCAGAGGTGAACGCTCTACCACCGAGCCACCGCGCCCCCTAACTAAAGGATTGTGTGATGCAAAATATTCATTTGAATCACCCTAATTATGATGTTCCATTTTTGTACAATGTGACGGTTCCATGTCTGGAATTTCAGGAATTTTGTGGCAACCAAATCCCACAATCGAAGAGCCAGCTGTCATTCATTGTGTTAGTAGGACCCTCAAGAAAGCTGAGAAAAGTTATACTACAACAGAAATTGAACTTTTGGCTGTACGTTTTTCTATTCAAAAATTTGCACCATATATAAGTGGATGTCATTTTACAGTAATCACAGATCACAGTTCCCTGCGTTATTTACGAAGTATTAGAGGGTATAACAACAGGTTCTTAAGATGGTCGTTAGAACTTCAATCATTTGATTTCGATATAAAACATATTAAGGGTATAGACAATGGTCCAGTAGACACTTTGTCAAGAATATTCCCTGGGGAAGAACAGCGTGTTTTGACTATTAATGTATTTAAAATTCTTCAGGATGAAATTGCTCATGTTACTGTTGAAGATTTGATGAAATATCAAAGAGATCATGAAGAATACATGAAAATTATTGATCATTTAACGTCGTGTACTTCTGAATGTAACTGTCCTAAAAGGTGGAATTCTTTGTTCGAGTTGTCAAATGGGATATTATTAATTAAAGACTTTAAATTTAAAAATCGAAAGAAAATTTGTGTACCTCCTATGTTAGTACCACGAATTTTAAAGGCTTATCATAATGATTTTGGACATTTTGGTTATATAAAGGTTTTAAATTTAATCAGTAAAACCTTCTATTGGAAATCGCTTAGGACAAATGTTAAGGCATATATAAATGATTGCGAGGAATGTATGCGTATTAAGCATAACTATAAAGCCATCAATAAGCCAATGCTATCAATAATGCCCGATAAACCTCATTCTTTTCTTTCTATCGATTTATATGGGCCCTTACCCAGAGCATCAACTGGTGAAATTTATTTATTTACAGTGATGGATGTCTTTTCTCGATATATAGTGGCCTATCCTTTGCGTAAAGCAACGTCTACAGCTATTGTGCATCGTATTTTAAACGTATATATACCGCATTGTGGACCAGTGGAGCATGTTTTATGTGACAATGGATCTCAATTCCGAAGTGACAAGTTTGTGCAATCAATGAATAATGCAGGTATTAAAGTGCATTTTGTCACTCCTTATCATCCGAGTAGCTCGGTGGTAGAAAATGTTCATCGTAATTTTGGCATGCTGTTTCGACATTTATGTAAAGACAAACATTCCAATTGGATAAAATATGTCACACAAATTACCTACTTCCTCAATTATTCTATTTCTGATACGTTAGGAGTAGCTCCAGCGAATATTCATAATGGATCGGATACGTTATATTCCATTGAACATCATTTTAATGTAAGGTTAATGGATTCCGAGAATATGGACCCTTCAAAACTTGTGAGTATGGTTCAAGTGCGTCGTTTGCAAAAATTTCAGCGAAGAAATAAAAAGATTGAAATACAACAGGAGGGCAAATACAAAGTTAAAGTTAATGATCTTGTGTTTGTGAAACTTCATCCTCAAAGTAATGCTAATTTGAAGAAGATTTATAAGTTTTGCGATGTTTATGCAGGTCCGTATATATGTGTTAAACAAGTGAATCCTAAAGTGTTTGACTTGATAGATGTTAAAACGGGCAAATCCATCGGACTACGCAATATTGATGAATTGAAAGTATGGCATCCTTCTGAAATCACTAAGTACAAATGGTTAAGTCTTGTAAAATCCCTAATTACTCCTGAAATTCTTGCTAATTTGAATTTAAATTATGTTCGTTAATCCATCTTTATATGTACGCGTTTAAAGCAATGCTTGAACTTGATACCGTATGAAATGATTGTATAGTATATATGTTGTCTTAATTATTTTGTTGTTGTTAATTTATTTTCCCATTGTAATGACTTTCAATGTTATGTTTATCTTCATTTATTTTATATGCTCAAGAGAGGGCAGATTGTATTCCGTTAAAATTCCTGATATCGATCGTGAATTGAAGTTCCTTTAATTTACTGCGTTATTTGCAAACTTTAGATAATTTAATTCTATTTTCCTAACCTCAATTACTAATGCACTAAATGGTGATCGCTAGTATGTTTGCATGCTATATTGCCTTCTGATTTTGTTAACCTTTAATATGATAATGATCTTTATTTGTAAACAATATCGATTGTACATGGATGTTTTCGCATATTGCAGAAAGGAATAGTTAACTAGTAAATTTGCAGAACCCTATTGAATAGATCCATCGACTTTTTATATATATATATATATATATATATATATATATATATATATATATATATATATATATATATATATATATATATATATATATATATATGGATATATGAATAATTGTAAATATAAAAGAATATAACATTGTAATATGGTATGAGAACTAAATATTCGTGGCAATGTAACGTTATTTAATACGAGGTCTATTCCAAAAGTGAATGTTCTGTAATGATTAATCCAGGGTTCTTTCCTTCGTAGTAAAGCTACTGCGGAATTCCCGTCCATGTCATTGTCAATCTGTACCTGTTTTATGTAAAGGATCAGAGGCGTCATAGTTGAGCAGCTATGCGAAAAGGAAGATAAAAAAAAAGAAATGTCTTGAGGTTGCTAGGAATAATAAATGTATATGTGTGAAGTAACGATTATTGAAATGTAATGTGGTGAGACTTCTTTTAGAATAAAAAAAGGTAAAAATATAGTTACCCTCGAAAAGGATTTATTAATCTGCTAATATAATAATTCTGCTGATTACCAGTTATTCATACGTGTTGACTTGTCGTATTATGTTTATAAGCTGTATGTCATTATAACTTCCTGTCTCAGAATCACTCATCTGAGTCTCGAAAAGTGCTAAACTTCTGAGGAACCTATCATAACCTATAATGCCATCACTAAGGCAAAAAAGCCAGCATAAGCTGAAAAAATGATCTTCGAGGCGTCGAGCGTAAAGTCTAGCCAAAAATGAAGATGAGGAGGACAGCTCCTCCTCGTATTTATAGGGAACTACCCAAAAGGGACGCTTTGACCTCCCTTACAAACAATCCATTGATACTCCGAGAGAAAGAGGTCTCTCCCCTCTCGAAAGCTGGGTGGCTAAATCCAGAAATAAACTGGTTTCTAAAACTAGCAATAGGAAAGAAAGATTTTTGTCAATAATTTTAAGAATCTCTAAGAAAAAAAAATACATGGAATATACAAACATATATACAACAATAATATTGATAATAATTCTTACATGCTAATCAGAATATATGAATTAAATGCTACCCAGGCCTGGGATCCCATCTTATATTATCATAATTAAACATATAATAATACTAATAATATATATGTATACCTACGATATTAGAATTTTGAATATATACAAGCAAGAGGCATAAAGTGACTCTTGCAATGCGTAGTACGTTAACATATGGACATACAGCTTGGATATTTGGATTTGGATATTAAAATTCTACCAAAAGCTTGCTATCCTCGAGCGCCATGCTATACGCCTAGCATATCGTATAAGTCTGCCGCATCCAATGAGATTACTTTATGAGATGATCGACTTTCCGCCATTACTAAATCATCTTGAACAACTTCATATACGTTCTATCTGCAAACGATTTGCTCAGCACCATCCCCTGATGCTTGAAATCCTCCGCTACGGCCGTAAGAACGATGCACCGCCCAATTATGTTGGTACTCCCCTTCAGCACTTCATGATACTATATCATTTACAGTTAGATAACGATATGCTGGACCCCGAAATCTTTGCAATTTATCGCCCGCATGAATTTTCATCTCCTATCTATCCATCATACGCACCGTAAGTACTTATTAACACCTTCTCTGTCATCATCAGTTCCTGAATCGCCCCAGGAACAGAAGGGAACTTCATTCGTCTAAACTAACATAACCTAGTAATGTGACGTCCAGAACACTTAATTTTATCTATTCCATCAACTACATTTGCACCTTTATTTCTTGAGTACAATTTACCTTTTATTCCATGCTTTGTGTTCATGTAATACCTGGCAATGTTAACTTGTTCACTTGTAGCACTTCAAATATTACTGTTCATGTATGTTTCTTTCTCTGAATAACTTCACTTAGTCCATGATTAATATTAATATAATGAATGAATAAATAAAAATAAATATGAAACCTCTTAGACCACCTATATTTCCTTCACCTCAATAAATCAAATTGCAGCACTTACCCGAAGAAAGGGCACAATCATTTAACCGGGATGATGAAAAAAAAATCCTTGGTCAACAGAGCCGACTTTCTAAAATTTATGTAGGTGCATATCAATGGCGGGGCGTGTTAGCCTATATATTTTCAGGGAAGTATTGATATTTGATTGATTTATTTTTACTTAAAATCTTTTATGAACACTGTCATAAAGGGATGTGATAAAGTAAAATGTACCGATACTGTAAGAATAAGTTGGGGCTGCCCTAGCTCAGTCGGTAATACGGCTGATTAAAACTCAAGAGAAACGGGTTTAAACCCACAAGACTATTTGTGTGGGTACCGGAGCTCCAAAGCACCTACGTAGTCGGCGCGCATGTCCTTAGTGTTGAATTAAAAACTCAAGAAACACGCTAAAGTGGTAGCCATTTAGTGTTGTGTAGTGTTGGGTCACCTTGTAACCAATTGACGGTTTAACATTAACCACATGTTGTGTTAAACGGTTAATGTGACCTTGACTTTTAAAACACATTATTGCGGCATGTTTTAACTCCACCGCGGCCCTACAATGTGGTCATTTCTTACCCCACTCTTGTTCACTTTTAACTATAGCTACGTTTGGTCAAACACATAACCGGGTTAATGGAATTTACAATTTGTTGGGTCATATTGTACAGTAAGTTGGGTTAAACGTATTAACCGGTTATGCGATTTCACACCAATTGGGTAGTTGGGTTGGGTTCCTACATTTAACTACATCTTGGGTTGAATTTATATCAACCCAATTTAACTAAACGCTTTGATCCTATTTGGGTCGGAGCAGTTTTAGCCTCTGGTTGGGTTAAAATACGCACTTCTGTGTAGAGCAAACATTCATACGAAATATTAAATCGATCGGTGGGCTCACTCATGGGAGAGGCTTGAGCAAAAATACATTACTAAAATTCATTGATGGTGGTCCTAAATTTTGGAACATAAGTGAATCTGTTCAGTTATTCACTAGTATTCTCAGAGGTAGTACCGACCAATACACTGAATTGCGAATAAGTCGAAGAGAAAGAGACTTGAAAATGCTTACAAAGTTGACTTGAAATCGTTAAAGTCTGTAAAGAATTACTTCTTTGATAATGTGAAGTTGAAGCGCAGAAACACAATCAAACCCATTTATGTTGTTAAATGTAGGATTTCGATTTCGGAAAGATTCCCTACGGGAGCTCATGTGGTTCGGATTCCACGTTAATAAGTAGGTCCCACCTCATATAGGATATCTGCTGAAAGGGACGTTAAAATCAAAATGAACTCAACTCAACTCGATCACAGAAAGTACAGTCTCTGTAAATCCAGACCAGCTTTTTAATCGAGTTGTTTGTGTTTCACAAGGAACTGAGAGACTGAAACGCTATTTCAAATTCGAACTAAGTCCTTTCCCAACTTCACATTTTGATAGCAATTACATTATGAGGAAAGGTACGAAATCCAGCATCATAAAATAATTTGAAAAAGGTTTAATTCAATTTGAAGATTTGCCACCTGACCCCAGATATTTACTCGACGGTGGAAATCTAATTTACTCAGTCACTAGGAATAAATGATCTGCTTTCAGCAATTTTTTCTCCAATATTCAAAACATTTGTTAGATAATTTCGGGAAATATGTGTTAGTTTTTTTATGAATACCCTAAATATCCTAACGACAAAGCAGATGGAGTATCAGCAGAGAGTCAAGCGAACATCACCGACCATACTTCTCGAGTCATCCATGTATTGTACTGTTCCTCAGATGAGCTCCTCCGTGGCTAAGCGGTTAGCGTACGCGCCTTTGGCGTGGGAGTCCCGCGTTCGATTCCCGGCGGGAGCTCATGTGGTTCGGATTCCACGTTAATCAGTAGGTCCACGTCTCATATAGCCTCGCTGCTGAAAGGTATGCTAAACTAAAATCAACTCAACAATACTGTTCCTCAGAGAGAATTTTTGGACAACTATAAAAATAAATTGCATTTCCGATAGAACATTCCCTTCGTTGTGGGATCAACACAAAAGTGGCCGCTGATAACGCTGATGTAGACATAATGAAGGAAGTAATCTCCATTGCTAAATCTAGTAAAAATTACCATCCTAATTGGAGAAGATACTGATTTATTGATACTCCTATTATGAATGGAAGAAATAGAGTCATTATCTATTTACATGAAAATACCAACGAAAATGTTCGATATCAAGAAATTGCAAGCGCAGTTCAAAAATATAAGATTAATATTTTTATTGTTATATGCCATGACTGGATGTGACACATCATCATCATTTTACGGGAAAGGAAAAAGTAATGGCTTTCGCTTACTTACTAAATGCAAAAAACTGTGCGAAAAGGAAAAATAAATAAATAAAAATATAGCTGCTACAAGGAAGGATGACGTGAAAGCTATTGGTGAAGAGTTTGTGCTTCATTGATACGGTCTGAACAAATACAAAATGTTGGATTAAAACCGGTACTTTTTCTATATGTATATACAAAATAGCTCAAATGTCCCTAAAATCAAAGTTTGAAATAACCACTCTCCCACCCACCTCCAGCACAGCAAACATGCTCTCACTAAAGGTGTACTATCAACTACAACGGTGAATGTTGACATTTTGGCAACAGAAGGGGGGTGAAAACTGAGTGGTGGTGTTTAGGTACAGTCCGCAGCAAAAAAAATAAATAAAATAAATAAATAAATAAATAAATAAAAATAAAAATAAAAAATAAAAAAAATGCAACATGAGCATGTAAGTTTATTGTGGAACTACACCTAACAGAACAGTGAACCAACATAACGTCTAAGTGGCACAAATCACGCCAGGAGAACTCTCGGCATCATCCCCTGCACTCTTATTTTGGAGCAAAAGACTTCGTCGTTTCACAAAAAACTTACATGCTCATGTAGCAGGTTTTTTTGCTGCGGACTGTACCAACTCACTCTGAATTCTTTTTTGTCCCACCTGAAATTCTTCACAAAGCTTCTTGCACCTGTAAGAAAGAATGCATTTTTTTTTATGTAGAGGGTGAATAGCTTTCTAGTAATGGTGTTTCATGGAGGAATTAAAAAAAAAACTGATGGTTAACAAGACACTGATTTAGAAGAAATTGCCGAACTGAACAAATTATAAATGACAGTAATAATAATCATTATGGTATCCTGTAAAAACAAAGCATTTCAAGTAAAAGGATTTGTCATTAAGCCACCATGATTTTACTACCTCAAAATTTAAATTTATTGCATCCATCAAATGCCCCCTGTTATGGAACAGGACTAGAAAGAGCATTGGGCAAGGTAATATTGGTCAACGCTTTTTCCCTCTCACCATCCTCCCGGCAATCGTAATCATATATTTTATATCAAATGAATGCTTATTTCAATTCCTAGAACTTATAATGTCAATCAATTACTTTTTCGATTAAAGCAAGTTTGCCACTGTTATTTCGATTATAAATTTATAGTAGAGCATCAATATTAATATTTTTCTTAATTGAATATAAAGTTTCGGCTTTTCCACAATTGAAATTGAAAAGTAATCTAAGCTATGATAAACAGGATAAATGTAAATTATTTTGGTGGCAGAAGGGTTATTGTAGGTGTAAAGTTTGATTTTTCATGAATTTTAAAATGAAATGCTGTTTTACAGCTTTAAAGAGCCAATAAGCGGAAGGGGTTAAGCGGAAGGGGATGGGAACTTTTCATCCTAAACACATCTGAATGAAACAAGTTTCGTTTTGTAACTATTTCTTCCTCTAGTAAAGCTTCGTGTACTGGACTATAAGGTTTCTTCAGTACTCTAGTCTTGCCTAATCCAAAGTTGTTGAGCCGAGCTAGCAACGCTGTTTGCGGTTCACTTCTGTTTCTTTTTACTTTCTTTTCTCTTTACTTTACTTTTTATTTTTCTTTACTTTTTTCTGTCACAACAATATTCCTCCTACACTTCCTTAGCAATCTTCAAATTTTGTGAGGTGTTAAGAGGTAATTGAGGGAAAGTTCTAATGCGAAAACTTTAGTAGCCGAAAAACATACACACAAAATCTGCTGTTGTACGTCTAGTTAGTTCAACAGTTTGTCACAAGAGAACACTACTTGTGGCAGTGTTAGTGTCATCTGGCGACTAAATTTTGAAGTTTGTCTATAAAGGCCAACATACACTAGCGTATTTTCAGCGCGCATTTTCGGTCCGTAAAATGATGTCGTAAATTTCGGTCCGTAAGTTGGCCCATACACCTAGCGTAAAAATAGGCGCGTAAAAGAAAAAGAAAAAGAAGCGGTCAGCTTTCGCTCTTCCTTTTGCCTGTTGTTTCAGCACGCGGTCGTTTTCCAGTTTGCTCAAGTTGTTTGAACAGGACAGATCTATGTTTTAAATGCTGGTGCTATAAACATTATGCTATTAGGAAACGAATAAAAAGAAAGAACAAAACAATAAAAACATTTGGACTAGCAAGTGATATTCAATGTAGGAGTACTTTTTATTTCTTTTCATAGTATCAGAATGTGAAAATTCCCATAGAATGTTCTAACAAAGTTAAATCAGACAGATTAAAAAAGAAAGAAAGAAAGAAAGAACGAAAGAAAAACAAAAGCTAAATCCATGATTTTGCGAAAGCAGTAATTCAATTTAATAAATTTTCTCACTAAATTTGTTAGATTTCTCGAATAAAGAAATAAAGAAATCTACCCTCTGTGGCGTAACATATCTCATGGAACCAGGGCCTACCATCCAGCTTGTGCCACTCATGCCTTTAGGGCAGGGTGCGAATCCCGGGCCAGAATTTCCTTCTATTTTGTTTTAATCCCTTCCAAAAGCAGCAAATTGAAACATTGGTCCCTCACAAAGCAATCAACTATCTCCTGTTAGGAACTATTTTATCCCCCTTCAAATATACACAACCTAATTCGCGCACTGCTATTGGGTAATATATGCTCAGCACATCTGCTGCTCTTGTAGAATCTAGTCCTTAATGAAAGGGTCAACAAAAAGAAGGAAAGTCAACCGTCTCCAAGTACAAACAAACCAAGTTTTAATTTCGAAGTGTGACTTGACAAGCTATTTAAAAGTTACAAAGAATATCTAGAATAATTAAAATTTTATATTTAGAAAACGAATTAACACTTAATCTGGAATATAACATAACCAAATGAAAACAATATCAATTGTATTGTTGTACTTTACTACTGTAATATGAAATGCGGCAACTAATTCACTCTCCTGTTTTCTTTCACAATCTTTGAAGCATAGCATTTTTTCTAACAGTGACGATATTAATGCACCATGCTACATTACATTGGATAGTACACTTGCTCATAATAAGAAGTTTTTGGAAGTTAAAATATCTTTTTAAGATAAAAAATACTTTACCTTAAATACAACTAATTTTTAAATATATAAGTGCTTGTGTTATCCCTTATCCATTTAGCAACTGTAGAATAGATTGCTTTATATTTAGAATAGTTCTCATCAGAGTCGTAGCTAAGTTGGGGGACCAGCGGAGCGGTTGCCACGGGCGCTGATAGCAAGAGGGTGCCGAAGAAGCAAGAAGAAAGGAAAGTATTGGAAATGAAAATAGATTTGTTAAAAATTTTCTTGCTCGCTACGCCCGCAATCCAAATGTTTCAATAAGAGTTAGAACAAGTTTTTTACTTATTACTTTAAAAAAAAAACTATTATATATGATTTCTTAATGACGATGTGACATACATGCTGCCAAGTAATGACTTACAGTGTACACAAGAGCGTTTTCAAAATCAGAAACGGTCACAGTCTTAAATACGTATGTATTCGGCATTTTGATGATGATGAGTTTGGTAAGTTAATCACGTTTTTCTAACCAATCATTTTAATCATGACGGTGAGAATAAAGGTATGAAAAATGAAAGGAGTGAAGAGACACGCAAGTTGTTGTTTGCGCGGGAATATTAAAAATGAAGGCAAACAAGAGGAATAATAACGTTCTTGAATTTGAAACAGTTGTAGAATAGGGGATTAATGGGTCAGAACTTTACTCCACGAATTTCGTCTTTTTCAAAGACTGATCGCTATCAGTGTTTTTTTTTATTTCATTGACATATGAAATGCTTCCAATTTAAAGAAATTTATTGTGATCATTTCTCCATTAACTACTTGTATCGCCAGGATTCTTTTTTTGTGTGTGTGTGTGTGTGTGTGTGTGTGTATTTTAATATTTTTATTAATAAAAGTAACCTTAAATTCAGAATTTTCAGTCATTAAGAAATTAAGTAAGTACTATAATTTTATACATACACTATGTGATCAAAAGTATCCGCACACCCGGCTGAAAATGACTTAGAAGTTCGTGGCGTCCTCCATCGGTACTGCTGGAATTCAATATGGTGTTGGCCCACCCTTAGCCTTGATAACAGCTTCCACCCTTGCAGGCATACTTTCAATCAGGTGCTGGAAGGTTTCTTGGGGAATGGCAGCCCATTCTTCACGGAGTGCTGAACTGAGGAGAGGTATCGATGTAGGTTGGTGAGGCCTGGCACAGTCGGCGTTCCAAAACTTCCCAAAGGTGTTCTATAGGATTCAAGTCAGGACTCTGTGCAGGCCAGTCCATCACAGGGATGTTGTGGTTGTGTTACCACTCCGCCACAGGCCATGCAGTATGAACAGGTGCTCGATCGTGTTGAAAGATGCAATCGCCATCCCCGGACTGCTCTTCAACAGTGGGAAGCAAGAAGGTGCTTAAAACATCAATGTAGGTTTGCGCTGTGAGAGTGCCACGCAAAACAACAAGGGGTGCAAGCCCACTCCAAGAAAAACATCATCACACAATAACATCATCACCTCCGAATTTTACTGTTGGCACTTCACGTGCTGACAGATGACGTTTACCGGGCATTCGCCATACCCACACCCTGCAATCGGATGGCCACATTGTGTACCGTGATTCGTCACTCCACACAACGTTTTTCCACTGTTCAATCGTCCAATGTTTACGCTCCTTACACCAAGCGAGGTATTTACCTGCGTGATGTGGGGCTTATGAACAGCCACTCGACCATGAAATCCAAGTTTTCTCACCTCACGCCTAACTGTCATAGTACTTGGAGTGGATCCTGATGCAGTTTGGAATTCCTGTGTGATGGTCTGGATAGATGTCTGTCTATTACACTTTACGACTCTCTTCAACAGTCGACAGTCTCTGTCAGTCAATAGACGAGGTCGACCTGTACGCTTTTGTGCTGTACGTGTCCCTTCACGTTTCTACTTCACTATCACATCAGACACAGTGGACCTAGGGATGTTTAGGAGTGTGGAAATCTCGCGTACAGACTTCTGACACAAGTGACACCCAATCACCTGACCATGTTCGAAGTCCGTTAGTTCCGCGGAGCGCTCCATTCTCATTTCTCACGATGTCTAATGACTACTGAGGTCGCTGATAATGAGTACCTGGCAGTAGGTGGCAGCACAATGTACCTAATATGAAAAACGTATGTTTTTGGGGTGTCCAGATACTTTTGATCACATAGTGTATGTAGTAGCCAAACTACACTTTGGATTTCAAGTACGAACATTAAACATATTCTTTACCTCCATCGATCAATATTAAGAAATTCGCAAATACTGTCTCTTCAGAGCTTCCGTTACATTTCACAAAATATTTTTGACCGTAAAACGATCAAAATTAAAATCTTCTTTATGTGGTCACATACAGAATAAAATTACAAAAGTTTACAATTATTACTGGAAATTGATGCTGTTACCCATTTCGAACATTTTTAAATCACGTAGTTTCTAACGTATTAAAATTTCATTTCTTATATATAGTATGAAACGTAAAAAGTTGTAAATTTTTATAACTTTTCTCAAAGTAGATATGTGTACAGCAAAGGCAATTTGGTAAGTTTAACAAAAAGTCCAAAATAAACCTCTTGAAAACAGCTTTTATTTGTAAACGAATAGAGAATGATCACTTTCGGTTGTTGCAATAGTCTATGCAAGCAGCATGATAAAAATTCAACGTAGCATAACAAGAACAGCTGTTTATCTTATTTGTAAATAAATAAAGGAAGGAAGCTTGATAAGGTGAGTGTATATATAATTTTTCGAACTTTTAATATTCTCCTTCACCGGATGCAAATTCTTATTAATTAATACACTGAGAAAAGTCCGTTATCCGGACAGCGGTATATTGTACAATTATACGGAATCATTTTGTTTATTACAGAAACCTGCACGGAGCATACGTTATCCATATGCTACAGACATTCCCCGCTTAGATGTTACATCATGCCGTTGCAGGATGTATGACATCTAACAGTCTTCTATATATCACATATGTGTACGTATGTTACATACGCCAGTTGTATGTTACATGCGTATATCTGTATGTGAGATCCTGACCACCTATATACAGTTCTTTCGTTCGTACAGAAAGTACGTTTTTTCGAAACATGTATGCGGAAAGTATGTATAAAATGTACTCTTTTCAGTTATACATTTGCTGTACGTTAAGTCCTAAAACTACATTATTTACACATGTAACCTACGTTTTTAAGTACGCTACATTTTTTCTGAGTATATAATTTCACAATACGCCCTATGTCCGCCTCTCATGTTAGTGTATAAGATATAAGAAATTTACAGCATTCAATGTAAGGTCTACTGAAAAGCTTTTGACACAGTAAGCAGACACTTTTGATCGGTGTAAACCAACTTTTAAATTAAAAAATGATTGATTGAAATGACTGGAGCAAACCACATGTTCAAATTAAATATAACAAATTTGATGTTTTTTTTAAAATAATTTAGTTAATTGTAAACAAATTAATTTAAGTTTTTGGCCAATGTAATGACTATTAGTGAATATTCTACGTTTGAACGCATCGTTGGATGATTAACAGTTAATGAAAATATACTGGAACTAATTGTAAATCTGAAGTGAAGTGATTCAAATAAAAGCGTATAGATCTAATTAAATACTATTAAAATTATTCCTCAACAAAGTCTTAAAATTCACTTAAATTAGGAATATTATTAACAAATGTGCTGTCCATCGGCGATTAGGGGCGTGAAGGTAATTGCTGCCCCCACTTTTTTGGCTTTACACTATAACCTAATTACATGCCCCTTACTATTAGTAGTGTTTTGTCCCCCTTTTTAGTGTTCATACCCAATTGCCGTCACTGGTACTTTCCATTGCAAGCGAATAGATCTGTGTTTTTGCGCAACTACAATTGATTACGGAAAGTAAGATAAATTTAACGCTTGATTAAAATTATTATAGTTATTTAGTGTACTAAATATTAAATTTGTCTTTAAAAAAAGGTTTGCACGTGTATGTTATATGGGAACATAAGAAACTGCAAATAATAAAATGTGGAGTTGTTACAAATGATTATAGCTGTTTCATGAATTTGGTGTAGCTATGATATTTGGCATATCACGAAGCTTTACCACAATATAGACCTTAATTTATTTAATTTCGAACTCAGTTAAATTCGGTCCAAACATTAGCTATTCACAACACTCTATTCTCCAATTCAACTCAGATTAGGTTTTTTTCAAACAAAGTTAAACTATTCTGAACGACTGGTTTGTTTAAATTTCACTACATGTTGGTACAAACATCCAACTGCTTATTAAAATTAACTGAGCTACCCAATCTTAGTTCAGATTTCTTTTTCAAATGAAGTTTAAACTGTTAACTCATTAAAGACACTTTGAACCAAATCCATTCGTTCGTTTAAATTTATTATTATTATTATTATTATTATTATTATTATTATTATTATTATTATTATTATTATTATTATTATTATTATTATTACATTTGTTTCACAACTTATGAACCAATGATTTGAAGCAATCTATGTCGGAGAGTTTCCATTTACTGGTTCAGAAAATAAACAGATTTGTTTTATTTTAAATTTTCATTTTTCTCAGTGTAAAGATCCGTCGAATTGTATGTTTTTAATACCGGTACTCATAGTTCTTGTATTCATTGAATAAGACATATTTCACTGTAAGAAAGAATAGTTATAAGGAATTAAGCAGAAAGTAAAAAGAAAAATGTAAACAAACTTGTATGTTATACGAAACTGAAAACAATTAAATATCAATTAATTTCGAAGCTCTAGTAGTAAAAATGACCCTAAAATAACACTATTAAGTAAGAAGTTGTGTCAATTATTATATGAATTCTCCTGACACTGATGGACATGCTACTTATAAACATAATAAAACGATTAAGTTGAGTTGATTTTGAATTTAACGTCCCTTTCAGCAGCGAGGCTATATGAGACGAGACCTACTGATTAACATGGAATCCGCACCACATGAGCTCCCACCGGGAAGCGAACCTGGATCTCCCACGCCAAAGACACTCACGCTAACCGTTTAGCCACAGAGGAGCTCAGTAAAATGATTGAGTTGTTCGTGAAATAAATTATTTAAGTGTCAGATATTCATTGTTATTTAATATTTTGTGGTAATAGACCTTAAGTTAGCGTTTATCTGGGAAGAATTGATAGTAACCACACCACAAAAGTTGAGAAATGCTTTAATGGCATACTACAAGTTAACATGAACTATTATGAGTGTAATCCTGTTTCCTGCAAATGGGTGTAATTTCAATTTTGGTGTTAGGTATGTTCTGTTTTGAGTCTACTTAAGCTTTTCAAATAAGTGTTAGTACAGTCCCCATCATGACGAGATATAATAAAATGTTGAAAAATATTCAACATAGCTGGTACCCTGGATTGAACTAGAACTTTTAGGCTGAAAAGCAAGCACACTAAAGCGAGCAGTACAATGATTGTGCTATTTAGACTTAGTATGTCAGCATTAATGGTGAAATAGGATTATTAGGTCTATTAAATTTAAATATATGTACAATCTGAGGTTTGAAATAATTCACAAAGAAAGAAACATTAGGCCATGTATTGCGGTTTCACACATTTTCTTTTTCACGAGCAATGTTAAGATCACGGGAAAAAAAGTGACTTTCTGAACCTATTTTGTTACAAGTTCTTGTAAAACTGAGAAGGTACTTAAAATAACAAGCAGCAGGTGGTCGAAATAGCAAAAAAATTTCACCGAATTTCGATAGTCAAACGCAATTTTTTGCTGTTTTATCAGGCAGATATCGAGATAATACAGTATCTTGTTGAAGGTCAGGATTATTACTTTTTATTCTTAAATATACCTAGTAAGTACCTGTAGCCTCTATGCTGGTAGTGATTTCTTTCAAAAATATTGTACGGGTAGCGTGGGACAAAACAAAATATCAGAAAGCTGAATTTGAACATTGTTTGGTGAGTGTTCTTCATAAGAGTGAAATGTAATTTATCTTTGCTACTGGGGACATTTTTATTCATATTCGACCGGAGAGAACCAAGTGAACGAGAAAGTATGTCTGGAAGTAACATTTTATGTTGGTTGCCAGGGACGTATGCAGGGGGTGGGTCCTGGGGGTCCGGACCCCCCCCCCAAATTTCGACTTTTGTATAAATTTAGCCTAATTTTAGGGACAATTTTAGGAATTTTAATATAAAATACTCTCAAATTGAGTTTGGACCGCTCCCGAAATAAATTCCTGCGTACTCTACTGTTGGTTGCCCTAACCTTCTTTCCCTTCTCTTGCTTTCTCTCTCTTTTCTAAATAACATGACATTTTTAGTTTGGCGGGAATTGATCACATGCTATTAAAAGTCATGTTATACTTCTTTTTTTAATATCAGAATATGAGCAACTCTAAAGGTGTGACTTCATTTTGATAACCATCTTGACCTCTGTGTGTGGGGGGGGGGACTAATTGTCAAATATTAAATTTAATGTTAAATTCGTAGTCGAAAGACATTATGTTCGATTGGATTGGGTTTGAATTTAGCGACCTCTCAGACACCGAGTCTATATGAGAAGTGAGATCCAAACTGCGTGAGCTTCTGTCGAGAATCGAACAGGATGTCCTGCGCCGGAGAAGCTTACGCTGACCATATAGCCAGGGAGGAGCTCTCATCATTTGCGAATTCTAATTAGAAAGTATTGGATTTAAATACCTTTTCCTCTATGTACTGAAAATTAATTATGAATTTTAATTAGGAAATAATGTCTCGTTTTGTGCAATAGAAAATATTAATTTAGCCGAAATCATGTATTGTATAGAAAAACTGAAACTCGATTGGAATGAAGATTTCTGGTGAGTCTACCAGCAAACCTCAGCAACGATTCGCGAGGACAACTCAAGAACGGGTTTTCTCTTCTGAAAACAATAAGACCAGACCAGGGAGAAGGCCGTGGAAAGGGCAAGAGACCACCTGCTGCTCGAAAACCCTTTCATCTGAGCCGTTTTTACGCGCCGTATTTACGCTCGAAGTTAAAAGCAGCCAGACTTTTCAAGCGTATAAAAATTCGGTACGTAAACGTACGCCAGGTCCCATACACTAACGTATTGACAGCTGCTAACAAGACTAGCGCATGAAATTTTATGGCTACGACTGAAAAATACGTCAGTGTATGGCTGGTGTAAGACATTTCTCATAAGCAGGGTTGCTGGCTTAAAAAATCTTTGAAAAATGTCCTTTATAATAGCAACAAAAACCCTGTAAAGTGACCTAAATTTTTTTAAAAATAACCCAAAAATTAGTATTAAACTCGATCTACTTATTGAAAGTACGTAGTATATATATATATATATATATATATATATATATATATATATATATATATATATATATATATATAGGTATATTTATATTGTACACTTACTCAAGGGCGCCAATCAGGGGGGCAAGGTGGGGCGCTCGTCCTCCCTAGGGGAAATTGTACTTCGGAATATCGAAAACCCAACAGAATTTTTAGAATAGTTACAGCAAAATTTAAAACTATATTTGAAATGTCGCTTATACTCCCCCCCCTTTGGAAACCACAACATGGGCGCCCATGCACTTACTTGATGGATCACAATAGGGATCCAGAATCTTTTGTTAGAAGGGGTCCAATACTACAAGCCACTACGTCTACGTAGTATTGAATGGATATTATTCTGCACCCAAAAAGACGATGAGTAATTTTAAAATACTTCGCTCTATAGCTTCTGAGAAACAAATAATAGAAGTAGATTATTTTTGTAAGAGAAAGAGTACAGATGAACTGTAAAGTCAATTTTTTATGGTACATCAATCATTTCCTTGTTGAACAAGTATAATTTAAGTGTATGTAAAATGTATGTTAAATTCGGAAATTTTTTGGGGGTACTGACCTGGTGGACTCCCTTTAAGTGCGTCCCTGGATAACAATAACATTAATAATTCATAACTATCAGAGTGTTTCATATATATATATATATATATATATATATATATATATATATATAAAAATCTTCTCATTTATTCTGCATTACATTAGATGACTGTGACCATTTTCAGGTTGTCGAAGGAAAAGAAACGTCGATTGTCGGCCAACACATTTCTTTATATGGAAAAGTTCTTTCCTACATCTACGGATGTGATTGGAGCATCCTTGAAATGCATTAAGTCACTAGATTTTAAATTTCTCCTCGATGTCTGTCATGTTAAAGTCTTACATCTTCAACACCCGATTAATAGAACACAACATTTATATCCTGAGCTTTTTGCCAAGAGCACGTTTCATTTTGTGTCGATTTTACACAGAATATTCTTCAAAGCATCTTCGGTTGTTCCAACAATATTGAATATCTTGTCGAGAACACATTTCTCTCGTGAAGACGTGTAATACAGTAGTTACCGACAAGCATTCGAAATATGCCTTAATATGTGCTAATCTTCCCTTCATTTTAGAAAAAAAAAAACAGTTCTTGGATATTTTGTATAGCTTTGGTATTTGTGTTTCAAGGGGATCTATTATTTATTTCACTGTTATTAAGTTTTCAGAGTAGTACATACAGGTATTAATCCACATATCCCAGCGCGTATTGATAAGCTGTGTTGGATGCGGCATGTGTGGAGACTGCGATTTGGAAACTTCCCTGCGTAACGAAACCTGAACAAATGCCTTCTTTGTGAGTGACACAAGTTTGTCGACTTCAAGGAAATTGGGTCTGATTTATTTCGCCATTCCATGGAAAGCATGATCTAGATAAGGGACATCTATCATTTCCGAGTAAAATACTTTAATTACACTGGCAGCTTTGACAATAAGGTGCTGCATCAATCGCAAATACCAGAACTCATCATGCTTTACTTCTTCAGTCCACAGGAATTTCATCGATCTATGTCACCGAGAGACGACGTATTGATGAATAGTTCAATGAATCCAAAACTTCAGTTGTGAGCAAGAAACTTTCGTCTACTTCCAATATACTCGCAGTCAGTGTTATATCCAGTATTACATCAGCAACGTAACGGCCTTCCACATCACTGGTCTTATCACTGGAGGGGAACTGTGGCTAAGTGATACACCACTTACCTCTGATACATGTAGTCTGATTCGAACCCCTACCAGGAAGTTTCTGGTGAAAAACCCATGTCCGTGGGTTTCCTTGGAGTACTCCTATTTCCCCTGAACACTTCATTCCGCTAATTCTTCCATCATCATTCACTTGCCTAAATCATTGTTTCCTTAATCTAAACGACATAATCATGGGATGTTAAACTGAAAGATTTCATTTCATTTTTCATCATTGGAGACAAAAGTTCTTAGGCTGCAAACAATATCCATTTACGTAAAAGTACTGAATAAAGTTTCTATCACAACTGCCTTCGTGATAGTGTTTAGACGTGTAGGATACATTACAGCTTTAATAAGAATTGGAAAACTTGGGTGAGTACTTATGTTCATAATAACTGGTTAGGTTGCACTGTTAAGGAATGTAATACCAGTTACACATTTAAATGGTTTAGTAAATACAATGCATAGACTTTATTGCTGATTAATACTTCAGAAACATATACTGAATGTTGCAAATTAGTACACTACACCCCCCGTATATAATCTTGTTATTACACATTCGAATATATTTTATTAATTGCAAAGAGACAAATAATATAGTTTTCAAAGAAACCTTAAGTTCTGTTACTTTTTCACTCTTCGTTTTATTAGCGACGTCGTAGACACTTGAAAAACACGCATCAATATCTTTGTCTAAGCCATTTTCTTGCTGAGAGGCGCAGACAGGATTCCTTGAACAGACAGATGACGTACAAACATGGTGGTCGTTGTTTTAAGAGCACGAGTAACAGTCCAAAATTCAATCAGAAATTTTGACTAGTTAGAAACAAAGGAAATATTTCCGAAAGGAAATATTTCCGAAAGGAAATGTTTCCCGTAATCAGTTAGCTTTAAGGGGATGTCTACCCACTTGCAAGTGTTTCAGGATCCCTATAAGATAACACGTAGATATTTCTATGTGAATATTTAACAAGATATTGCACTTACCGTCTCAAAATTTTCCATGATATTTTCCAACAGCAATACCTATATGTTCATGGTTTCTGTTTTTGATTTAATGCCCCAGATCAATTTAGATTAATTATAATGTATACTTCCGTTTACACTTGGCAACGTAGAGGATAGAATTTCTCCAGGAATTGAGAGCTCTCTGCTGAACGCTAGCCCTAATAGTCTTCGCGTCACGTGGTAGTGATTTATGAGCGCTTCTGGCTAAAAACAAATGTTGTCTCTGTTTCTTCCTTTTTTTTTTTTTTTTTTTTGTCAAAAACTTGTTTTGGGCAGCTTTGTCCTCAGTTTTGTCCACTGCCTCTATCGAGATAGCAGTTATACAATGGAGATCGTTTGCAGATCTCATAGCAGATAATGTAACATTCTTTGAAGAAACTCGAAGACTGACATACGAACCGCGTGACAATTTGGGTAGGGAATCTGGAGCGTTGCAATTTTGTGTTCTGAAGTCCGCCTTATCACACAAGACGAAATGACCATAAACAAGAGACTTGTGAAGGAAGAAGGAAAATGTTCTTAGTAATTGTATCCAATTGTTTCCACATTTTTCACCTTTCCCCCCGAAAGATCCCTTCGAAAAGGGAAAGAGGGGAGGGTGATTTTGTGACCCTTGAGTTTTAGAATAGTCTTGAAACGAACTGCAAAGTGCACTTACTGGAAATTCTACTGTCGTTGTGCTATAATATCTGTGTTGCAAGAAGTGTGACAAAATGAAGGAATCAAAGAGGAAAAGAATTTGGTACTCTCTCCTTCCAAAAAAGAAGTCTCGCCAAGCTAACTCAAATGTGTGGTCGATCTCAGAGTATGGAGTTCAGAGACTGGATAGTTAATATTTACCATTCAGGATTACCTTACAACCAATTAAATTCCATTTTCACCTAGCTTGGGCTGGGTTTGGGCAACTCCCTCTTGTGCAGTCGCCTGGACCCAGATCAGGCTCGTATTTATGGACATGTGTCTATTTCCGGATCATTTCGGAATTGATCCTTCGTTAATAACCATTCAAGTTCATTACTATATTTCCTGAATTATCCAGTAATCCTTTCTCCTCCAATCCTTTATCTTTCTTCATTCTTTCTCTTTTTCTCTTCTTCTCTGCCTCCCTCTGCTACTCTTCTTTCTCACTCTTCTTTTTCCTAACACTAACAAAACTGAAAAACGGTGTCGTGACGGGGAGTAGTCGCTATCAGCACGGTCAATAAGTTGTTTCGATAGTTTTTTTTTTTTCCTTCGGGAGTCCGATATGGTATGATTAACTCGAAAATGAACATATACAGAAAGAATAATAATAATAAAATTTATTCATGATTTCAATTATCAGATAGGAGAGTATTGTATTTCTTCCTTACTTCGGGCGACTCCTCCTTCCACCCACGAATAAAATTACCCGTATACATGACAATAGGAAGGTATTTCGTTGAAAAATATGCTTTTTGTAGGATCATTTTAATTTCAGGCATATAGTCATTCTACTCCTTTTCATAATGTAATTAATATAGATGTATGCACAGTATAAATGTAATGTGTTAGAGATGTAATAAACTATTTCGTTGATAATTGTTTTCGGTAGAATCATTTGAATTTCAAACATAACGTCATACTAAGGGGTTCCATAGTCTTGTGGTTAGAACTTTTGACTCCTGTTCCCGTGATTCTAGGTTCGATTCCCTACTAGAATACTCAAATCATTGGCGTTTGCTCATCGTTGTGAGGCAAGCTGGGGAGCCACGTAATTAAAAGACGTGACAGTCTATAGAATTAATATAAATGTATACACAGTACAAATGTTGTTTGACAGTAGTAAGGTATTTCGTTGATATGTATATACTATTTCTAGGATGTATACATTTCTTTGTATACGACTTTTATAATGTATAATGTATTCTTATAATCAAGAACGAAATTTTAAAATTCTTCTTCTTCTTATTATTATTATTATTAAGTATTCTGCCTTTTGGCCGGTCCTGGGACTGAGATTTTTTTTCGTTTCTTCTTAATTTTCAGTTTGGACCTTGAAATATTTCTTCCATGTTTCTCGATTTTCAGCTTCTTCTTAATAATAATTAATTATTAATGCTTAATAATAATTAGGCATAACAATGTTAGAAAACTGAAATATTTTAACAGAGCAGTTGATTTCCACGAATGTCTAATGACAAATTTTACCACCCAAGTGAGATTTATACCACTTGACACTATGGTTCGGAACTCATGACTATCATATTTGTGTTACAAGGTTATTTTCTAAAGACAGCTGTTTATTAGTCTAAAATCTAAACTCAGCAATACAGCCCATAGGGGCCTGGACATGCCAGCTGGTAAACATTCACAACCTAGAAGATCGTGATCAGTGCAATGACATCAAACAACCCTTTCGTCTTTCTTGGCCAGGGATCGCTACCACTTTATTCGGATAGTTCTCCATTTCTTTCACGATGTTGACTCAGCTTCGGAAGTTGTGAGCTTACACTGGCAATCGAATCCTATTCTACGTACAATGGAGACACAATATAACGAGATTCAGCTAAGGAAAAACTCCTAAATAGTCATTAGTAGGAAAAGAAGCTGAGTACTATTCAGGAATGAATTGTTGATCATCTCTTAGGGGGAGGATATTTTCGAGAAAATGTACGCATGGAAAATAATAATAATAATAATAATAATAATAATAATAATAATAATAATAATAATAATAATAATAATAATAATAATAATAATAATAATAATAATAACACAGCTACACAAAAAGAATAAAAGTTCTGTGCACCAGACCCCAGGGTATGGATTCAAAATATTTTGGTACCCAGAATCCAAATTTCGAAACCCCAGGACGATTGACCGTGATATTTTTTTAAATGGGCGATAAACATAAGCAAACGTAAAACAGCACTTACGTTCTTCGCCCATAAAACAAAGTTGACACGGTCAAATCGTCCTGGAGTTTCGAAATTTGGGTTCTGGGTACCAAAATACATCGAATCAATACCCTGGGGTCCAGTGCACAGAACTTTTATTTATTTTGTGTGGTTGTGTAATAATAATAATACTGTATAAGGAAAAAGAATGAAGACGTACTAAAGGAAGCTAATGAAGGACGACAGATCATGAAGATAATAGGAAAAAAAAAAGAAACAGCATGCTTGGACATCTTATTCGGCACTCCGATTGGATCACCGTGTTGATAGGGGGAAAAGGCAGAAGGAAAACCAGGAAGTGGAAGATCAAGGATAGAAAAATCTATGTTTTACGTCCCACAGTTATGCCTGGTAGGTTAAAGGAGCTAGTGATGTTGTGAAAAGAAGGAAATGCTGGAATGCAGAAAGTGGAAGGAAACGGGAGAACCCCGAGAAAACCCCCACACATGGTGTTTGTCCTCCACAAAGTTCACTTGGTGCGAGCCGAGATCGAACTAAGGACGCCATGCATTAGAGGTGAACGCTCTACCACTGACCCACCGCGGCCCGATCAGGGATAGATGCAGTTACGAAGAAGAGACCTTATCAAATTATAAAACAGCTCTCCCAGGGGAGAGAAAAGTTTTAAAATTTCCTTCTTGCGCATCAACCTATGATTGAAGTGAGAAAGATTATTATTATTATTATTATTATTATTATTATTATTATTATTATTATTATTATTATTATTATTATTATTATTATTATTATTATTATTATTATATCGAGAATGTACTTCTGGGTTTCCTCCTTAAAAAATACACACACTATTTCCAATTATGGTTATCCTACTTTTTACAAATTTGTCTTTTTTTTCCTCTGTCTTTCATTCCCATCATGCGATGGGTGGGCCATAGAAGGTGACGCCTTTTCTGTGGCCAGAGTGATCAAATTTGTCTAATTCAATATTGGTTTAAATAGTATTAGTTTTCAAGCTACATATATGAGTTCTTTGACTAACTGAATAATGCACGCCCCTTCTGGCTCACTCGCCACTATTTAACATTAAATTTCAGATGCCTCGACATACCGTACTTGCATAAGTTTATTATTTCTAAAATAAACATTACGTAAAAGGTTATTCAAATTGATATCAAGTTTTTCTGACATTTGTATATTACGCATATCTTTCTTAATTTGCATTACTCACATTACCCCAGAGAACGAACAAATTTTAGAGTTCTGGTTTGAACTTCTCTTACAATAATAAGCAAATATACGAGGAACAAATTTACCATTATTGACGATGCGGAGGGGAGATTTTCTGGACTAGGAAGGAATGTGTGCGGGTGCAGAGCAGAGGTCTGCACGGGCCGGAATTTTCAGCCCGGGCCCGGCCTGTGAATTTACAATGTGAGGCCCGACCCGAGTCCAAAATATGTCTTAGCATTTAGGCCCTAGCCCGGACTGAGCTCTGTGATAATCAAATGAGCCCGAAATAAGCCCGAATTGCAGAAACTTAATTATTAATGCAAAATTGTATATTTATTTACAGCAATTCGAGGTTTGATTTTGCAGTTGTGTTTTAAAAGTCCTCCAGAAAGAACGGTGCAATTTGTATCGTTTTACACTATATTTACAAAGTTAGGCCCGAAAAAGTCCGAGAAATATGGTTGTATATTTAAAAATTCACAGCCCGGGGCGTCATTTAGGAGGACAGGGAGAGGCATTTGCCCCCCTCCCGAGTTTGAGATTTATATAATTTTATCAATAGCATAGTAGTAAATCAGTGAAAAACGCGAAATTTTACATATATCAAGGGGTCTTGGGCCCCCAAGCCAAATCTGAAATGACGCTACTGCCCGAACCCCTCCCGGGCCCGAAGTGATACATTCTTTGTAGGCCCAAGCACTTGCAGACCTCTAGTGCAGAGGCGTTTCAAGTGGTGGGCGACTGCCCACGGCCTTGCATCTTGAGGGACCTCGCAAAGACCAACGAGCCTAAATCGATTTAGCACTCACTTTTGTCGATGCAACAATAGAAACAAATATGAATTCGGACTTAATTACAGAAAAACAATACGCTTCAAACTAACTTTTCATCTATTCGTATATATTAGATCGCTAGCATACGCGACAGGCGGCGAGTTTATTTTAAAATTGCAATAATGAATGTGTATAAGTCTTTATCGTTGAGATGAATTGTTTTCGATAAATTTTATTATAATTAGCAATTTTTAAAAAAGGGGGCAGGAAGGACTCGTAAACCTTATTCGCCTTCTGTGCAGATGGTATGGTAAAAATCAATACTGGATAATGAAAGTGTAAGTGTAAAGGCTAATATGGAACAGAGAAACAAAAGAGAACTTCTTCAGAAGGGAATTGGGAGGGGAGGGGATGAGAGTACAATGCTGTGACACTTAAAATGCGTCTTGATTTGTATACTTCAACAAACTTTTATTAGATTACGCAATTTCTAGTTTCTTACTCCGATTATTCAAAGTATTCAAATGTTCTCGGAGGGAGTGACCGCCCCTCCCTTTAATCCGTCCTTGGTGTCATTCAGTTTGGCTTTTCGCTACTAATTCAAAGTGCTTTCCGAAACAAGTTGTCTTCTTGTGACAGCAGGGGGTGGAAGAAACAAACAAACCGTGAAAGGAAGAAAGAAGAGGTTTTGGGCTCTTCCAGTCCAAACCATTCTAACCACTGAGAAGTGAGAATCACAACGTGATTTTTCTGGTAAGAGCGTCCTTTTAAAAGCAGCTAACAAGCAAACAGATGGTCAGCCCTCTCCCCTCTGCAGCATACTTTTTATTCTCTGTTGCCAAACTTACTGAAGAATATATTGCAATTAATCTAACGCATGTAACGTAAATTGGAGACCGTGGTTGGATTTATATGGGTCTTGTGTATTTGTATTAAAAATTTCAAGTTATTACCTGCAATACTTTGTTAGAAATTACCATATTAAATTTTACATGTTATCAAATGGAGAGTTAGAAACCTAAGCGGAGATGGTAGAAGATCCCCTTAAAGTATTTTATAGTGCAATAAATAATGAACGGGAATGTTCATTGCTTTTCCATTTTGTTGTATTCTGCTAACTTATGAATAAGAAACTCGACAATGTTGCATTTCGCGATTTTTAAGCTCTCTTGCGCAGGTAGTTAAACCAGGCTCGTAGCCAGCCCGAAAATGTAGGGGGGGCGGGGCGGTGAAAGTTAGGGGGGACAATCAAAAAAAATATTTCATCACCATATTATAGTTCATTTGCAAGCCTACTGTGAAAATTTTAGAGGGGGCCAGTAAAAATTATGGGGGGAGGCCCGTAGATTCCCCTGGATACGGGCCTGAATTAAACACAGAGAAAATAGTGCAAGCAGGCAAACCGATATTGTTGGACTTCTTATATTTAATCACTAGTTAGTTTCTGTACTAGTTAGAAATATCTAGGTTGCACCAGTTAAAAAAAAAGTGACACGTCATCAAAATCCTGCCTGCTCATAAGATAAGTTTAATATTATTGATAAGTCCAAGCTTATTGAAAACGTCATGTCCTGTTTCTGCATTTATATTTGTTTGGATAAACTAAATACTAGCTAGGTATTTTTATAATTAAATATATGATATTCCAAACATCTCAACTTTTGAGAAATCAAAATACACTTCCCTAATCAAATACACTTTTTACAGTGAATGAATCAGTTTAAAACAAAACTGTTCGAAGAATTATACTATTAAGGCCAACATACACTAGCGTATTTTCAGCGCGCATTTTCGGTCCGTAAAATGATGTCGTAAATTTCGGTCCGTAAGTTGGCCCATACACCTAGCGTAAAAATAGGCGCGTAAAAGAAGAAGAAAAAGAAGCGGTCATTTTTCGCTCTTCCTCTTGCCTGTTGTTTAAGC
Source organism: Thermobia domestica (assembly GCF_964235325.1). Taxonomy (NCBI): domain Eukaryota; kingdom Metazoa; phylum Arthropoda; class Insecta; order Zygentoma; family Lepismatidae; genus Thermobia; species Thermobia domestica. Next base: position 99,602,798 of record NC_137466.1, on the reverse strand, counting down.
ACGCGGTCGTTTTCCAGTTTACTCAAGTTGCTTGAACAAGACGGATCTATCTGAGGCCATGGTTTTAAGTGCAGGTGCTATAAACATTGTGTTGTTAAGTAAAAGAATAAAAAGAGTTGAGTTGAGTTGATTTTAGTTTAGCGTCCCTTTCAGCAGCGAGGCTATATGAGACGTGGACCTACTGATTAACGTGGAATCCGAACCACATGAGAATGAATAAAAAGAAAGCATACAAGAAACAGACTGGGATCCACGCCGAAGAGGATTAAAAATTCACATTTATCTATATTACGTCCAAGCAGCTCAATCCAATTGGCCTATTTTTGGTACAATCTTAGATCATTGTACTTAGTGATCTGAGATCACTAAATATTTATATAAATCGTACTTCGAAGGAAAAGAACACAGGACAGGGAAAAAGATATATTCAATTTTTTACGATGTAAATTGCAAACATTTAAATTTCAAAACAGACACAATGATGATTTAATACAATCTGAACGAGCTTGATGTGTGGTTTCCTCTTACCTTCCGAAATAAGCCTATTGTTTGGAACTGCAGTTTACAAAGAATAAGGGAGTAAAGGAGTGTTCCGATAGTTGAATAATTGATTGATTATTTTGTTATACAATGTTTTAGACTGCTGACTTTGGTCGTTAAAAAGTGGGCTACTGAATGATAAATTCAATTTAAAGAAAATATGATTTATTAATGGTTGCAGCTTTCGTTTTTTTTTTTCTTTCTTACAAAATTAACGAAGTAGAAACAAATAGAATAACTTATCCCCTCACGGGATACCAATTTTTACTACCTTATCCACAGCTCAAAAATAGGCCAGAAAGGAAAAATAAGACTTATACAACTACCTCCAGCCCCATTCTTAGTTTGATCCTTGTTACCTCCGCTTTTGTAAGTTGAAGTGATCCTCCCCACTGCTTCCACCCACCTTTTTTTTTATTTCAAAGTTTATCTTGCCATTTAGTTTTTTTTTTATCTAGTTGTTAAAAATCATTTAAATATTTATTTATTGAAAGGTTGGGTGTTAGTGGACTTAGGTAATTTCATCACCGGAATTTTCGTCACCGGTAATTTTGTCAACAAAATATTAGCATGTAGGTTATTTCGTCACCGGAAATTTCGACAGTAATTTCGTCACTTGTAATTTTGTCACCAAAATATTAGCATGCAGGAAATTTTGTCATGGTCATTTTTTCACCTTTGTTGAACTAAGTAGAGACAAAGTAAACGACCGGAACAGCTAACTTTATCTTAATCAAAGTTAGAAAACAATTCAGTTGGTGTTCGACTCTGGAAAATCAAAGTTTCGGATACTCGAAGCAAGAACAAACAGCAGTAAAATAACATAATGTCAGTTTCAGCAAATGTTAAAAGCACAGGCAAAATGGGCCAGTAATGGATTTATATATCACTATTTACAAATATTAAGTTTTGGCAATATTAAAATTTCAGAACAGAAAATTAGCAAACAAAATATAGCTTGTATTAATACAATAAATGGTTTACATGTTCATTTTCTACTCTTCATAACATGATAGGAAACAACAAGCAAATTTTTTTTCAAACATTTAGTTCCAGTGTTATACGTTAAGCACAAAGATTAGAGCCGTTTCTGAAAAATCTCAAACACTCTTCTAGTTTGCTGTTTGGGTGGTTGCCCCACAGCATCTTGATGAAGCACAGCTGAAACCGTTGCTTCAATTTGTTGAATTTCATGAATAAGCTTCCAAATAGTTGAGTAGGACATTCCTACTAGATGATGAAACTTCTGGTTCCACAATTCACAAATATTATTTATCCTAGAATTGCTGTTAAAGGTAGCTTGGTGAACATTCCAACTATCTGGGGGATATAGACGGGGCACATTACGCAAACAAATATTCCCAGATCGAGCTTTAACACGGCGATACGTGTTTGACACGCAAGTGCTATCAAAACAGTCCAGAAGTTCCAGCTCTTCCTCCAAAGTCACTTGTATTAATCGATGCACATCTGCTATTGAAAGAAATGCAAATCTGTTTATTTTCTCGCAAAATACGCGAAAATTTTAATTGCTCTTGTACCGTTCTAAGAGTCCAAGGTCTTGGACCTTCCTCTATGTTGACTGAGTCAGGTGAAAAAAGTAACGCTATAAACGAGTTGAATCTCCAAAAGTTGCATTTACGCTATATCAAAACCCATTACCATAGTTACAGGTCCGGATATTCACTAAATTCACTGCACTGATCCACCACCGCACGAAACAGTTCTTCATATGAATTTTGTGTCTTGGTCTACATTAGGGCGTATACCTAGTAAAGGAAGTATCACCTCAAATAACATACACTTTTTTTTTTTTTTTTTTTTGAGCCATTGAAAAGTTGCGTTCACCATCCATGTTTCACTTTTTAATAGCTTCATAAGGTTATATTTAAAGAAAACATCCAGAAATATTTATACGTTTTTCTTCCTTTATAGAAATTTGTTCTTTTCACATATATCCAATAACAATTTGCCAATGTTTACTCAGAGGTGAAATATAATATAATTCTTTTAATAGCTCTTAAAAAAAGGTCACTCTTTTCAAATGACTCTGTTAACTTGGAAGGTCCAAGAGTTTGGGTTCAGAGAACGGTACTAAAACGATGAAAATTTTCGTCTATTCTGCGGGAAAATTAACAGATTGGCGTATCTTCCCATATTTGTTTGCTATTTTCTGTTCTGAAATTTTGATATTCACGAAATTTAATATTTGTAAATAGTGAATAATGAACCCATTATTTCCCCATGTTGCCTGTGCTTTTAACATTTGCTCAAGCAGACATTATTTTTTGCTACTGGTGCTTGTTCTTGTGTCGAGTACCAGAAACTTCAATTTTGCAAAGTTCAACACCAACTGAACTGTTTTCTAAGTATTATTAAAATAACGTAAGCTGTTTGATCGTTTGCTTTGTCTCTATTTAATTCAACAAAGGTGAAGAAATAACTGTGACAAAATTTCCTATATGACAATATTTCTGTGATAGAATTACTGGAAACTTTTATCTCTTGTCTCAAATACAATATGTAAAATATGTAACTCTTTATTTAATAATAATAATCTATTTTTATTATGCTGCATAGTTTTGGCAGTTTAAGTTTAAAGAAAACAATTCCAAAAACTTTTTCGAGTTCATTCATTGTACTTGTATTATGTTCTAAAAGACACTGGTGATGAAACTATCGTGACATTATTTTCGGTGACGAAATTACCTATATGGTAATATTTTGATGACAAAATTACCGGTGACGAAATTACCGTGACGAATTTTCCGGTGACAAAATTACCGTCGCCCGGTGTTAGCATGCGGGGTCAGGTTAAATTCAGTTCTACTCTGGTTTTCGTTTATTGCCAGTTTATCACTGTTTATTTTCATGTTTTCTTTAAATGTAGTCTTTAGTAATTTACTGTAGTAAAAAAATGTTTTAAACTTAATGACTTTTTTCTTCATTCTTGCTGTCGGGTATATGATATGAGGGTAAAATCCACCCGAACTTGAGGGTTTCCACATATACATACAAATCAATTGAGTAGTAGTAAGGGCGAACTCAACATCGGATAATTTTCTTTAAATTCGAGTGATAATTTTCTAAACTTAATACTTTTATCAGATTTCCAAGGGAAGGTTTTCGAATTTTCTTCCTATCCCCTAAAATAAAGGAAGTTCACTGATAGATGAAAATAAAAAGACAAACGCGATTTTACCGAAAACGACTAACGATTCTTCTCGTACATCAATATTTCATTACCACTTTTATTATCTGGCATAAGTTATTTCTGTGGTAAAAATACAAAAAGGTTAGTTTACTCTTGCCTATGAGTTTTTTCGAGATATTTTCTCAAACACGAGTCAGTTAATTTTGTTCGTAATTGATAAATAAATGGTTTATTAATAACCGGACAATATGACATAACTATTTTTTCCTGAAAAGATCCACAACGGGTAATTTACTCTTGAGGGAGAATTTGTTTCGAATTTCTGAAAAACGCCTTAGGTGATAGTTCATATTTCATAAATAAATGTGTAATTAATAGCCTGCAATATGGAAACATCCACACGAAGCAGTTTTGAAGATGAGTTTCTACTATGTTCAATGTGTAATTATATGAAAAATATACACTATTAAGTAGCAGATTGCGTCAACTATGTCAATTCTCCTAATAATGATGCATACACTACTTACAAACATAGTAAAACGATTGAGTTGTTCGTGAAATAAATTATTTAAGTGACAAGTATTGAGTGTTACATAATATTTTATGGCAATATACCTTAAGTTGACATTTATCTAGGAAGGTTTGATAGTATTCCCAATACTGAGATTGAGAAATGCTTTAATAAGTTAATATAAATTTATGAGTGTATTTCCTGTAAATAGGTGTAATTTTCAATTCTGCTCTTAGTTATGATCTCTTTTGGGCTTATATCTGTTGCACTTTTCAGGTAAGTGTTCGTAAACATATCCCCATCATGATGAGATATAATACAATGTTGAAAAATATTTAACATGGCCGGTACCTCGAATTGAACCAGAACTTTTACGGCTGGGAATCAACCACACACACACAAAAAAAAAAGCTGTACAACGATTTGCTATTTGACTTAGTATATAAGCATTAATGGTGAAATAGGATTATTATTAGATTTAAATATTTGCACAAACTGAGGCTTGGAACAATATACGAAGAAAGAAACATTATATCTCGTGGTTTATTAATTGTTTTTTTTACGAGTAATGTCAACATCGCGTGAAAAATAGTTACTTTCTGAACCTATTTCGCTATAAATTCTTGTAAAGTTGAGAAAGTACTTAAAATAACAAGCAGCACATTGTCAAAATGGCAAGAATCGTCATCGAATTTCGATATTCAAACTCAATTATTTGCTCCGTGTTATCAGGGAAATATCGGATAGTATCTTGTTCAAGGTCAGGATTACTACTATTTAAACTTACAGATACAGCACTAGGCCATTTTATTCTGAAACATTTTAACAATTTGATAAAAATTTAATTACAATTTGAAGCCAAGATGGTACAAGACAACAGCGACATTACAAAAATAGCTTATTTATAGATGATCTGAAAGTATACTCACTTGAAAAAACGTCTACAGTTTCTGGTAACTGATTATAGGTACTGATCTAATTTTGTTTAGAAGGGACCTTTGGACAATATTAACTCTCACAGCTCAAGTGTAAAAGAGATCACTGGACCGTGTTCTTCTAGCGGGTACGCGAAAATTGATCTGACTTAACAATTGTTCATATGATATGTGGCCATTTACAATTTTTTTGCAAAAATATTAGGTCAGAAATTTTGTTTCTCACTAGGGGAGGTTTGATATTGAGGGATTTTAAAACGTTATTTTTTGGAAGTGTTCGGAGGTGAGGTACTCGGTAGGATACAATGGCTAAAAAGAAATTAATTACGGAATTTAATTTTTGAAATGAGTAGGGCAGGCCATAGACCAGATAGGAGAACAATACTCAATAGTGGGAGCAACATATGATTTATAGATAATTTTCAATTCGGCAAGAATTGGTCAAATGCTATTGACAGTCATACTTAAAAAAAAAAAAAAAAAAACACAACAGAGAGCCACAGCGGCTGAGTGCTAAAGCACTTATCTCTGGTGCGTGGGGTCCCTGGTTCAATCCCCGTCCAAATAAGTTTGTGTGGGCAACATCATGTCCGTGGGTTTTCTCAGGGTACTCTCGTTTCCTCCCACATTTCATTCCACCAATTCTCTCATTATCATTCACTTGCCTTAATTATTGTATTCTTTAGTCTAAATGGCATAATCGTGGGAAGTTAAACTCAAAGATTTCATTTCAGTATCACAACATGGGTAACTCTGAAGCTGTGACTTCATCTTTATATGCGCCTTTACCTGTGTGGAAAAAAAAAAACTAATGTCCAAATATTAAATTAAGTCTTAAATTCCTAGTCGAAAGGCATCAGGTTAGATAAGTTTAGCGAGCCTATATGAGAAGTAGAACCCGAACCGCATGAGCTCCCGCCTAGAATCGAACAGGGCGCCTCGCGCCGAGGACGCGTACGCTGACTATATAGCCACGGAGGAGCTCTCATAATTTGCGAATTCAGATTAGGAAGTATTGGATTTAAATACCTTTTTCTCTGTGCACTCAAAATTAATTATGAATTTTAATAGGAAATAATGTCTCGTTTTGTGCAATAGGAAATATTAGTTCAGCCAAAATCGTATCTTGTATGGAAAGACTGAAACTAGATTGGAATGATTATTTCTGGAGAGTCTACCAGCAAGCCTCAGCGACGATTCGCGAGGACAACACAAGAACAGGTTTTCTCTTCTGAAAACAATACGACCAGAAGAGGGAGAAGGCCGTGGAAAGGGCAAGAGACCACCTGCTGCTTGAAAACCCTTTCATCTGAGCCGTTTTTACGCGCCGTATTTACGCTCGAAGTTAAAAGCACCCAGACTTTTCCAGCGTATGAAAATTCGGTACGTAAACGTACGCCAGGTCCCATACACTAACGTATTGACAGCTGCTAACAAGACTAGCGCAAGAAATTTTATGGCTACGGCTGAAAAATACGTCAGTGTATGGCTGGTATTAGACTTAACCACCTATCTCAGTAGCGTCATTGTAGATCCTGCCAGGGAAGCAAGATTGTCCACCGACATATCTTCCACGTTCTTTTTATTAGTATATAATTTACTAAAAACATATTTTTCTCAAAATCAGGGAGTAATTTCCTTCTGGCATCCCCAAATGACGTCCCTGGCCCATCTTCCGAGAAATAACCCATATTCGCTATCAGCTGCGCTCGATGATCTACAATAATATACCGTACAACAAATTCAAAACGTGTGTTTTTTCGTTTAGTAAACTTGTTTTTAAATACATTCAATTAGTGTTGTAATCCCAATTGTATTTTTTCGCTTTTGTGTTTTCTCTTCGATTTGTGCGATAGACTAATGTACTTTATTTAATATGCAATATTTCGTTCAACTAAGTAACCCTGGAGTAGCTTATGGTGCTGATTTTGGTAAGTTAAATTTATTGCATTATAATATTGTAAGCCCTTTTCTTTAACCATTATGGATGTGCCGTACGATTTATGGGCTATAAAATGGTGATTTTTCTCTTTAACCGACTTTTTCGTTATCTAAACAGGGCCCGGTCTCATGGTGATCAACTACCAGGCAATTTACTGTATTTTGCATTTTATAGCTAAAACAGTAGGGAAATATGGAATGTGTATCACTTTCTATTGTATGGAACATGTACCACTTTCTATCGTATGGAACGTGTACGTTTTTCAATTTACCAATTCGATTAGTTTTTTAGTGCGTAAATATTAAAAATGGTATATCCAGCTGAGCATCCGACTTATCAAACAGTGTCGAATAGCTCCGAAAGTGAAGAAATTTCATGAAGTTGATTTGTGAGGATATGGCAAAACATACTATAAAATCGTGTCCTATTAGTCCCCCCCCCCTGAGCATTACTAGTAAACTCACTCAGGTCAATTTTTATTTTTCAAATGTCATTATTTATTTTCTTTAATATTAGTTGATTGTTTTCAGTTTAACGATCCTGTTCAACACTGAAGCTATATGAGGCATGGACTACAATTTAACGTTCGACATTTCCATTTGTTCACAAGAGAATCTAAATATTGCGTTCAAATTGTTTTCCTGTCTTGTAGGTAACAATGTTAAAAGAAATTTGCTGTTGGTAAAGTTAATTAGTCTCGTTTCATAATATTTATCCTAATCGAATCATTTAATTTCATATAGAGTTACTCAAAAGTATCAGTAATAACGGCAAACCAATAATAACGAAACGAGTGGTCAGAGAAAAAGCCAATGTTTAAACTTGGTATTGGTGCAAAACCTGCATTGAATGGAGATGTGGCTATCATGGCACCTACGTATCTTGGATTCCCCCATATTGGATTTCACATAATATTTTTATAGGTAGAAAGGGGTATGCATGGCATTAATTTAGGCTAGAATCATACAACAAACGAGGATCTGAAGCCATTTTTGGCCTATCGTCATTTGCTTAAGAGATAGGGGGTGCTAAGTTTGACATTTGTGTCTAGTTGCGATTGATGCCGTCGAGATGAGTCGATACGACTAACTTGTTTCGTCTCGTGACAATTCTTTTGTTGCATGTCTGCCTCAAAGGTATAAGCCTCTCTCGTCTGTTCTGTCGATGTCGGGATTAGATGCAAGAAATTTATCGTCATTCATGTTGGTAGTGACTAATGATGAATACTTTTTTCAATGTTCAAGCCTGACAAACAAATTCACTGATGGAAATATGTGCCATGGAAGTTATTTTTGATTGCAATGGTCGCAACACGAACTGTAATCGAATCAAGGGAGCAGACTCTAACGAGGAAGCAATTAGATACTTTTTACTTGAGCCTATCTTAAAGACATAAGTACCAAATGACAAGGGCCGAAGGTCAGTTGCACTTGTTACCTTACTTAAGAACGTTCTACATGTAGTTGCTAGTGTTGGTGAGCGTTGTGACAAAGGAATGAAAACTGTGTTCGTGTCAGTGGTCAAAATGGAATTCAGAGAGTGCGAACATATTACGTTGTAATGATGTGGACAGTTATTTAATCGTACCCTCGAACTAACTCAAATTCGAAGTCAACCGTCGAAAGAACCATTCGACGTTTTGAAGAAAGTGGAAGTGTAAAAGACCGTGTGCGAATAGGAAGATCGAAATCACGTAGCAATCACTATTACAATCTTTCGTAGAAAATTCGTGAATGGAAAGTGTGACATTGGAAAGAAAAGGGCTCTTCAAGTGTTCGCGCGAGGTTATGAACTTTGCAATGTTGGCAACTCAGGAAAAAATATTAACACAGAAGTAGCTAAAGAAACGGAATTTATCTCAGGTTGTTATGGTGTACAATTAAAACAAAATGCCATGTAAGAAGTTCGGTATAGGATAATGACCAAAATGAGATCGGAAAACCGAAAATCTCTTTCGCACTTCTTTTATGGTCACTACCATTAAGAACCAAAACATTCATCGAACATGTTGGGCTCACTTTCAGTGCTGCATTTGGAAATCTGCAATGGATCTTCCTCCACCTGAGCTAAATCCATTAGAGTTGAATTGACTTTGAGTTTAGTGTTCCTTTCAGCAGCGAGACTATGTGAGACGTGGATCTACTGATTAACGTGAAATTCGAACATGAGCTCCCGCCGTGAATCGAATCCGTTGTGTCCAACACCAAAGGCGCGTACGCTAATCGCTTAGCCACGAAGGAGCTCCATAGAATATGGTTGGTTTCGAGATGACAAGAAAATTATTACAGCCAATGATGCTTCAAGATAATAGAACTATAGCCTCAGATAGTTTTCTACAAATGCTACGATTCAGTTGTTTGCAACAACTTAAGTGTTCGGTTACATGATGTGGGCATTTCGCAATCAAAATTAAGTTGCAGATTGTTTGTGGATGCAATTGTGTTTATGTTTGTGTGAATAGATTCGCAAAAACTACGCGAATCCAATGACGAAAAAAAAATATTATTGCATTGTAAATTCATGAACATATGCATTTCTTGTGAAAATGCTAAAAAAGCATGTAATATGAAATAAATTACATATTATTCATGTGGTCGAAATATGCACAAGTATGTAGCAATAAAGTTGAAAACTGTGTAACGGGTGTATGTAGTACGCATGTAGTGTAAAAGTTCGAATTTATGTAACGGTGTATGCAGTGTAATGGTAGAGAGTTCATCAAATTGGTTCGGAAGATATAACTTTACGTTGAAAATAAGAGAAACGTTTGACAGTCATACTGAGTTCGTGCAACTAGATAGAATGACATTTTTCATTTCGCTTTATTTACTTTGGTTATGCGACTAAAATAGACATATCACTTATGTAGTTCTTACGTGTTAGCAAAACGTCTAGTAAATAAGTCTTTCACTGAAAAAAAGAAAAGAATTTTAGGAATTATAAAAAAAGAATGCATCAAAAGTGCAAATTTGGCCAGTACTTAGTTTTTGGATTAGGGCCACAAAATTTTTAAAATGCCTCTAAATCGACTTTTCGTATTTGCTACGGAACAAGTACATCATACTGAGTTAAGTGATAATTTGAGTTTGGCTACACTATGTAGTTCTCCAGATATAAGGCGTACAAGAAAATTTTTGATTGAAATATATTGGATCTTGGATCATGGGCCACAAAATATTTAAACGGCCCCTAAATCGATTTTTCGTATTTTCTATAGAATATACGCATCATACTGAGTTAAGTGATAGTTTGGGTTTGGCTACACTGTATGTAGTTCTCCAGATATAAGGCGTACAATAAATTTTTGGCTGAAATAGGCTATATTGTTAGTTTTTGGATCAGGGGCCACATATTTTTTAACAGCCCCTAAATCGACTTTCCGTATTTTCTACGGAATAAGCGCATCATACTGAGTTAAGTGATAGTTTGGGTTTGGCTATGCTGCATGTAGTTCTGCAGATATAAGGCGTACAAGAATAATTTTGATTGAAATATATTGGATCTTTTGATACAAAAAATTGTCAAGTTATCATTTTTCTTACCATCAATAACAGTTATATTTTCATATACGCAAATAAAAAAAACGTCAAATTAAAACAAATTTAATATCTTTGAATTCTTATTTCAAACGTTTTACAATTATTTTAGCTAGTTTTGCAATATATAATTGAATAGCTGCTCGAAAAACAAATATTTTAAATTCAACTATTTTTCTCTTTACTAAGTTTGAGTGACAACAGATGATTATAATATTTTATCTTGTTCTACATAATTTAGTGTTTGAATGATAAAGATTGGGTGGGCTAGTTGCCTAGGGGACACAAGCATTTAAAACCAAGACTACGCTTAACCTCTAGTCGTTATATTGGTTGACCGCCATTTCGGATTGGCCAAGGCTGACGAGGTGACACTCATCGGGTTCTTACTTAGGGTGCTCCCACGAGTAAGAAAATGTGAAAATAAATAGATAAAATAAAAACTGCGCAGACCTCAATAGAAGTTTCATCTAAACTTAGGCCTAATTTCACTTTCTCTGCTACCGGACTATATGTATAAAGAGTAAAGAGAGTGTATGAATTCAAAGAAAGAGTTGTGGAAAATAAGGAGAATTTATGACTCAAAATCAGAATCAAGTTACCTTATTTCATTTCATTACCTGTAAAAAATAAGGAACATCCTGTCTATTTGTATACAAACTCTAATATTCCATCAATGTCAGAAAACACAGATGTATTTCGTATTCAATCAAGTGAAATAATATATGCATCAATATTAACAAACCATGGAGATAGATTTAAAACAATTTATTTATTTTTAAGTATTTTACAATTAAGTTGCAAAATTCCGTGGTTTAAAGTTTAAGTTAACTATTTTCATTAAATACTTAAATAAAATACAAAATGGTAACACTTATTGAATATGTCAGGGCCACACGATAGTTTCAATCCAGTCAAGAAATTTTGATACTTTGACGAAAATGGCTGGCACACTTGTAGCACATACATTTACTCCACCAGATAACACTCCAACCACTGTGAAACGTTGACACATGCTTACATCAATATTTCTAACAAAATTACTGGGTATTTCATCCATTTTCATATTTTCGACGTACATTAAAGGTCCTCCTGAATCGCCCTAAAAATAAACAAATATAATTGTCTCATTATTTACAATAGCAAAAATATAATAATGAAGAACTTAATGATAAGATACGAGGTTTGTGATAGGATTCTTAGAGAATTTATAGCGTATTCAGGTGTTAAAAATGACTATTTTTTTATATAAATACCATGTGTTAATAAAATGGGATTTTTTTAATTTTGGGGGGCATTTTTCTGTAATAATGTTAATAACACTTATTACTTTGAGTGTCGAGTGTCAAATAAAGCGACAAACAGATGCTGTTTAAAGTGAAATGAACCGGATGAATGAAGCTTAATCTGTTTTAGCTGTCAAGGTAACACTGTTGTTTAGAGCCGGCTCTAGGAAATTTGCCGCCCCATGCAATGACATCATTTGTCCCCCTCCATATTTCCAGAAAGAACAAACATTAAAATCCACGATTTTAACTCATCATGAACAACGAAGGGGAGGGAAAGCCCACTCGCACTCAAAAAGGCCTAGCAAATACAATGTTGTTGTGTCAATTTTCCCTTTTAAATATTAATCTATTATGTTAGTGAAAGATAAAGCAAACACACCTGCAGAGGGAAGATGGTAATCCTTTTTATATAATTCAATATCAAGCTTCAATCTCAATATATCAGTTTGCAATTCCAGTGCAACTAGCTCTTTTATCTTTATTTTTTTTTTTATTTTCTGTCTACATCTGTTTAATAATATATATATTAAAAAAAACTTGTTTCCACCATCAATGATAAGAAACTTGTGTGTGATAAAGACAAGACTAGTTTTCATACCAAAACTGTGATAATTAACTAAATGGAACAGGTGTTCGCTACTATTCGAGAATTGAATTCCTCTATTTGACAAAAATCAAGCAATTCATGCTGGGATTTGTTTTACCATTTGCTTTAGCATCGTCCATGTGACATTGAACTAATTTGGCCTAAACATGACTTATGAGCGCAGTATTCAAATAAAATATCACATTAGTAAATTTAACTACCATAATCATGAAGTCTGTTTCCAATGACAGATTTTGCCTCCCCTCAAAAGTTACCTCCGTGCAAATGTACGTGTTGCACATATAGTAGAGCCGGCCCTGCTGCTGTTCCTTCTAGACAAGAATAGTGGAATTATTTTAAACTTTTTTTTTTTTGGTCTGAACATGCAATCTGGGTACGACTGAAGAACAATCTTGAAGCTATAGTAAGTACCGGGGCCCATTTAAAGGGGGTGTATTCCCAGGCCCCGAGCTTCAGGGGGCTCTTGTGTAATTGGAAATTTTACATTGTTTCCCCACACATTCCGTTCTAATCGACTTTCAAAGATTTAGTACGTTATATACATACATACTAATAAAAGTATTTACAGGAATTTTCAATTCAATTCATTCTAATTTCGTTTGCTTTCTTCGAACTTATTTTCAGGTTAAGATTAAATTAGTTTTTTTTCGCAGTTTTATAAAAAAAAAAGACAGGGAAAAAAAGAGTCCTTATTCTTCGTAGTATGCTGTGATATAGCTTATTTGGAGGTAAGGCCGATGAAACAATAGTGGAATTTGTTGTATTCGTGACCTAAACCAAATTAAAACAATCGATTAGTCTTAAAATCACTCAGTGATACTAGATGGTCTAGTTTTAACTTTTTAAACAACAATGAAGATCCTTGTGGAAATAAGCAAGAATGAAGGAGAGCGCACCGATACTCGATGAGATACGAAATCTCTTCACAGAAAAATGATGAACTGCATTTCATGGCTGTTTTGTGGCACAGAAGATTTAATGAAACCAGTAAGTACTTGCAAGATCCTGGCTCGGATATTGTAATAACAGATCTTTGATGAAAAGTCTGGAAACTTTCGTATCCTCACTAGGAGACAAATTTGATACAGTTGAAGAAGTGTTTCAGATATATATTTTCTACACACTTCTTGTCGAAACCAAGAGAAGAGTTGCAGCATATGTTCTATTTTCCACTTTATTCCAAAATCAGGCACGGAAATACTTCATGAAGAAGGTGTCCAACAATTCATTGCAGTTTACAAGGAGGATGTGGAAAATGAAAATATAAAAAATGAAATCACTCATTTCTCTAGCTATATGATGAAAACCAGTGAAGCCATATCTAGCATCTTGGTGCTAAATCTGGCATAATTCACACGCATTTAGCATCTAGCATCTTGACTTTGGCATCTTGGCCAAATCTAGCATAATTTCATTCTTCGCTCTGGAGAACGGAAAAAGAACTAAAATTTAGATGGTTCAACGACCGTCGGGAATTATCCTTTTAAGTTGATAGCGACCGCTGTTGTATTGTTAAATCACAGCCCGCTGGAACCACCCGTTCTCCTCTCGCTCTCTCTAGAGGAACGAGCGGGCGGTGGTTGAATTCGCAGAAATGTTCAAAAATACTCAAAACGTTATATTTGACAATGTCTATTGCAACAAATGTTGTTTAATGACAATAAAGCATATCTTATCTTATCTTATCTTATCTTATCTTATCTTATCTTATCTTATCTTATCTTATCTTATCTTATCTTATCTTATCTTATCTTATCTTATCTTTAAAACTTGAGACGGGAGGGGGGATGAGCGTCAGGATAGGGCTACTAATATCCCACTAAGAGAAATGTTTCAGCTTGTATATACTTTTTAAAATGTTATCCATGAATAAATTCGCCCTTTCTCCCCTTCCCTCTTTCCAATACTGAGAACCGATTCTTTTGCTGTAGAAAGATGTTTGGAGAAAATTGAACATTTGTGTTTTAAACTTTGTTCGAAGTGGTGCCTTGGATTCGTAGTGATTCGCGAGTGTGTTGTTTCATATAAATATGAAGCGATCGGAAGCTGGAACTCCTGAGAAGAAAAAGAAGTTGCGCGGGGAGTCGAGTTCAAAACCAAATAATTATACACAGAAATATAAAGTGACGTGGGAAAGTGAGCCAGTGTTCATGGGGTGGTTGCGGGCTATTAAAGATTGTCCAACAAAAGCATACAGTTTTGTTTGCAAACAAGAAATGCATGCTAAAAGAAGTGTACTTGAGAAACACAGTGAAACTGAAAGACATAAAAATAAAGCTCGGTGTTCGAAAGCTCAGCGCACATTGTTTGACTTCGCGTCGAAAGTTAATGATGTTGACATGTAAAGAGGGCAGAAATTGTGGGCTGCGTGTTTAGCGGAACATAATATCTCTATGAACATAGGTAAACATCTTGTAGAAGTAGCTGCTCGTGCTTATAGTGACTCAAAAATTGCCCAATCCGTGACTCTTGGGAAAACAAAGGCGACGGGAATAATAAAAAATGTAATAGGGAAATGTCACTTCGAAGATACTGCTGAAGAACTCAAAAGAAAGAAGTTTAGTGTTATTATTGACGAATCGACAGATATCGGTTCCGTCAAATCATTAGCAATTTGTGTTCGATATTTTGATGAGGGTTCAATGTCAATAATAACTAAATTTTGGAAACTCGTACAGGTCTTCAGCAGCATAGAGACTGAAGTTTCAATTCAGGGGGCAACGGCGGAGCGTCTTTATGATGCTATGATCCAAACATTTAACGACGCAAAATTGCCCTTGGAAAACATCATAGGGTTTGCAAGTGATGGGTGTAATGTAATGTTTGGATCTCAAAATTCGGTAGCCACTCGCCTGAGAAGAGAGTTGCCGGGTGTAGTTACAAATAAGTGCATTTGTCATTCACTTCACTTATGTGCAAGCGAAGCATGCAAACAACTACCCCAAGAATGCGAAGAGCTTGCTCGCAGCATTTATGCTTATTTCAACCATAGCAGCAAACGGCAAGCTCAATTACGTGAATATCAGGATTTTTTTTAACACAAACCCCCATAAAATTTTACGTCCGTCTCAAACTCGCTGGTTGTCTCTGCTGCAAGTAGTTGAACGTATTCTAGAACAATGGCAGGCATTAACTGCATTTTTTACGATGGAGTCTTTTGAAAATATAGATAAAGCACATCAAATTCTTCTTCAGCTGAAAGACCCCGTTACAAAATTGTATTTTCAGTTTTTGGCCTACATTTTGCCCAAATTTGTCACTGCGAACAAATTATTCCAAAGTGACAAAGTAGTTATTAACGCATTAGACTCTCGACTGAGGGATCTATATAGCGAGTTGATGCGAATCTATATGGATAATTCAAAATTACAACGTGTAGGACTCACAAATGTAAATCCCGAAGACAAAAGTTTGTTCTCTCCATTGGAGTGCATGTATTTGGGAATTGAAATAAATAACAGCTTGGGAAACGTAGTAAAAGATAGGAACGCCATTATAAAGTTCAGGCAGACATGCAGAGAATTTTTAATCCTTGCATGCAACCAAATAAAAAAGAGATATTGTTTTGGGGACACAGTACTTCAAAAATTGAGTTGGCTAACACCCAGCATAGCTGTACAAAGAAGTACTGCAAGACCAGAATCAATTGCTGGATTAATATCTAGCCTTCCTCGCATCATAAGTAATCCACAAACGATCCAAAAAGTGGATGATTTGTGGAGGAAGTTGCCCGATAATGAACTGGCAAAAGAATGGAGTAGCTTAGAAGTGGACAAATTCTGGGCAAATGTTCGGAACTTTACAGATTTATTAGAGGAACAAGTGTTCTTGGAACTAGGAGAATTCGCCTTAAATGCGCTAGTTTTCCCTCATTCTAGTGCAGCATGTGAGCGAGTTTTTTCTAAAATCAACTTAGTGAAAACAAAGACGAGAAACAAGCTTGTATCGGGCACAATAAACGGAATTCTTTTAGCTTCTGAACGTGTTCAGCTTACAGGCTGTAACAAGTTTGAGCCGTCCCCAAAAATGCTAAAAGCAATGACAAGTACAAATATGTATGACAGATCTGGGGGCGCATCAAATAATACAGACAGGGAAGACGGTGATGAAGTTTTGTTTGAAGGTTAATAGTGCTTGATGGATCTACAACTTGTAAATAGTCTTGAAGTGTTCATATTTGCGTGTGTGTTTATGTGTTTTTTTCTGAATATCTATATACACTTGTGACTTATAATTGTTGTATGAATATCCACTGGATTAAGCGAAAATAGAAAACGGATTGGATGGCTGCCATATTTACATCATCTTGGTAAGTCATTATTTTTTAATATGTACTAATATTAAATGAGATTACAGTTTAGTGTTCCTTTCAGGAAAAACTAAAAGACGTCGACCCACAGCTCCTACCGGGAATCAAACGCGGGTCTCCCGTGACAAAAACGCGTACGGCACATAGCCACGGGGAGCTCAATATTTAGTAATATATACAGTAAATTGTAAAATTGCATTTGTATAACTCTAATATAATCTTTACAATGTTAAGCTTCAGCACGTTGAAAGTCCATCTCTTGTGTTTGTCTCGTTTTAAACTGCGGAATAATAGCGTTAATATATTTACTAATTTATTTCATTATCATCCGTGACAGTGTCATATTAGTCCTTTTGTACATCAACACAGTTAATACACTTCATTAGAATAATGAAAATAAGTAACTATGAGGCGGGCCTGTAAAATTAGTTCGGAAAGATATTTTGAAAATCTAGCATAATTTACAGAAATCTAGCATAATTCAGATCTGTGTTTGGCATCTTCGCGAGTCTCGAGTGTGGCAACCCTGATGAAAACGCAGCTTGAAGCACAATATAAGACTGCACAAGGTGTATATAGACATATGTATAACAATGATTTGCAATCAGTTTTTCCAAGTATGTTTAGTGCTGCATCTAACACGCCTGTATCTAACATTCCTATTTCTAGTTATGAGGCTGAAATCGCATTCCCAAAATTGTCACTCATCAAAAACCCACTACGAACTGCATTAAGGGAAGATAAACTGAATCGTTAGAACATCACATAACTAGGGAACTGGACTGTTCTGAAACAATTTCAAAATTTGCTGCACTGAAAGCGAGGAAGAGACAATTCAGTCTATGAAAGTAGGCTTATTTCAACACACTTCTTCCTAAACTGAATGCAAGTGTTCCTATCATTTAGTATATGTGGTTTAACATGTAATTAGTGGTTCCAGATATATTTTTTCCCGAAAAGACATTTATTCATGGAAGTGGAAGTGAAATACCAGCAACTATGCTAGAGTTACTTTTAATGTGTATGTAATTAAAATGAACAAACCAAGGAAGTTGAGTTATTCTCAATAGAAACAATAATGTGACCTGTCTCCTATGGTGGTTACGATCTTGGTACTAGCACATGTTTCGGTTTCCAGATCTCAAATATTTATCTTTCAGCCTGATTCTATGTATGAATCCGAAATTTCAAATCTAGATAAGGGACACGAAAATTCATAGTTTGTTCTCGGTGCTTATATTGTGATTTACTAAATAATTATTAAATCTAATTGTAAGGTATACATTTGATATTTAGAGCAGACTGAGCAAGATAAATATACGTAAAAACAAGTCAATACTTGTCTTAACTGTTTGTTTTCTTAACTGTCAATGAAATAGGTGTATTGAGGAATTTTAAACATTCGAGTTTTGTATTCCGGTTTCAAATATAAATATGTGTGTATTTCATCTCGGTCCTGCAACCGGATGGACCTAGATTCGACATTCGAATTCTTATCCGGGTCAAATCAGATTATTTTTTAGTAAGGCAAGCATTTGATCTTTAGTGTAGAATGAAGGAGACAAACAGACTTGTCAATATTCGTCTTAATTTTCTGTTTTCTTCTTCCCTGTCAGGACTTCGTGAAATTACTTTCGACGAATTTTAGATATTCAAGTTTATCACAATTTGGGTGGGATGTGGGTTTGGATAAGAATCAAGATCTGAGATCCGGATTTCGGATCCAGATCCGAGATCCGTTATCCGGATCCAAAGGATCCGGATCTGGCCATCCCTACTTTTGACCCCACAGAAAAAAAAAACATGAGACCTTTTTCCGTGAGGTCATTTGTCTACGAAATACCTGTACTGTCTGAAGAAGAGCTAGTTACTGCCAGCCATAGCGTCAAGAAGGTACCACACATGTTAACATCTGCTGGAGACTGAGTCGCCTTTGCAATGCCTGTACTGACGTCGGAGGACATCGTTTTAGGCAGCTTCTCTAAAGGTGGGTATAAAGCTATTTCTTGCATATATAGTGCTGTCCTCATTTCATTACTGTTTTTATTGTTTTATTGTTATACAATCAAGCGCACTTGACACAATGACCCCCACCTGGCCTCAAGATCGACTTCTCATTAACGCATTTCGTCAAGATTTACATTTTGCATACTTTAGATAAATCATTACGCCCGAACATGTCCGGGAATCTCATGCCTTCTGCATAATCGTTTGCCCACTTACCTGACATAACTGACATATGCACTTTGTTAGCCTATGTACGACATCTATGTGTGCGATTATAGACTGCCAGATCCACGATTCCTCGTGATAGAAATCAAAACGTGTTACATTTTCGTTTTTTCACCGTTTTAGGGCTTGCCCTAGGTACTGGTAAGTTTCTTACTGCTGTGGTTGTCTTATAGTCTTATGACATTTCTCAGTACCGATACCACTACAAATAATGTCTTGACCTACTTTGGCTTTGAACCAGGGGCATGATTTAGGGGGGCAGGAGGGGGCAATTGCTCCCCCCCAAGAGTTTGAGGAATACATATACTTTAATCAATTGTCTACTAATATACTAGTACAAAACGTGAAAGTCTTATGTCGGTGGTGCTCTTGCCCCCCTCAAGCGAAATCTGAAATGACGTCCCTGCTTTGAACCTCTTGTAATCCCTAGGAATCGAACCCGTGATCCCTTAATGCAACGCAGCGTGTGATATTCTATTCGTTGTGGCCAATGTGTGTATCCCTAAACACTTTAGGGATGTGTGGTATGTGTGATAGAAGCTTCTGAAGTTCTCTTTCAATCCTACCTTCTTCAGAATTCCCGCCAACAATTCAAAATTTGCCCAGCCGGAAGCCTTTTCATAATCAATAAACATAACGTATGTCTTCTTTCCTTTTTCTATAAACATTTCACTAAGCAACTGAAAATCGATTTTTTTGAAAGGTAATGCTTGTTGTTAGTGAGTAACCAGAGTATAAGCGTGCCTAATGTTTTGTTGAAAAGGAATCCCAAATCTCTGCACATAAATATGAATTAGGACAATGCTAACTTTTTTTTTAAGTCTTATTACATAAATATTCGAAGGAAAAGAAGGAAAGTACTTCATAAGACAGCATATTTCAAATTCATGTTTTGATTAGTAGTACATCATATATACACACTGCTGCTTGTGAAAATTGCAACACTAAGAAGAAGCGACTGCATGAGTTCACACGATCCGTACGGCAGGCTTACAGTACTTCTTTAATAATCACTATAAGGAGGGTGACGTCAGAAAGGTTGGGAAACGCTGTGTTAGAGTTTGCACGTGTCTATATTCCATGAACTTTACACCTTATAATAATGGATTATCGCTGTTGTGTACAATTTGGTAGTGGAATTAGCTACATCTTAACGTTTATTTACTTAATTTGATATTATGTAAAATATAATTACAATACCATCCAATCATATCCATGTGAATTCTTTCGGTTTATTAGACCAAATTAGTAAATAATTCTGTGAAATACTTACTTCGCATACACCCATTCTTTCATTAGGATTACCAGCACACACCAAAGTGTCATCGATTCCATTTGGAGTTCTTCCTTGATTATTTTTATATAGTCTATTGCATTTATCCATCGGTACATAATTCAGGTAAGCTCTTTGCAGTTTACTACTCCCACGGTCATCGGCTGTGTAACAAACCAATTTAATTTAAGAAATATTACAAAAAGTCAGTTCAATCATAAAAATACTTACTTTTATGTTTGCCTTTACTTTTCTGTATAGTTTTGTTATTATGTATTTTCACCTTCGATGAGAGTGGTCCCGGATTCGATTCCCAGTACGGACACTCGGTCGAAAAGGTGTAATTTTTTTTCCAAATCAACTATCCTGAGTATACACTAAGCAAATGCCAAAATAGTACTAATATAAAATGACCTACGCCGCTCTCTTGCTTCGCCACTTCCCCAGGGTAATTACTGAAAGACGTCATTACTTATAGATGACGGGCTCAGGTGGCCAAAGATGCATAAAGCCAGAAATAAAAGTATTAATTCATAATCATATATTTTGAGATAGTTTTACAAGAAAACATTCTTACGTAACTATCCGGGAACTGCGCATATGTTTAGATAGAAGGGATTTAGAGGAAAATACAGTCAAAATCTGTTGGACAGAAAGCAAAGGATTGCAAGCATTGGAGAGACAGCAAAGGATTGAAGGCCTCTTAACCTGTGATCGGAATATAGATCAGAGAGGCAGAAAAGAGAAGGGGACAGGTCCCATAGGATCGCGGCAGGAAAGAAAAGTATATGAGCGATGCACAAATGTATCTCTGCATATCCGCTTTTCTCCTTCTGATTATCTCTTTGCTGATCTGTCTCATGATCTCCGTGTCTCTCCGCCAGATCATTTCGATTCTTTCTTTCCTCACTCTCTCCCTCACCTGCCTGAAAAGATATTCCTTTATGTATGAATGATTGTAGTTGTCTCTCGCTCCCGTTTAAACCCAAGAATACTATTGCTACGCAGTGGTGCTATTCTAATTTTTTAACAACAAGTTCTCTCTCTCTCTCTCTCTCTACACAAGCAAACACACACACACACACACACACACACACACATATATATATATATATATATATATATATATATATATATATATATATATATATATATATATATATATATATATATATATATACGAGGCGTATTCCAGAAGTAAGGGCCGTCGACGTATAGTAAAATAGGGATACTAGACTGGAACACAATTTCAAGCATACAACGCCAATGACAGACTATTGACGAAGCCACTCAGTGGTTGTCTTGAGTCAGTAGGAGTTTGGCAGTCGTGGAAGGCAGATCGCAATGGCCGCGAGAATTGCTCCTTCCTCTAGTTGTGAAGTGTGCGGTGTGCTATGGTTTTTGTTTGCAAAAGGAACTTCTGCTGCTGATATCCATCGGGTATTGAGCTTAGTGTATAAGCCTACAGTAATAAGTACAGGAAAGGTTCGCAAATATAGTCGCGAGTTTCAAAATGGTGGCACCAACGTGCTTGATTAACCCGGAGTGGTAGGCCTAGTGTTCAGACGGATGACCTCGTAGAGCAAGTGAACCAAAAACTGCGAAGTGATCGGTAATTGACGATCAGTGCCCTGGCTCATGACTTTTCCCACATTGGATGAACCACCAACTACAGAATTTTCACAGAAACGCTTGGATATCACAAGTTGAGTGCAAGGTGGATGCCGAAAATGCTAATGGACCAGCAATAAAGATCAACGAATGTGCATGTGCCGGACAGTTTTTGGATCGCTATCGACAACACAGAGATCGCTATCGACGACAGATTCGTCTTCCCACATTGTGACGAGCGACGAGACGTGGATCTCATACACCAACGCCGAATCCGAACAACAGTCCATGCAGTAGCGCCATTGAGGTTCCCCCAAACCAACAAGGTTTCAGCAATCGGCGCACTCGAGTCGCAAACTGAAGGCTATCGTCTTTTGGGACGACAAGGGAGACCTGTTGGTTAATTTCTTGGAACGTGGGACAACAGTTATGCTGACGTGTACTGCGGAACGCTCACCAAAGTGCGACGTGCGATTCAAAATTGACGCCGCGGGAAACTGTCGTCCGGAATAATCCTCGTTCATCTCAATACGCGTCCTCATACCGTTGCCGTCGTCGAGAAACAGATTCAAGATTTTCGTTAGCACCTGTTTGATCACCCTCCATACAGTCCCGACCTTGCCCCAACGATTACTTTCTATTGTTTCATTTGAAACGGTGGCTTGCTAGACAACGGTTTGAAAACGACGAGAATCTCAGGACTGCCGTTGCCAATTGATTCCAATTCCAGGCGACAAACTTCTATTCAAAGGGTTTACGGAAGATGATGCAGCGTTATGAAGAGTATTTGGAACGGCATGGTGATTATGTGGAAAAGTGAAGTAGCTCCGTCCGCAGGCACCTATTTCTGGCAATAAAACCCGTTCCACACGAGCATTTTTTTTTTTAAATTATCAAACGGACTTTTGGAATACGCCTCGTATATATATATATATATATATATATATATATATATATATATATATATATATATATATATATGGTGTCCCACCAGGAATGGACCATGTTTTGAGGAATGACAGTATGGGGTCATGACAAGCAATCGTTTCGTACATATTGCCTCAAAGACACATATCTCCGGAACTGATGGAGCTATCGGAATCATACAAAAACAAATAGGTAGCACACGTAATAAGCATTATATATGTATCACATTCATTACACTCACAAGTCCCAGTATTCCGGACGAAATTCCGGAATTCGTATTCAAATTTCTGTCTGTCCATTAAATTGAAATAATTCAAAGGTGCTTGCTTTCACAACAATGCAAGCGAGCGGGAAAATAGGTGTTTTCACAAATTTGTTTGGCTTCTTTCTTTCACTCTTGGCTAGGTCTTGCGTGTATCTGTGTGTGTTTTTATGTCTGGGTATAACAAACGGTTCTGCGAACTCGAAATAGTTTAACAACCGGTTCTCGCGAACAGGCTGAATAGCACCACTTACTCCCACGTCGTTTCGAGTACTAACTCCACTCACTCTCCGTCACCTCCTAAAGTGCGTACGATGCTGAGTCTTGAACAGTGCGTGTACCAGTTAGTTTAACTTAAGAGTCATCGGGTGAACATCATAGTGTGTTTCCAGCGCCGGCAAATGAGTTGAATGAAAAGCAAATGTATTGGTTACAAAGAAAGAGTGGTAGTAAATATTCATGCACTATGACAATTTTCCGCTGTCAATTTTTTGTAAAATGTATGAGGTAACTTGTATACACGACTCCAAAAGTGCATTACCACCTGCAATTCTCGTTTTCCTGCAATAGCAGGCAACCCAAAAAGCTCGGCGGTTGGGTTGGTTCCGAATTCGAAAGGCGCTGGACCAAACCTCAATTTTGTAATAAATATATCAGTGTGGCAGACTGCAAATAAGGGAATAAAACAAATTGTTAAAAATGACAATAATATTATCATGACGGAGATGGATGACATCAAAAGTTACAAAATGATCTTACTTAAGCAGTTCAAAAAAGATGAATGGCAAAAGACACATATCAGAGGAAAACATTTCTCTCCTCACCTCCCAAAAAAAGAATCTCATAAAAAAAGAAAAAGTTACATAAAGTTACGTAAGTTTTAATATAAAAGCCCCACTCTATATTGTGAAAGTTGACACCCGAAAGGCAAGAACAACTGAACCGAAGTCAATAAAATTGTGCACAGATACTGTAGACGTAAAAGGAGGGAATACGAGTTTCGTATTTTCCTGGAAAAAACGGTTGGGTGGGGCACGGACCCCTCCAAACCTTTTATCACGAAATATCAAAACTGCAAGTAACAGTATGTCAGAAGTGTGTAAAAGACATGAATAATTGCAACGGAACATTTTGTATTGAAAATACGCACAAACTAAAGGAATACGGCCTTTTTAAATTTTCTGCGGAAAAACGGATTTAGGGGCAAAAGCTCCCACCCAAAATTTTGAAACTTGATGTCCGAAAGGCAAGAAGTAAACCGAAGTGAACGAAATTAGGCGCAGATATTGCAAACGTAACATGAGGATACGAGTTTCGTATTTTCCTCGAAAAAACGGTTAGGTGGGGCACGGAACGTGTCACGGAAAATCAAATGTGCTGGTAACAGCATGTCAGATGTGTGTAAAGGACATGAAGAATTTAATCAAACTGCGTCTATGGACAATACGCAAAAAATAAAGGAAAACATTTATTTAAATTTTCTGTGAAAAAAACAGTTTTACGGGAAAAAAGCTCAAACCCAAAATTTTGAAAGTTGATGCCCGAAAGGCAAAAGGAAGTGAACCGAAGTGAATGAAATTGTGCACAGATATTGTAGATATAAAATGGGGGAATACGGTTTTAGTATTTTTCTGGAAGTAACGGTTCGGTGGGGCACTAACCCCTCCAAACCTTTGATCACGAAATATCAAAAGTGCTAGTAACCGTATGAGATGTGTGTAAAGGACATGAAGAATTGCAACGAAACTTTATGTGTGGACAAAAAATAAATGAATATTGTTTTTTTTATTTTCCGCGGAAAAACGGTTTTAGGGGGAAAAATTCCCACACAAAATTTTGGAAGTTGACGCCCGAAAGGCAGAAGAAAAATGAAAGCTTTGAGTTTTACGTCTCACGGTTATGCCGGTTAGGCTAAAGGAGACAGACGTTGATGATGAGTAATGAATGAAATGGTGGACTGAAGAAAGTGGGAGGAAACGGAGAACCCCTAGAAAACCCACGCACACGGTGTTTGTCCACCACAAAATTCACTTGGCGGGGGCTGGGATCGAACCCGGGACCCCAAGCACCAGAGGTGAATGCTCTACCACTGAGCCACGGCGGCCCCTGAAAAGCACAAGTAAACCGAAGTGAATAAAAATTTTCACAGATATTGAATACGTAAAATGAGGATACGAATGTCGTATTTCCCTGGAGAAAACGGCCGCGTGGGGCACGGACACCTCCAAACATTTGACCACGAAAAATAAAAGGTCTTGTAACAATATGTCAAATGTGTGTATAGGACATGAAGAATTGCAACGAAACTTTGTGTATGAACAATACGCAAAAAATGAAAGAATACGTTTTCTCAATGTTCTGCAGGAAAACGGTTTTAAGGGGGCAAATGAACCCACCCCAAAAGTTTGAAATTTGACTCCGAAAAAGCAAGAAGAAGTGAACCGAAGTGAATGAAATTTTGCACACATATTGTGAAAATAAAATGTGGGAATTCTAGTTCCGCATTTCCTGAAAAAACTGTTAGGTGGGGCACGGACCACTCCAAACATTTGCTCAGGAAATATCAAAAGTGCTAGTAACAGTATATCAGATTTGTGTAAAGGACATGAAGAATTCCAATGAAACTTTATGTACGTATTATATACGCAAAAAAAAAAATGGAGAAGGGTTTTTCTGCGGAAAAAAGGTTTTAGGGGCAAAAGCTCTCACACAAAATTATGAAAGTTGACGCCAGGAAGGCAAAAAGAAGTGAACCGAAGTGAATCAAATTGTGCACGGACATTGTAGACATAAAATGAGGGAATATGGGTTTGCTATTTTCCTGGAAAAAAGGAGTGGGTGCGGCACGGACCCTCCCTAACGTTTGATCACAAAATATCAAAAGTGCTAGTATGTCAGATGTGTGTCAAGGACATGAAAAATTGCAACATAACTTTGTGTATGGACAATACGCAAAAAGTAAACGAATACGGGTTTTTCTAAGTTCTGCGGGAAAACGGTTTTAGGGGGCAAAAGCTCCCACCCTAAATTTTGAAAGTTGAACTCGAAAGGCAAACAGAAGTGAATCGAAGTGAGTGCAAATGTGAACATATATTGTAGACATAAAATAAGGATACGGGTTTCATATTTTCCTGGAGAAAATAGTCGTGTGGGGCACGGACCCCTCCAAACCTTTGATCATAAAAAATTAAAATTCTAATAACAGTATGTAGAAAGTGTATAAGGGACATGAAGAATTGCAATGAAACTTTTTGTATGGATAATACGCCAGAAATAAAGCAATACGGGTTCTTTTATGTTCTGTTGAAAAATGGTATTAGGGGGCAAAAGCTCCCACACAAAATTTTGAAAATTGACGCCCGAAAGGCAAAAAGAAGTGAACCGAAGTGAATGAATTTCTACACAGATATTGTAGACGTAAAATGAGGGAATACGGTTTTCTATTTTCCTGGAAAACAGGGTTGGGTGCTGCATGGACCCCTCCAAACCTGTGATCACGAAATATTAAAAGTGCTACCAACAGTATGTCAGATGTGTGCAAACAACTTGAAGAATTCCAACATAACTTTGTGTATTAACAATACGCAGAAAAACGAATACATTTTTTTTTGTTCTGCGAAAAAACGGTTTCAGGGGCAAAAGCCACCACCCGAAATTTTGAAAGTTGACGTCCGAAAGGCAAGAAGAAGTGAGCCGAAGTGAATGAAATTGTGCACAGATATTGCAGACGTGAAATGAGGGTACGAGTTTCGTACTTTCCTGGGAAAAACAGCAAAGTGGTGCACAGACCCCTCCAAACCTTTGATCCCGAAAAATCAAAAGTAATAATAACAGTATGTCAGATGTGTGTAAAGGAAATAAAGAATTGCAACATAACTTTGTGTATGGACAGTACGCAGAAAGTAAATGAATACGGGTTTTTTTATGTTCTGCTGGAAAACGGTTTTTGGGGGGCAAAACCTCCCAAACAAAATTTTGAATGTTGACTCCCGAAAGGCAAAAAGAAGTGAACCGAAGGGAGTGAATTTGTGCACAGATATTGTAGACATAAAGTGAGTGAATACGGGTTTCGTATTTTCCTTTAGAAATCGTTGGGTGGGGCACCGACCCCTCCAAAGCTTTGATCACAAAAAATGAAAAATGCTAGTAACAATATGTTAGATGTGTGTAAAAGACATGACGAATTGCAACAAAACTTTCTGTGTGGACAAAAAAATAAAGAATATGTTTTTCTTTTTTGCGGAAAGACGGTTTTAGAGGCAAAAGAACCCAAAACCAAAATTTTGAAAGTTGACGCGCGAAAGGTAAGAAGAAATGAACTGAAGTGAATGAAATTTGGACAGATATTGTAGACACAAAATTAGGGAATAAGTTTCCTTATTTTCCTGGAAAAACGGCCAGGTGGAGTATGGACCCCTCCAAACCCTTCATCACGAAATATCAAAATATCTAGTAACAGTATATCAGATGTGTGTAACGGACATGAAGAATTGCATCAAACTGCGTGTATGGGATTTTAGTTTAGCGTCCCTTTCAGCAGCGAGGCTATATGAGACGTTGACCTACTGATTAACGTGGAATCCGAACCACATGAGCTCCCGCCGGGAATCGAACCCAGGTCTGCCACGCCAAAGGCGCGTACGCTAATCGCTTAGTCACGGAGGAGCTCTGCGTGTATGGGCAATACGCAAAAAATAAACGAATAAATTTTTTAATTTTGGTTAAAAACGGTTTTGGTTGGCAAAAGCCCCCGTCTACAATTTTGGAATTTGACCCCAAAAGACAAGAAGAAGTGGACCGAAGTGAATGAAATGTCCACTAATATTGTAGAGGTAAGGTGAGGGAATACGTGTATCGTATTTTCCTGAAAGAAAAAAAATTGTGAGTGAACCGAGGCGTTGAGTTGCGGGAGAAGTGGACCGAAGCGAAAGCAATTGTATGTAGATATTGGATATGTAAAATATGGCCTCTCGTGTTTCACAAGTGTCGTGTCTCCATCCGATTTCTTCAAATTTGGCAGATCAAGTAACAGCAAACACAAACAGTATAGCGTATTTTATAGTATTTCAGGAGGCACCTTTAACCCTTGCAATGTTTTTTCAGCATAAAGAAAAACACGTGTCGATTTATTTCCAGTTTGCTATTGGTATGCCAAATTTGAAGCAAAACGGATAGGAACACTTGAGAAACACGAGAGCCCTTATTTTACATATGATGTCTACACACAATTTGATTTGCTTGGGTCCACTCCTTTCTGAGCTATTACGGTAATATTTCCTTTTTTTTTTGGATGGGACCTAGGCCCCAACACTGTTTTTCCGCAAAAATTAAAACACGTTTCATATACTGTTTTGCAAATAGTCCCTTTACGAAGTTTCGTTCCAATTCTCCATATTCTTTAGGAACTTTTGCGTATGCTTATTTGCACTTTTGATATTCCGTAATCAACGGTTTAGAAGGTCCGTGCCTCACTCAACCGCTTTTCCCAGGAAAATACGAAACCCAATTATCTCGTTTTTCGTCTACAATATCTGCGCACAATTTCATTTAATTCGGTGCACTTCTTCTTGCATTTTGGGCCTCAAATTTCAAAATTTGGGATGGGGGCTTTTGCCCCCTAAAACTGTTTTTCCGCAGAAAATAAAAGAAAAACCGTATTCGTTTATTTTTTGCGTATTGTCCCTACACAATGTGTCGTTCCAATTCGTCATGTCCTTCAAACACTTCTGTTATTAGCAGTTTTGATATTTCATGATCAAAGTTCTGGAGGTGTGTGTGTCCCACCTAAACGGTTTTCTTTTTTTTTCTCAGGACAATGAGAAAAATGTATTCCCTCATTTGATGTCGACAATATCTGTGCACAATTTAATTCAAATCGGTTCACTTCCTCTGGCCTTCCGGGCCTTAACTTTCAAAGTTTTGGGTGATAGCTTTTGCCCCCTGAAATCGTTTCTCAGCACAAAATAAAAAAAAACCGTGTGCCTTTATTTTTTGGTATGTTGTTCATACACAAAGTTTTGTTGCAATTCTTTGTGTCCTTTACACACATTTGTCATATTGCTACTATCACTTTCGATATTTCGTGATGAAAGTTTTGGAGGGATCCGGTCCCCACCTAACCGTTTTTTCCAGGAAAAAAAGAAACAGGTGTTCCCTCATTTTATATCTGCAATATGTGTGTAAAATTTCGTTTACTTCGGTTTCCTTGGTTTTTGCCTTTGGGGCGTCAACTTTCAAAATTGTGGGTGGGGTCTCTTGCCCCTTAAAACCGTTTTCTCCGCAGAAAATAAGAAACACGTATTCGTTTATTTCATGTATAGTATCTACCTTCCAAATTTTATCAAGATCGGAGTGTTACACTTCAGAAGTGTTGCTTGTTAATAATAATATTTCTCTAAAATTTTATCAACAAATAGATGGAATTAAAGCGAAAAATTGGAATCAATTGGAACTTCGGCTCCTACCAACATTGAAAGAAATGACAGCACAAGTATTTAGATGCAAGGTAGACATAAAATTTAGAACTGAGATTTAACTATATTTCTGTCATGATTTTAATGCAGACTTCGAAGTTCTTAAATGCTAATTAAGTCAGGATTTCACATCCAAATTAAGTTGCAACATAATAGTTCTTGTTAGAAAACCCGAATCGGCTATGCGAATTTAAGATGAGCCGATACTTTAGATAGCATGGGAAAAAGGTGAAGAGTGTAACCTAAGTGTGCTGCCAAGTGAGTTGCGTGGCGGTTTAATAAATTGGATGTCTTCTACTCGGCAGAGTCCACTTCAACCGTTTAATTTTGTTTTAAAACAAAACATTTTTGTCATGATTTACATTTAGGGATGCGCACGAGACGAATCGAGACAGGATTTTCCTGACAAAATTCGAGTCGAGACATGGCACTTCCATAGAGAAATATACATTTTTCGAGTCGAGACATCACTTTTACAGCACATTTTCGAGACGAGACAGCCACAAATCTTGTCTCGTGCGCATCCCTAGTTATATTAGCACACACTACTTGAGTGACAATTTATATTATGATAGAATATACTATGAGCTTTAATAGAAAAAGGGTAGACACTCGATAATTATTTTATGTAGTAAGATTTCAATAGATTCAGTGCTTGATCGTGCCGTGTATGAAGTTATGAAATATGAATTGGTTTCAACAGGCGCGGATCCAAGAGGAATTTTATAGGGGATAGGGATACAGCCCCCCCCCCATGACGCTCAGGTGTACACTAGATAGAGTGGGTTTCAATCCTACTTTATTTACACTGGGTAAAGTTGGAAACTATGGTTTAGTCCAGCGTTTCCCAATCTTTTTCAACTTGCGGCACACTTCAGGGTAACTTGAATTCTCGCGGCACACATATTATTATTATTATTATTATTATTATTATTATTATTATTATTATTATTATTTGAAAATATAAAATACTGTAGTATTTTTTTCTGATTACTGACATCCTTCTCACAGAGAAGAAAGCTAGACCACTGTTTTTTCCCCGTGGTAAATCATTATGCTTATTTTTCATTTTAATTTAAAAATAGAAAAACAATTACAATCAGATATAGGGCTCAAGTTGTTAAAAATACATTTTTTTTTCGAAAACTGTATCCAACCTTTCATTAAGAAGGAGGATCACTAAATAACGAACGAACAAACGAATCTCTTTTACTTTTAAAACACAAATATAGGTAATTCGTATGCATGTTTACTTTGCCGGAAGGATTGAATAATATTTTAAAATTTCAAGTTACGAAATAGTCTGCAACAAGAAAGAAGCAATAATGGTCATAACAATGATAACAAATACTTTTTTTTCAAAATTAGAAATGTACAGAAAAATGTTCTACAGAAAAGTAACACAGTATGAAACTTTAAATTTTAGATTCATAGTAGTAATTTGAAATACAAATATACCTTTTTCTGTATGTCTTGCAATTTGATTGCTGTAGAATTAATAATTTTGTTCCGATTTCCTCGCGGCACACCAGCGACCCATTCGCGGCACACCACTGTGCCGCGGCACGCCGGTTGGGAAACGCTGGTTTAGTCCATCCCTTGATCATATTCTGGTTCTGCGGTGTTAATATCTGGTCAGAACTTGCTGTTCTAGAAGCCTTAAGTTCATACGCGATAAAATAGTATTTCCGCATTATGCACCTTTTTAAACTATTTTCAATATTTGTATGTATCTTCAGATAAACCCTCCGTGAAAAGTTTTATTTATTGGATACTGTATTTCTGACGATGCTTCCATTATCAAATAGTGTATGTAGTTTTATTTAACATAGAATTGCATACGACAAAACAGTAGAAAACATTCTCATTGTTTTAACTTTTCTTGAGTTGATTTTGAGCTTAACGTCCCTTTCAGCAGCGAAGCTATATAAAACGTGGACCTACTAATTAACGTCGAATCCGAATCACATGAAATCCCACCGGGAATCAAACCTGGGTCTTCCATGCGTTAACTTTACTTGAATTTGGACTCGAACGCTCTGCAGCGGATTTAAAACGGTGGACTTGCCTACCCTGAGTTTTTCAATGAATGTATTTCTTAGTAATTATTTTAATTTTACTTTTGAAAAGGTGTAAGCATTTTGCTTTTTTTTAAAAAAATCCTTGAATTATACGTAGTCAGTGTTGAATACAGGTTTCATTTTTGTACGTGGCAATAGTCCATGGTCCCCTCTCTTCTACCTCTAGACACAGAAATATTGTTTTTAATAACGCCAAATTACGATTTTTATCAATAAAGAGTGGCTGTCCTACTAACTCTTGTATCGATTTCCTGCTAAGCAAAGATAAAGTGAATCTGAAAAGGTAGGGGAACGGTAGGTAGCGGCATGACATCACGCCGTCCCCCATGCCTATCTTTGCCCATTGTAATTTCTTAGGAACTGGGGGGACGCCGTACACATTTTTGGAGGTGGGGGACGGCGTCCCCTGCATTCCCAAGCATTTTTACCTCTGCTGCTAAGTATTAATTGCTGTAAGGACTAACGAAAAACATTATGTGGTAATTCTACTACTACTACTACTACTACTACTACTACAACAACAACAACAACTACTACTACTACTACTACTACTACTACTACGACTAATAATAATAATAATAATAATAATAATAATAATAATAATAATAATAATAATAAATGATCTGAATGATAAAGATATTTTTTTAACTTTCTAATACAATCTCTGTGGGCTTTCGCGAATCTGGATATATTGTTTTTATGAGGAATAAAGAGGCTTGAAACAACGACGATTTGTATAAAAGTCTTATCAGGTGTCTGACAGCTGACCTTATGTCTGTTTTTTTTAACACAATGTTACAAGGCACAGAAGCGTGCGGGCATTTTGCTTTTTTTTTTTGCTTGAGTTGAGTGTAGTTTCAGTATTAAAATCAAGACTTTCGTTTTGTCGTTGGCACGTGTCGAAGCAGCTTGTTTGCTGTGCGATGATTTGCCTTCAGGCGATCGACTAGATCAAAGAGTCAAGAAAGAAAGAAATAAACAAAACGATATGCTTGTTTCATGGAGATATGCTTGCTTCTTGGCATTAGTGTTTGAAAACGAAAACTGTTCTGAGTATCCATTTTGTTATGTCCATAATCAGTATAAAGGGAAATGTTAATTCTCATATATAGTAGGGGTAAAACTGAGGGGGAACGCGAGGGTAACGTTATATATATTAGGGATGGGCGGATCCGGATCTGGTCGGATTCGAAGATCCGGATCTGGATCCGGATCTCGGATCTGGGTTCGGATCTCGAATCTCGGATCTGGATCCGGATCTCGGATTTCGGATCTGGATCCGGATCTCGAATCTCGGATCTGGATCCGGATCTGGATTCGAAACTCGGATCTGGGTTCGAAATTCGGATCTCAGATCTTGATTCTTATCCAAACCCACATCCCACCCAAATTGTGATAAACTTGAATATCAAAAATTCGCGGAAAGAAATTTCACGAAGTCCTGGCAGTGAAGAAGAAAACAGAAAATTAAGAAGAATACTGGCAAGTCTATTTGTCTCCTTCAATCTACACTAAAGATTAAATGCTTGCCTAACTAAAAAATAATCTGATTTGATCCGGATGAGAGTTCGAATGTCGAATCTAGGTCCACCCGGTTGCAGGACCGAGATGAAATACATACATATTTATATTTGAAACCGGAGTACAAAACACGAATATTTAAAATTCCTCAATACTCCTATTTCATTGACAGTTAAGAAAACATAAACAGTTAAGATAAGTATTGACTAGTTTTTACGTATATTTATCTTGCTCAGTCTGCTCAAAATATCAAATGTATAACTTACAATTAGATTTAATAATTATATAATAAATCACAATATAAGCACCGAGAATAAACTATGAATTTTGGTGCCCCTTATCTAGATTTGAAATTTCGGATTCATACATAGAATCAGGCTGAAAGATAAATATTTGAGATCTGGAAACCGAAACAAGTGCTAGTACCAAGATCGTAGCCGTTTGTACCTAGGTAGTGCGAGCGGAATTCACTTGCACTAAGTCCGGGTGTACTTTGGGGAACACGAGAAACTAAAAACAGATATATATATATTCTTTTTCAGGGACAAGTCGCGCTTTAACATGACTTTTCATGAGTGTTGTGTTTAAATACGAAAACTGTAATGGCGACTTGTTTGAAATAAATGCCATTTTTTTAGCAATAAAGTTAGGTACTTTCACATTGAATAAAAATTAGCAAAGCATATTTCACTGATTAGAGTGCTGGTTCTTATGGAAGCTTTCACACTGAACCGAAGATTTCCTCATGTGGGTATGGGATTGCCACAATTCACCCTTATGAAAGACGTGGTTTATCAGGAGGTCGGCCAAGATTCTTTTGGACTTAGCGTGTAGACTGCTTCTGGTCTCAATTATTCAAATATAGTAAGACTAACCGTATATAAAGTTGGTTCGAAATGATTTAAAATGAAGGGTGCGGTGGCTCCGTGGTAGAGCGTTCACCTCCGGTGATTGGGGTCCCTGGTTCGATCACAGCACGCGCCGTGTGGACTTTGTGGTGGACAAACATCGTGCTCGTGGGTATTCTCGGGGTTCTCCCGTTTCCTCCCACTTCCTTCATTCCACCATTTCACTCATTTCTCATTATCACCGTCTCCTTTAGCCTAACCGGCATAACCACGGGACGTTAAACTTAAAGATTTCATTTCATTTCATGATTTAAAATATCACTAATTGACCTTAAGGGTATAATTGCGATTTAAATATTCGTAAATTAGAAGAGATGTGAAAATTAAGCGTTAAAATAAATCCGATAATTCCTAATGCAACCTAATAATAGCAATAAAACTCCTTATGTAACATTTTCAAAGCTAAGATTAACAGTTATGTTCTTGAAGAGGGTTTATGGCAACATAGATTATAAATCCAATTATCATAAGTAGTACCTCTGACAGCCCCGCATTTCACATCACCATCGCCCTTCATCCTGACAATTCCGGACATCCGGGGCAATTCACTTACCCACAATGACTTTTCAGGCGTTCCAGTGACATCAATATCTCAGTTTGGGTTTGGGTTCATGCTTGACCATCACCATCAGCAGCTATTAGAGAATCAGAACTTATTTCTGTATTAGATAATGTGGGTAACTATAGCTTTTCGTCTATAGAAGACTGAAAGCCTGCCTTCGGTGCCCGTGGTCATGGGTTCAATTTCCGGAGAGGCACTCAACAATTTCGATGTTGACCCAGCATCGTGGGGGAGTTATCTTAAGTAAGAGGTAGCGGACTCCAGTCTAGAAAGCAGGCATAAGGACTTCGGGTGTTGATGCGTTGACTACACATCCCCACTTTGAACGTAACGCCGCTGGTAGGAACCAAAGGACTGTCGTGCCAAGAATTTAGTTTGTTTTAATTATCATAATTGCCTTCTTTATTATTAACTTTTATCCAATATTTTCTTTTCAACTAGTTTGCGAAACTCGGAGCTAGCTACTTGTTTTCTCCTTAATTCATGTTCATAGTTAGAAGAACTAATCACTAAGGAAAAACAATCTTTTCAATAAAATTCGTCTCGCGTCTTTCGTAGCTCTACGTTTAATTATTTTTAGTTTTTTTAAGTTGAAGGGCGGTTTATCATTTCCCCTCGCTTTCCCTATTTTTTTTCTAGTTTTACCTATATTTCTTTGCACGGACATTGCGCCTATACCCACGTGCTTAGTGTGTTCGTTTACAAAAGCGGGCCATTTTCCTGCCACTATAGAAAGTAAGAGTGCACTGTATCAGAGAAATATTAATTGACGTATGTAAGTGAATATATCTGTGACGAAGTCATAATTACTCAGTTTTTGCATCGTACATAGTTTCCTCATCCTCATTAATCTCTTTACCCCCGCTTCCTGAATTCCAGTTCTAGTATTATTTCTTGATATCGGACTGATGTCTCATGTAGACTTATTAACTATAACATCAGCAATAAATAAAGTACGGTTTAATTTGCACTAATTTTAAAACATTACATTAATTAAATAATAATAATAATAATAATAATACGGAGCGAGCTCAGGCTACTTGTTATGATTCTTACTTCGCAATTGGATAATACCGGATTCGAATTCGGTGACCAGCCATCCTGACTGAGGATTTTCCAGGGTTGTTTCTCAGTTATACTGGGCAAATGCTAGATTAGTACCTTGATCTAAGGCTCTGGAGACCTTCCTTCCATTCCTTTTCCAATGTTTTCATCTGTTGATTACTAAAGTGTAAAGTAGCCTCTTATGATGTATCTGGTAGTTTATAGTGAAAAAACAATAACGACGTAATATATCTTCACGAAACGTGTGGGTTAATTTAACTACAGCCTTACAGTCCCAATATATAGCTAAAGTTTTAATATCAATTTCCTGACTTTTAAATACTATTTTCATATTGTTTCAGCTTTCAATTTTCTCATGTATGTTCCCACCGATAATTGAACCTGAGATCACATGAACAAATGTGAATATGTTAAATTTTTTTGAACACTTTAATATACAAAACACAAAACGCTTCAATGATACGACGCATGGATATGTTTTGGTTACCTCCTGCAATGTATGTTTAAAGAAACATGGAGGGTGAAGAAAAAATAATAGAAATCTCTTTTATATTTACTCCTTCAACAAACGACCGACCTCAGAAGGGCAAGCCATAAGTTAGGTAATAAAGTCATACAACGAACACAACCATATCGCTCTCCTGAAATTCTCACGCCAACCAGTCTATATTTTTGTTGTATATACCTTCGAAGTGAAAGATATTCATTATTACATTTGTTGATGGTTGGACTCTAGTGAGTCAGAAACTACTATTAATAAAGAGTTTGTTTTGTCTAGTATTCCTGCGATTAAAAGGGCCTTATCTAAAAGATATTTCATTTGTATATGAGAAAAGGAAAAAGTTTATTTTCTAAGAATAAAATAAATATTATCAATGTGAAGCTAACATTAAGTTTCGAAGAGGAGCTAAACAAAAGAATTTGTTACCATTTACATCAGTTTTCAGACAGTTCACTATACTCTGAAATGGGAAGAAATCAAACTTGGAAACATTTTACTAAAGCGACTTCGACAGAAAGTGCAACATGTAAATATTGCAAGGTTAAAATAAAATAAAGAACAAAGGTAGCACAAACGTGTTACGGAAACATTTAAAAGCACAGCAACCTACTATATCAGTGAATCCGAAAAAAGTTTTAACGAATTTTAGATATTCAATTTTATAAGATCACAATTTCAGATGTAGGTTTGGATACGAATCAAGATCTGAGATTCGAATTTCGGATCCAGATCTGAGATCCGGATCCGGATCTCACTGGATCCGGGATATCCGGATCCGAAAATTTTTGGCCATCCCTAATATATATAATAACATAGCATATTTCTTTCCAAAATTTTATAAAAACTAATTATTTTATAGAGTTCAAAATTCGGCCAAATGTTTATTAGTATTAATATTGCATGTTTACTTTTACTTTTTCTTGCTAAGGTAATATTATAGCGCGCTAATTAAAAATTAATTTTCTTCCATTTAAAAGCTGTTTAAGAAATTGGCTGCATTTTGCAACAGTGCAGAACAGCAGATAGGAATCTAACCAGGTAGATTTCTTTCTCTCTCTTCCCTCGCTAGGTCACGTGCGTGAACTTAGGATTGTCCGCGGAGAAAAAGAAACCGATGGAATGCAGATTGACAGCAAATAAGAACAAAGTCTGTTTTCTTTCTCTTCATAGATCGTAAAGATTTCCTTGATTCTATGTAAACATCTCCGCGAATAATTACCTGTACAGGAATATTGCAACTAACAACGTACGAAAGTTTCAGAAAATCTGTCTATGTTGTTTTCAAGTGTGGGGAGTCTGTTCATCTTATAAAATCAGTTTCGAAATGTAGAGCGTAGAACAAACTCACTTATTTTTTTGCATCAACTGACAAAAGTTTACATACAGATCAAAGAGAAGTCTTAGTGCGTTTGCACACGGCAACGATAATATCGGTGGAAGCATCGATAATGTCGGCGGTGAAATCGACTTCAATGTACTCAAATCGTAGCTTACACACGCCACCGATATTATCGGCCGATCCTCCGACACGCAGATGCTGTCGGCCAAGCCCCAGATAATGTCGGCGGTATCGCCGACTCCGATTTTGTCGGTGGCAATGTTTTCTTATGATTGGATGCACATGTGGCCGATAATGTCGGCCGGCCAGTGGGTTAGATGAAGAGAGTGAGTGACAAGGCGCTGTATATTTTTGTTTCGTTTCTTGTCTTTGGAATTTTGTTGTTTCCATTTTTTTCTATTATAATTGTATAATAATATTATTATTATATTGTCCTATAAACAACTTCGGAACAGCTTATTATTTTTTACAGTCTCTGTTTTGGAGTAGCTAATTCCCTTTATTAAATAAGTATAAAATGTGGAAAGTTTGAAGAGTACTGGTTTCCCTCTAAATAGCTATTACCAAATAGAATATAGAAAATTTAGATAACCAAGTTCTTGATTATTTTCCACTAATTTTTAATTTTTGTTCTTTCTCTCTCTGTTCTCTCTCTCTCTCTCACACACACACACTCTTTGATGGTATATTTTTTAATCTATTAATGCATTTAAATTTCAATACATTCTGGAAATTAATTTAAGCGTAATTTTCAAATTTTGATAGACTGTGAACATAAGAATATGGAAAAAATCCTGATTATTATTACTTCCTTTTATTTTCATTAGAATTGTGTGCAGATCACTTTTCCCGGTTCCACTCAATAAGCAGTGATTGAATACAATATTTTTTGACAAGTCAAAGTAGAATTATTATTTTGAAACGAAACCAACACAATCAAACACTCTTTCCCAAGCTCCAAGGACAAGTTACTCACTTGGCATTTTCTTGATTGTGATCTCAACAATAGGGATGTGACTTCATGCTTCACTTGTTACAGATTTTTTCTCTCACTTCCAAAACTATCCCAAATCTCCGATTTTAAAAAATAATGTGTAGAATTGCAATTGAAAACAAAGACCAAAGCTATGTAT
The DNA here is from genome assembly GCF_964235325.1 of Thermobia domestica. Classification (NCBI taxonomy): domain Eukaryota; kingdom Metazoa; phylum Arthropoda; class Insecta; order Zygentoma; family Lepismatidae; genus Thermobia; species Thermobia domestica. Next base: position 99,564,086 of record NC_137466.1, on the reverse strand, counting down.
AGAAGTTTTCCCTCTCCCCTTTGTACCGGGATCGACTCCCTGATAGAGTTCTGCATTTTAGCTACAGTGACTGGATCAAAAGGTTGTGTATTATTGCATTCTTACCTTTCTAGTTTTCCTTAGACTTTTAGAGATGGCAGGAATTTTTCCATTCGATATTTTAACCGTTATTGAACTTGTGGAATGTAGACTTTGCATATGGGATAAGATAACAGACTCTTTCAAGGACAGGATTGAAAAGCAAAAAGCACGGCGAGAAATTTATGCAAGCCTTGTCCAGGATTTTGAGTTCATGGACAAAAAGAAACGAGAAACGACAGGTATGTATGCAACAGCGCAAATCTGTCTTCAACATTAGGGGGGGGATGACAGGTAAGATCGTTCCCATATATATATATATATATATATATATATATATATATATATATATATATATATATATATATATATATATATATATAGCGATGTTCAAAATATTTCTGTAGCCGAGAAACAATGCTGTAGAGGATCAGGGGAGAAGAATTGTCTTCAACATTGGGAGGCGGGCAGATTTGAGGCTTATTCTGAGTGGACATTAATTTCATCTCACTTTCCTTTCTAGCGATCGGACACAAATAATCAAATTTCTCTCCCAAAAAAAACATTTCAAATCGGATTATTGGGGAGGACAATCTCCCCAGTTCCAAGATTGGAGGGGACATGTCCCCTTCATCCCCCCGGGATTTGCTCCAGTGTATGTATGAAGCAATGGAAAACAGAATTACTAATTCGAATTTTATCATTTAATCTACTATGACATTAATGTTTACATGTGTTTTCATTGGGAAGGCCGATGGGGGCTGAATTTGAACGTAAACACTATCGGGGTTGTCACTATACATCTGAGCAATCCCGATAAATATGGTGTAACGTGAATAGAGACTAGAATGAAATTTTTTATTGTTTATAAAAACAATTGATTTAAAATAGACCTAGAAAGAATTCACGGAAACAATCCTCTTAATTTGAACAAACAACGTGTAGTGAAAGGGAAAGCAAGAACTATTTCTGACAATAGAAAGGTAGATCTGTGACGAGATAAACAAGGACTTCCTGATTGACGTCACAGAGAATAACAATTTTGTGGTTAAGAAAGTCCAAGAATAGAGAACAGGAAGATAGAAGAAGTATCCCCGCCTGTCACGCGGGAGACCGGGGTTCGATTCCCCGCCGGGGAGCCATATTACATAAATATAAATACTATTACATGTATATAAATATAAATGTAATCACTACTAGTGAATAGATCACTATAATAAGTGAATTACCATGTCACGCGAGAGAGAGCGGGGATTTTTATTATTACTACTGGTAAATAAAGATACTAGGAATCTAGTCCATCATTTATTTATAATGAATCTGAATTGAAAGGATGAGCTTAGTTGGCCCTCACAACTAAAATCAATTTTTACATAAAGCACGACACGAATGTCGGCACAAGACCTTGGACCAACAAGCTCATTAAACATTGACAATCATCTTATATATAAAAGAGAACGTACAAATCCTTTGTTCCCTCATCACGCTAATACGGCTGAACCAATTTCTTTCATTTTTGGGGGGTTATTAGGATTTGGACCCTAGATGGTTTTTATCATATCACTTTAATTTTCAATTACCAGTGTCTTGAGATAATTGACCATTCAAGTGTCCATAACGTACAAATCCTTTGTTAGTTCATCATAGGTAAAAATAAACGTATTTATATGCAACCCGCATGACCGTGTCACTCGGCGGGTTAACATAAATGACAGGCGATATAATGTTAACATTAGTGCAATCTACTATGGTTTTTATCATATCACTTGAAAGCGAAAAAGTAAAAATTATCTAAGTAACAAAGTTTATTGCGTTCCGGGGTGACCGCAGCGAAGCGGGGCGGGTTAACATAAATGACAGGCGATATAATGTTAACATTTACTGCAATCTACTATGGTTTTTATCATATCACTTGAAAGCGAAAAAGTAAAAATTATCTAAGTAACAAAGTTTATTGCGTTCCGGGGTGACCGCAGCGAAGCGGGGTGAACGCTGCTAGTTTACAATGAAATTATATCTATTTCTCCAGTCCATTATCTAAATAAATAACATTAGTTTGAACCATTAAGTCAAAATAGTTTTGGACATGAGTATTCAAAACCTTGGATTAATTTCATATGCAAATTAATTAGAGAACAATGTTAAATTAAAATTACAGTCCTGGCACATGGGCCTAAGGTGCTTGAGGAATTAGCTTAGGATCTATGTTACCTCTGGTATTAATCTTATGCATAATGAGAAACAAATAAAGAACAATCCCAACTTACATGTTTCCAAATACATCCAACAGTTGAAAGGATAGACGGACAAAGTCTACGCGTGTACAGCGTACGGATACCGCGACTCGTATAGTTTCGTCCGATAATGATTTACTGACCAACTGAACGAACTGAACCCCTAATAAATTTTTACTAGTGTTTTTATACACAGTTTGTTTTTCTCTTCTATCTTCCTGTTCTCTATTCTTGGACTTTCTTAACCACAAAATTGTTATTCTCTGTGACGTCAATCAGGAAGTCCTTGTTTATCTCGTCACAGGTCTACCTTTCTATTGTCAGAAATAGTTCTTGCTTTCCCTTTCACTACACGTTGTTTGTTCAAATTAAGAGGATTGTTTTCGTGAATTCTTTCTAGGTCTATTTTCAATCAATTGTTTTTATAAACAATAAAAAATTTCATTCTAGTCTCTATTCACGTTACAATGGATTCGACACAAATATTGGTCATTTTCTACTACTTTTACATGTCCCGGTAAACGCCCCCTGAGACCCCCTTGGTTCGAATTTTGAAAAAATCGCCTCTGGCCTCCAGCCGATACCGCGAAAACTATAAATGTGACACTAAAATCTGCCATTTTCTACTACTTTTACATATTCCGATAAAAGCCCCTATGATCCTCTGGTTCCAATTTTGAAAAAAACATGCCTCTGGCCAGCAGCCGATGGGGGCAGTATTTGGAAGTCAACGCGTGTGAGTATCACCATTCATCTCAGCGACAGTGAAAACTATTGATTTGAGACTAATATCGGTCATTTTCCATTATTTTTACATGTCTCGCAATTCTCCACCCCGGTGACTCCCGGCCCACATACAATGGTGGCTGAATTAGAAAATCATCGCTAATGAAAGTATCACTATTGATCTCAGCGACCGCGAAAACTATGAAATCGACACTAATATCGGTCATTTTCTACTACTTTTACATGTCTGGGTTAACGCCCTCCTGAGACCCCCCTGGTTCGAATTTAGTCAAAAACGCTTCACCTTGGTCTGGGACCTGAACCAAGGTATCCGTGTCCAAAATTATGTAACTCTCGGCCAACTTGTCTGGTTCCCAGGCCGGTCCCGGTTGAAAAAAAAACCTCTTCGTCTTGATCTGTGGCCTAGACCAAGCTACCCGCGACCAAATTTTGAAAACTTTCGTCCACTCGTCTGGTCCACGGGCCGCACACAGATAGAGAGACAGACACTCAAGCAAACTCTATTTTATTTATATTAGAAAGGTCAGATCCACCGTTATTGTAATAGAGCGGTGCTTGAGTGATTGATCGTAGAAATTCAAAATCCAATGAGTGATAATTTCATAGCCTTGTTTTATTACAAGTTTAAACTCTTTAGTCAGTAGAGAAGAGGGCATGATTCATGGGTCAGAGTTGATGACAATGGGTTTCGGTGGGTCTTGGGTCACAGTGTGTGACAGTGGTTCATGGTGGGTGGTGGGACAGAGTGGGTCACGGTGGGTCATGGGTCACGATGGGTGGTGGGTCAGTTGGTCGTGGCTAAAGTTTTCATTGTCCCACACTCTCTCTGAACTACAGTGTTGAAAATTAATCAGTGAAAATCAATTGCAATTGATCAATCAATTGAAAGTAATTGCTGTGGAAATCAAAAATTGCAATTGAATTAATTGCTAATTAATTTCAATTGCAATTGAATGACTGAATTCAATTGCAATTACTTTCCACTGCAATTACTTTCAATCGATTGATTAATTGCAATTGATTCTCCTTTATTAATGGGCAACTGCAATTAACAATTAACCATTACTTACTTCCGTTGTCAATTGCAATTAACAATTAAATTTACAGATTAATTGTTAATTATCAATTCAATTGAAATTTGCCCAACACTGCCACTCTTCTCTTCACTGTCCCGATCCGGCCCTTCAAACTTTTTTTTCTTTCTATCGAAGCCAGTACTGCCTATTTGGGAAAAGTCTCAATGTAGAGTGGTAGTGGTAAAAACGATGCATATTCGCCGTTCTGTTGGAAGGGGGGCTGGTGGAATGTGCCGTAAAATTTTACGTTGCCCCCATAGGAAAAAAATCTAGATTCGACACTACTAATATATATATATATATATATATATATATATAATTGAGAAACACTATGTTTGTGACTATAAATCTCCCGAACGGCCCCACTGATCTTAATCAAATTTGAAACATGGATGAGTTTTACGGCTGAGCTGGTTTTAGGCTATTCACTTTGATGGTACAACTTAGGGGGGGGTGTAAAAATAAATAAAATTTAATAATTCCTGAACCACTCGGCCAATCTTGATCAAATTTTCAACATAGATGAGGCTCAGGCTTGGGATCGTGTTATTTATATTTGACGAAGTAACGTGGGGGCGGAGAAGGAGGAAATATATATATAAAAATCAATTTATATAAGACTGAAAGCCACTATTTTTGTAACTTAATAACTCTTGAACTATATCTTGAATATCCGACCGATCGCAATCAAATTTTCAAGATATATGAGGTTTCGATCTGGAAACATTTTTGTAATTTTACTTTAACGGTACATCCTAGGGGGAAGGGGGGAACGTATAAATAGAAACTAATAACACCTAATAACTTTTGAACCACCCAACCAATCTCGATCTAATTTTCAACAAATATGAGGGTCGGGCCTTGGGTGTTTTTTTATCATTTCACTTTGACGAGCCAACGTAGGGGAGGGAGAGGTGGCAGATATATGTAAAAAAAAATAAATAAAAATGCCTGTCTCTGTGACTTTATCACTCTTGAACCACCCGACCGATCTAAATCAAATTTTCAATATACATGAGAATAGGGGCAGGGATTACTTTAGGCTATTTACTTTGACGAAACAACGTAGGGGAGGGCGAGAGGGAGAGAAATTTAAAAATGATCAAAAATGACCGATATTAATGTTGAATCCATAGTTTTCGGGCCCGATGAGACAAACAGTAACACTTCTGATGCTGTTTCAATCCAAGTTCAGCCCTAATAGTTGGGAAGGTGGAGGGTACAATGGAGGAGAGGGGAATAAACGTTTAAAAATGATCAAAACTGAGTAATATTAGTGTCGAATCAATAGTTTTAGGAGTAGCTGAGATTAACAGTGACAATTTTGATTTCGTGTGCCGCAGCACGGGCGGGGGAGCTATATATAATAATAATAATCGAAAATAACCAATATTAGTGCCTAATCCATAGTTTTCGGGATCATTCTGATGAACTGTAACATCTTCGATCCGGTTTAAATGCAAAATCAGCTCCGCCACTTGCGGGAAGGGGAGAAAGTGATATATAAAATGATCGATAATGGCCACTATCAGTGTCAAATTTATAGTTTTCTGGGTCGCTTAGATGAGCAGTGGTACTTTCGATCATGTTTAAATTCAAATTCAACCCCACAACTTGGGGGAAAGGGAGGAAGAGATATTTAAAGATAATGGAAAATGACCGTTAATTAGTGCTGAATCCACATTTGTGGGGGGTCGCTGAGATGAACAGTGACACTTTCGTTGCCATGGCCCGCAACATAGGGGAGGAGGAAATATATATATAAATGACCGAAAATGACCATTATTGGTGTCGAATCCATGATTTTTGGGGTCGCCGAGATGATAAATGATCTTTCCGATGCTGTTTAAATCGATGCCATTAAAAACGAAAACAGCATATTTCACGGGGACTAAACACATGAAATACGGAGTTGTGCTTTAAAATTTTCATTTTAACTTAGCAAAGCGGGTAATATATGCTAGTAATACTAACAAAACTCAGGTACTGTCCTTTCTCTATTTCAAAACCACCTATTTTTTAAATCTCTTTGCTATAATATCTATTACTGGAGCTATCAGTATATTTTTGTTTTTCGTCTTTATAGAACACCAAGGTTATAAAGGAAGGTCTTTTATATGTGGGTTCGGAACTTGAATCTGATAGGTCGTTCCCAACCATACTATCTCTCCTCCAGAAAAACTGGATTACAGGGCAGAGTCTAAAGCAAGAAATTTCTCTCTCTTTTGCTAAAAAAACTTTAGTTCGCATACTAGTCATAGCACATGTTTAGAGGTTTTTCAACGAATCTGTATGAGACGAGACCTGCAAATGACACAATACTGAAAGTTGAGCTTACACCAGAAGTCGAATCTGGTATCATCCTAAAACAAAAAAAAATCCTATTGGCTGACTACTTTAATGCTCATAAATCATTCTAATGTAAAAAAATTTGGTGAGCCCGGCCCCCTAGACTCCCCGTGGATACGAGCCTGTGTGACCCCCCACCCTCGAACACAATTTTCTGGAAGAAAGCCTCTATTCTTCCTTTTGTCTGTCTAGTTTACTGAAAACATGAAAAGCAAACTAGATCACAGACCATAGAGTTGGAAATGATGGACATGTTGCATTGCAGACATATTTCGTACCGTTGATGATTTTGGGAGGTTTTCCAGGAACAAAATTCACCTCGGAGTTATATCTCCTATGGTGATCAATATGAGTTGAGTTGATTTTGTCGTCCCTTTCAGCAGCGAGGCTATATGAGACGGGACCTACTGATTAATTGACAAACCCGAACTACATGAGCTCTCACCGGAATCGAACCCGGGTCTCTCACGCCAAAGGCACGTACGCTAACCACTTAGCCACGAAGAAGCTCGGAGCTCATATTAGAAAAGAAGAAAGCACATTATGGGAATTTCAGTGCAGAGAACTAAGTACGACGACTGTTAAATGAATATTTTTCATCTTGAATATATTGTAATAATGGTCAATCTTATTCGATAATGTCATTTTTTAAAAAAAATAGCATTCTCTTTTCTTTAACTTACTACAATATACAAGTTAAATTTCACACAGTGTGCAAAAGAGGGAAAGGGATTACAACGTACGATGGACTTCGTTCGCTTCCTATCCGATGGACAAAACCTTTCTTGTAAAATTCAGCGTTTCAAAGAACCTGTGTGGTTGCTGATAGCTACACATAAATTGACAGAATTTTAGTACTGTCTGCCTGAAGCAAAGTCTTTAACTTTAGTACTGAAGCTGCCTGAGGCAAAAACGCAAGCACACCGCAGGCGTGGTGGCTTCTGTGCCTCGTAACATTGTGTTTAAAAAAACAGACACGAGGCCACTTGTCAGTTCTTGCAACTGATAAGGCTTTTTTTCTTTTATACAAATCATATTGTTGTTTGAAGCCTTTTTATTCCTTACAAAAACAATATAACCAGATTCATGGGAACCCACAGCAATTGTAATAAAAGTTGAAAAATATCTGTATCATTCAGATACTTTATTATTATTATTATTATTATTATTATTATTATTATTATTATTATTATTATTATTATTATTATTATTATCACAATATTTTTCGTTAGTGCTCACAGCAATTAATACTTAGCAGCAGGGGTTAAAGTGCGTGGGAACGCGGGGGACCCTATCCTCACCTCCAAAAAACTGTGTACGGCGTCCTCCCACTTCTAAGCAATTACAATGGGCAAAGATAGGCATGGGGGACGGCGTGACGTCATGCCGCTACCTACCGTACCCCTACATTTTCAGATGATTCCATCCCATCTAGCCTAATCCCACCTCGCCTAACGATTTATCAGCCACTTATATCTCCAAAATAAGAATGTCTACCATTTTAGGCGAGATGGGAATTTCCATCTTACTTAATCCCATCTCGCCTAAAATGGCAGTAGGATGCAAGGAGGGAATTCCTCTAATTGAATTTTAACCAGATATTTTAATCAATATTGGCAATCTCTGTCAATTACAATATAAATATATAATAAGTACTATACAAGAAGAAAGCATAGGGGGAAGGCGATTTAGTGAATTTAGTTCACTTTTGGTTTATTTTGGGAATACTGGAAATTGATTGGCAAAGAGAAGCTAATCAGAAACAGGATAGAAATATAGAGCGTGTTTCAAAACAACACTTACAACGTTTGAGAGCTCATTCCTGACACCATGATAAGACAACCTGGGTGCACAATGCTTCCTTTTGGCGCTATGACCAGCCAAAAACCAGTCGGAAAAATGCCCAAAACAGCCGTAACTCGAGAACAAAATGTCGGATCGAAGTTGGGGGAAAGGAAATGTATATTATTTTTAGTCTTGGCTTCCATTAATGCACAACCCGATATGGTACAGAGGCAGCACAAAGGTCACCTCAAATAAATTGAAGAATTATGCGGATATTTTATGAAAGGGGGTTATAGCCCCACACAAGTTACTGGCACATGCAAGGAGCATTAGAATATTAATTCTGTGACATTTGTGAAAAATCTGACGCTCACTGGCATTTCCGGAACAAAATTTTGAATTTTTATAAAGGTACATCATCTAATGCTTCGTCCCCTGTGCCCCCTTAAGGCGGTGCGTTATCAAAATAGCATTCCATATTTCAAAAATGCATACTCTTTTGCTACACTGACGCCAAATTTCACACTAATTAACAAAAACACCTTTTTCTCGTATGTCCCTACTAAGAATATTTCTGGTGATTTTCTCACTTTTGAAAGGGGGCTGTAGCCCCATTATCAGTCACTCTTACATGTAAGGAGCATTGGAGCATTAATTATGTGACATTCGTGATTAATCTGACGTTTACTGGCACTCCGAAAATAAATTTTGGGATTTGGTAACACATCACCCACCAGCTTTTTACGGCCCTTGCCCCCCGAAGGGGGGTCTTCCCAAAATAATGTTTGAGACGGCTTTACTAGCTTTGTGAATGAGTGTTTTTGCATTTCGTAACAAATACAACTCATTTGCCCCAAAATCTTTACGAATAATTATTGGAGAAAACTGCTTCCAAAATTTAACATTGAACCTCCCATAAGGAAAATGAACTTCTGTGTTTACACTTCCAAAAGGGGGGCTAAACATTAATTTTTTTCTATTTCCTTTAGAAATTCGAAAAATTCATATATTTCTCAATAAGAGTGCCAAATTTTATATTAATGGTGTGAAAACTTCATCTTCTCTCAGTGCTGTAGAAAATTACACGAATTGTATAACAGTCTGTATATATATATATATATATATATATATATATATATATATATATATATATATATATATATATATATATATATATATATATATATATATATATAAAATTAAAAATCACGTTTTCAGTGAAAAGAAAAAAAAACATTTCATTTGTTTACCTTTGTAATACCAATATCTAATCTAAATGATCTAGACCCTCAAAAGTATTATAATATTTATTTATTTATTTTGTATATTACTGTTACGCACACGCCTAAAATGCCATGATTGTTCTTTCATTTTAGTAAATATTTCTTTTAAAGTTATGTTTTTTAAGTAACATTCCGTATTTTGGAATGTAAGATATTGATGATAATGCTTCTACAATAACTTTGTTTTCCTTCTGTCGTATCTTCCTTTCTCACCTCGCAAAAGTCGATTTATGGTCAAAAATGGTTGGAAAATGAAAATAGGGATATTTCACCCTGTTTGACAAGTCTTGTTATAAAATACTGTACTTAGAAGGTAAATTCTGTACCACCAGACATGTCAACTCTGACGCGAAATCGTAGCAGTTATAGTAGTATTAACTGTGGTCGTAGTAGTAATAATAGAAGTAGTAGTAATATTAGTAGTATTACAGTACTTTGCAGTCTTGAATAAAGAGTTAGTTTCCCAAACACACTACGATTAACATAGACTGACAGTAAGACCGTACGAACACGGCAAAGGCAGGGGTAGTGGAGGACATTTAAGGGAAAAAATGACAACATTAGTTTCCAATCCGTCCTTGACTGCCGGTTCCAACCCGGAAATACGTGCGCCCGGTTCGGCCGGATTAGTCCCAGAAGCGACAGTCCTATTAGCGACAGGAACTGTTATCTGTCCTATGAGCGACCGATTCATTTACATTGAGATGATGGAAGATGATATGATTCCCTCTCATGAAATATGTTTGCCTCTGGCGTTATTAGCGCCCGAACAACCTTGCTACGAAAAATGTACGTGCCAGTAATACAGTTGATCAAATATATTTTCCCTCTACAGTGATTGCAAATAAAATTTATTTTAATTTTGAGTTAAATTTGACATAAAACATATCAAATAACTTAACGAGACAACAGGGACATTTCCATGAAAAGTATATTATTATGTAATTATTGAAAATTCAGTTGTAATATCCCCTTTCTTCAAAAGCTCTGTTTTCACTACTTAATTTGATTCAAATCTAATTACTCACTAAGCACAGTAATATATTTTATTTTGTAAAACTTAAACGTGTAACAGTTTCTCCAACTATATACTTTAAGACTCTATGAATAAAATTTAAAAAAAAATGTCAATGATAAAAGACAGCTTTTGAGATCCCCTACATCTAATTGGCTATTCTCAACCAATCCCACCAATTACAATGCAGTTCACTCTAAACAATCCAAAAGGTAAACAAACTCTTTAAACTACCTTCCTCCCTATTGTAAGCTACAAAAACGTAAACTAATTGCTTAATTTGCCTTCCTTCCTTGTTTTGGCTTATACATAAAAGCTTGTCGTATAGCAATCTGAAATACGAGTAATCCCTTATAACTGGACGAACTGTTAAGTCCTGCGAGAGATTTGTAACTTGTGTAATAATTTCTTCGAATACTTTTTTTTAAAGATTTCTTTGATATCCTCAAGTGGTGAACACTCTCTTTCCATGGGCGCCCGATGGGAAGGCAGGGATCCCCCCCTGGCTCACTAAAATGTATACGTAATATAGCAAACCACGTATATTAAATGCCAGATATACCAGACACAGTACAGCAACCATGAAGATGCCCCTCCCTAGAAAATTTTCTTCGGGCGCCCCTTCCTCTTTCTGATTTCTTTCTTATGCCATAAACATGTTCAATCTAAACTTATGCTCCGCATCATTTTAACATTAAATTTTTAATTATATTAGAATCATAGACAAAGACGGAGCTACTCTAAATATTTAGTTAGTTTTCCCCTTGATATAGTCATTGTATTCATAGAAAGTAACTCAAAAATATTTAGGAAAAACGTAGAAAATATTGTTAGTGTAATGAGAGTAGTCTCACGTATTAAATTCAGGTAGGGCGAAATTTTTCACAGTACATTTTGTTAGGTTCTAAATCGCATTAGCATGAAACAAGTTAAAGAAGAGAGAACCTTGTCTTCTTCCATTATCTTAGTATGAACGAATCGGTGACTCATAGAGCAGTTAACAGATCGAATCGGTCGCTCATAGGACAGTTAACAGTTCCTGTCGCTAATAGGAATGTCGCAAGTGGATTTGTGTCCGGACCGTACAGGACACGCCCAGCCCGTGCAGGGCTCTGATTCATATCCACTACAAACGCTGTTTTTGTTCCATTTTGACTTTTATTTTAGTACTCAGACGAGAATTGTGTTCTGTCTTAATTTTCTGCATTCTTTCACATATGGAAAGATTCGTTTACGTATCTAAATGTTTCATTACGTATGGAGAGCTAAATGACAAACAGGCATGTGCTGATATTAATACAAAGTTTCGAAATATTGAATTATTAAGTATTTCAATCAATGTTGCTTTTTTATACAATTAATAACAAGTCTTATTATATTTGAAAGAAGAAAAACACATCTGCAAAATTTCTCCCGATTGCAAAGGTTGACTTCGAGGTTCGAACCTGGTTTACTTTTTCCCGAAGATACCTGAAGCTGGACTTAGAAAATTTTTTCTTTAAAATAGCAATAAAGAATGCCCTCGACCTTTGAGACAATATGTACCTTTCGGGAGTCAACTTTCAAAAGTTTGGTGTGAGTTCTTTTGCCCCATAAAACTGTTTTTCTGCAGAAAATAAAAAAGTATTCCTTTATTTTTTTGCGTATTTGTCCATACAAAAAGTTTCGTTGAAATTCTTCGTGGCCTTTACACACATATGACATACTGTTACCAGCATTTTTTATATTTTGTGATAAAAGGTTTGGAGGGATCCGAGCCTCCTAACCGTTTTTCTCAGGAAAATACGAAACCCGTTTGCCCTCAATTTAAACCTACAATATCTGTGCAATATTTGATTCAATTTGGTTCACTTCTTCGCGTTTTTCGGGCGTCAACTTTTAAAATTTTGGGTGGGTCTCTTGCCGCCTAAAACCGTTTTCCCGCAGATCATAAAAAACCCGTATTCCTTTATTTTTTGCGTATTGTCCACACAAAAGGTTGTGTTGCAATTCTTCATGTCCTTTACACACATCTGACATACTAGCACTTTTCATATTTCGTGATCAAAGGTTTGGAGGGGTCGGCGCCCCACGCTACCGTTTTCCCCAGGAAAATACGAAACTCGTATTCCCTCATTTTATGTCTACAATGTCTGTGCACAATTTAATTCACTTCGCCTCACTTCTTCTTGCCTTTCGGGCATCAACTTTCAAAACTTTGGGTGGGTTCTTTTGCCCCCTACAACTGTTTCTCAGCAGAAAATAAAAAAAACGTATTCCTTTATTTTTTGCGTATTGTCCATACAGAAAGTTTCTTTGGAATTCTTGGTGGGCTTCACACACACCTGACAATCTGTTACTAGCACTCTTGATATTTCGTGATCAAAGGTTCAGAAGAGTCCGGGCCCCAACTAACCGTTTTTTTTAGGTAAATACGAAACTCGTATTCTCTCGTTTTATGTCTACAATATTTGTGCAAAATTTCATTCACTTCCCTTTACTTTTTCTTACTTTTTGGCGTCAAATTTCAAAATTTTGGGATGGGGTCTTTTGCCCCATAAAACCGTTTTTTTGCAAAAATAAAAAACCCGTATTCCTTTGTTTTCAGTGCATTGTCTATACAAAAGTTTCGGTGCAATTCTTCATGTCCTATACACGCATTTGACATACTGTTAGTAGCACTTTTGATTTTTCGTTATCAAACGTTTGGAGGGGTCAGCGCTCCACCCGACTGTTTTCTCTAGAAAAATACGAAACCCGTAATTTCATTTTCTGTCTGCAATATCTGTGCAAATTTCATTTACTTCGGCTCATTTCTTCTTTTCTTTTGGGTGTCAACTTCAAAATTTTGAGTGAGAGATTTTGACCCCTAAAACAGTTTTCCGCAGAAAATAAGAAACCAGTATTCATTTATTTATTTTTTTTTTGGTTATTTTGCATACACAATGTTTCGTTGCAATTCTTCATGTTCTTTACACACATCTGACATACTGTTACTAGCGCTTTAGATATTTCGTGATCAAAGGTTTGGAGGGGTCGGTGCCTCACCCAACCTTTTTGTTCAGCAAAATACGAAACTCATATCCTCATTTTACGTCTGTAATATCTGTGCAGAATTTCATTTACCTCGGCTAATGTCTTTTTACCTTTCGGGCGTCAACTTTTAAAATTTTGGATGGGGTCTTTTGCCCCCTAAAACCGTTTTTCGCAGAACATTAGAAACTCATTTTCCTTTATTTTTTGCGTATTGTCCATACAAAAAGTTATGTTGCAATTCTTCGTGTCCATTACACATATCTCAAATACTGTTACTAGTACTTTTGATATTTCGTGATCAAAATGTTTGAAGGAGTCCGTGCCTCACCCAACCTTTTTTTCCAGGAAAATACGAAACCCGTATTCCCTCGTTTTAAGCCTTCAATATCTGTGCAATATTTCACTCACTTCGGTTCACTTGTTCTGACCTTTCCAGCTTCAAATTTAAAATTTTGGGGTGGGTTGTTTTGCCCCATAAAACAGTCTTTCCGCAGAAAATAATAAACCCGTATTCCTTTATTTTTTGCGTATTGTCCATACAAAAAGATATGTTGCAATTCTTCATGTCCTTTACACACATCTCAGATACTGTTACTAGTACTTTTGATATTTGGTGATCAAAGGTTTGGAGGGGTTGGCGCACTACGGAACCGTTTTCCCCAGGACAATACGAAACCCGTATCCTCAGTTTACGTCTGCAGTATCTGTGCACAATTTAATTCACTTCGGCTCACTTCTTCTTGCCTTTCGGGCTTCAACTCTCAAAAGTTTGGGTGGGGCTATAGCCTTTAAAACCGTTTTCCCGCAGAACATAAAAAAACCCGTATTCCTTTATTTTTTGCGTATTGTCGATACGAAATGTTTCTTTGGAATTCTTCATGTCGTTTACACACATCTGACATACTATTAATAGTACTTTCGTTATTTCGTGATCAAAGGTTTGGAGGGGTCGGCACCCCACGCTTCCGTTTTCTCAAGGAAAATACGAAACCAATACTCCCCCGTTTTATGTCTACAATATCTGTGCACAATTTCGTTCACTTCGGCTCAATTCTTCTTACCTTTCGGACATCAACTTTCAAAATTTTGGGGTGGGTTCTTTTGCCCACAAAATAATTTTTCCGCATAAAATAAGAAACAAGTATTCATTTTCTTTTTGCGTATTCTCCATACACAATGTTTCGTTGCAATTCTTCATGTCCTTTACAGACATCTGACATACTGTTACTAGCGCTTATGGAATTTCGTTATCAAAGATTCGAAGGAGTCCGTGCCACACTTAACCGTTTTTTTTTTTAGGTAAATGCGAAACCCGTATACACTCATTTTATGTCTACAATATCTGCGCAAAATTTTATTCACTTCGGTTCACTTTTTCTTTCCTTTCGGTGCCAAATTTCAAAATTTTGGGGTGGGGCCTTTTGCCCCATAAAACCATTTTTCCGCAAAAATGAAAAACAAGTATTTTTTGTTTTCAGCGCATTTCCCATACAAAAAGTTTCGTTGAAAGTCTTCATTTCCTTTACACACATCTCACATACTATTAATATTATTTTTGATTTTTCGTTATCAAACGTTTGGGAGGGTCGGCGCCCCACCTAACTGTTTTCTCTAAGAAAATATAAAATCCTTATCCTCATTTTACGTCTGCAGTACTTGTGCAAATTTCATTCACTTCGGCTCATTTCTTCTTGTCTTTCGGGTGTCAACTTTCAAAATTTTGGGTGGGAGCCTTTGACCCCTAAAACAGTTTTTCCGCAGGAAATAAGAAACTCGTATTGATTTATTTTATGGTTATTTTCCATACAAAATGTTTCGTTGCAATTCTTCATTTCCTTTACACACACCTCACTGTTACTAGTACTTTTGATATTTCGTGATCAAAACTTTGGAAGGGTTCGTGCCCTTTCCAACAGTTTTTTCCAGGAAAATACGAAACCCGTATTCACTCATTTTACGTCTACAATATGTGTGCACAAGTTCATTCATTTTGATTCACTTGTCCTTGCTTTTCGTTCGTCAACTTTCAAAATTTTGGGTGGGTGCTTTTCCCCGTAAAACCATTTTTACGCTGAAAATAAAAAAAACTGTATTCGTATGTTTTTCGCATATTATCCATACATTAAGTTTCGTTGCAATTCTTCATGTTCTTTAGACACATCTCACATACTGTTACTAGCACTTTTGATATTTCGTGATCAAATCTTTGGAGGGGTCCGTGCCTCACCGAACCTTTTTTTGCAGGAAAATACGAAACCCGTATTTCCTCATTTTAAACCTACGACATCTTTGCAATATTTCACTCACTTCGGTTCACTTCTTCTTATCTTTCTCGCGTCAACTTTAAAATTTTGGGGTGGGTTCTTTTACCCTATAAAACTGTCTTTCAGCAGAAAATAATAATAAAAAAACGTATTCCTTTATTTTCTGCGTATTGTCCATACAAAAAGTTTCGTTGTAATTCTTCGTGTCCTTTACACCCATCTGACATTTGTTACTAGTACGTTTGATATTTCATGATCAAATGTTTGGAGGAGTCCGCGCCCTACCCAGCCGTTTTTTAAAGGAAAATAAGAAACCCGTATTCCCTCATTTTATGTTTATAATATCTGTGCAGAATTTCATTCAGTTCGGTTCACTTCTTCTTACCTTTCGGACGTCAAATTTCAAAATTTTTCGTGGGAGCTTTTGCCCCCTAAAACTGTTTTCCTCAGAACATTAAAACCTCGTATTCCTTTATTTTTTACGTGTTGTCCATAGAAAAAGTTTCGTTACAATTGTTCATGTCCTTTACACACATCTGACATACTGTTACAAGCATTTTTGATATCTCGTGATCAAGGGTTTGGAGGGGTACTTGCCCCACCCTACCGTTTTTTTCAATAAAATATGAAGCCTGTATTCCCACTTTTTACGTCTGCAATATCTGTGCACAATTTTATTCACTTGGGTTCAGTTATTCTTGCCTTTCGCGTTTCAATTTTCAAAATTTTGGGTGAGTCTTTTATATTAATCCTTTACTTTATGTAACTTTTTCTTTTTTTAAATTCTTTTTTTTGGGGGGGGGAGAAGGAGAGAAATGTTTTGTCTGATATGTGTCTTTTGCCATTCATCTTTTTTGAACTGCTTAAGTAAGATCATTTTGTAACTTTTGATGTCATCCAACTCCGTCACGATAATAAAATTGTCATTCTTAACAATTTGTTTTATTTCCTTATTTTCCAGTTTGCCACACTGATATATTTTTAACAAAATTGAGGTTTGGTCCAACGCCTTTCGAATTCGGAACCAACCCAACCGCCGAGCTTTTTGGGTTGCCTGCTATTGCAGGAAAACGAGAATTGCAGGTGGTAATGCACTTTTGGAGTCGTGTATACAAAAAGATATTCTCTGGCTGTATATGAATAGATTCATATGTAATCTTATTTTGCATTTGCTACATCATTAAAAATAAACATATTACGAGTAAAAGCTAAGCGTGGTTGAATATTGCAAGTTTGCGAGCATGACAGACGATACAACGTACCTATAGTAATAAACATAAAAAACCTATCTGTAGTATTCTAGGATTAAATATGCCAGGTTTTGTTTTCTCTCGCTTTTTTTCGCTTACAGGCTACTCCCAGGTATACTTTTCCCATGAAATAAAAACAATCCGATGAAAGAGTGTTTTTGTTCATGAATTTGTATTAAGTGGTTTGTAGGTAGGAAAAAGCTTATTGCTAACAATAGTTACAACACGTACAATAGTTACGGGTCGTGGTTTCCGCTCTGGTATATGAACAAATACTGTTCAACTGAATGGGAAGTAAACAGACGCGAAATGATAATGTTCAATCAAATTCTGTCGCTTCTATCAGAAGACATACTAGATCTGGTTGAAGAGGTAAAAACGATGGAATTTATGAATGATTCTAAATGTAGTGATGATGAAATGGATTACGGAGATGATGATGATGGAGAAATGGCTTCAGCTTCACAGGGTTCGTAGATTGCACAAATATCATGAGCTTCTTTTTCTTTATCTAACTGGGCTCCCTTCTCTAAAAGAAAAAAAAAAGCTGTTCTGTATGATGAACATAGAGAGAGAGAGCGTTCCTTTACTGGACTACTAACTTAAGTGGCAGGATCCTCAAAAAATAGGCAATGGGGGAAGACTGTTATAAACAAGTTCAAAAATCATCAAAACTGTAGAGAGGTTGTATGAACACGAAATGGTCTGCCATGAGCTAAAGCCAACGATCAACGCGATAAACGAGGCTGTGCTTTAGAAATTTGAGGAAATTATGAGAAAATGCTTTGTAATTCATGACCCTACGATGCGTTTATGGGTTTGACAAAGGAAAGCATTCATTGATCCTCACAATCATCTGAATTCTCCAATACAAGCTTCGTAATAGCATCTTCAAACAAAATTAGAGATCAAAAGAGGCAAACTGAGAAAAATCCGTTCTCCGAACAGCGGTATATTGCATATACAAATACACGGAATCCTCTTGCCTACTGCAGAAATCAGTACGGAGCATACGTTACTCGTATATTACATAGGCACTGCCCTTAGATGTTACATCATACCATTGCAGGATATCTGACATCTAACAGTTTTCTGTATATCACATGCATATACTTCTCAACTAAATGTTATATACGTCCATTTGTATGTAAAATCCTGACCGCCTATATTGTTTTATACGGAAAGTACGTATAGATGGAACACTTATACAGAAAGTATTATAAAACATGCGTTTTCAGTTATACGTCTGCTGTACGTTAAGTCCAAAAACTACACGAATTACGCATGTAACGTACCTTCTGAAGTACGCCCCCTACAATTTTTCTCCCAATCGTGAGGTGATGTTGAATGAAGAACTACATCCAGAGAATGTGTTGAATGCAAACCAAAACCGCTTTGAGAAAGATCAGCATTGAGCTCCTCTGTGGCTAAGCGGTTAGCGTACGCGCCTTTTGCGTGGGAGATCCGGGTTCGATTCCTGGCAGGAGCTCATGTGGTTCGGATTCCACGTTAATCAGTAGGTCCATGTCTCATATAGCCTCGCTGCTGAAAGGGACGCTAAACTAAAATCAACTCAACTCAACAAAGATCTCAGCCAGTCTCTTCTCCGTTGTTGGCCATTTGCTATCCAAGCTTTTGTTGGATTCATCAGCGCAACTACGTACTCGTATATAGTCTTCCCTGTCATCTCAATAGCTGGATATATCATGAGATCCATGTATGCCCTAGTATTGGAATCCTCTGAATCCTTACCAGCATCGGAACTTGACGATCGTTCAAACATCCAATCCTTCACTGGAAATTGGGAAAATATGAACAAACCATACCTGATAAGATTCTACAACGACTGTCTATGGGCTAGTCTTTCTGTTGATTGCTCGAAAGTGCTTCTCCTACTTACCTAGTGATCAGCAAATACGGATGACAGTCTTACCCATCAGATTATTCAGAATCAATTAAACTGATGAAACGTCACATTGCTGGTGGTTGTATTAATTTAATCGAGGCTCAGGATATCCATTTATTCCGACTGTAGAAATAATTTATTAGAGACAATACTGATACAGTGATTTCAGAGTCGGAGGAATGCGTCTGCTACTGTGACAAAGTTTTAAGGCTTCAGCCGTTCAATTTGTACCGGTTTTCTGCACCACGTTTCAGGAGCATAATTTGTTTCGGTTTCTACAAGGCTGGATACATGAACGGGGCACCTAGACCCTGGATTTGAGCTTATGACATCTGTTTTGACTCTATAGTGAACGACAAATTCTACAAATGTGGCATAGTTCCATTTGTAAAGTGTGATCACTGCGAGCAGAGTGTTTGAACAACTCATATTTTTTATTTCATCTTCATATTGACTGCCAATAGGCATAACTTGTGATTATTCTCATTTGCACAGTTTCAAATAACAATTTCCCATTGCAACCACGCTCTGACTGTGCAATTCCTGTCTTCTGGGCCTTTGCTATTCTGTGTATAAATATTTCATATAGTAGAAGTTCGAGATTAACGTAAAAATAAGATTTTCTATATATTACAATGTTACCTTTAGACTCTTCTAATGCCTATACCCTTTGACGTCTGCCACTAAGATTTCGTATTTTTACTATTCCTGGTTAATACTTAACGAATATACGAGGTATGATAAAAAAATATGGTGAATAATTTTATTAGAAACAAATTAATAATCTTGCATTCGATTTGATTTAATCTCCTTCAAAGTACTGTCCTAGCTAATAATGTACTTATCCCAACATTGAATCCATGAATGGAAACATTTCTGGAATGCATAATTTTTCGGCCAAAAACTCGCGGTTCGAAAGCAAGGTGTGGCACGGCGCGCTTACGGAGTGAAGAAGGAAAACATTTACCCACTTAATAGGCAGTTAAAATGCTTCTCACGGACTCATATGAGATGTTTAGTTCTTCAGAAAGCTCTCAAATAGTCATTCTTCTGTTTGAACAAAACACTTATGCCACTTTTTTGCACGTTTCCATCTGTTCTTAATGTCGAAGGATGTCTCGATGTTTGATCGTTTCCAACCGACTCCTTGTCGCTTTTGAATCGCTCATACTACTTGTGAACAGTCTTCAATTCCACTGCTTTATCGCCATACACTGATTTTGACATTTCGTGAGGTTCTGTGGCACTTTTTCTGCAGCTTAGAACAATGCTTAATGTTGGCGCGCGACAAGCTCTCTTAACACGTCATCACTCACCTGCCTTTGGAAGCCAACTAACATGTCACAACTCGTTTGCAATGGATACAACCAGTGGCGTAGCAGCTGCCCCCGCAACCCCCGCATTGCGGGGGGGCCCCGAGGTATAGGGGCCCCCGAAGTCTTGCGATGAATAAAGATTTGAAGAAGTAGAACTTCAACCTTACTTCTATCGGCTTTACAACTAGGGCCCCTTCTCTATACTTTGCAGGGGGGCCTGCAAAAGTGTGCTACGCCACTGGATACAACATCGATAAATGGAACTATGCAACTATATTCACCGTGCTTTTTGATCACAGCTTGTATATACGTGCCATGTGTAGATCACCTGATTGTTGTATAAGAACGTTTACTTGTTATAGTACTGTTTTTTTTTAAACTACCAAATTATCTCACAACGGAGAGCAACTCTCTAAACGAAATACCTTTCGTCCGGCATTCTGCTAACAGTTCTACAGTGTGATCAGATGGAGCAGAGGTTCTGAAATTTTTTTTTTTTTAAATTGATGACATAATTTACTGACCAACCACGACATCACGACATAATTGTTTAATTTTTTTTTATAAATAATCATAAAATTACAGTAGTGTAAGATTAAGTTTCTATAAAGCAGTGACTATGTAGTACTGAGCAATGTTGCTGCAGCTGAATGTGTTGACTAGTATTGTGTCTCAAAATTTATTTTAATTAATTATTAAATCGTTCATGATTTTTATATCCAACATTTCGCAACAAACCCTATAAGTCTTCGCGACATAGTGGTTGGGAACCTCTTAAGATAGACAATGGTGAATCGCTTAATTGTAGAGTTTACTCGTAAGGGTAGATTGAAAATAAACATTTAGGATTATAACTAGAACTGAATAATTACGGCTTTTGTAATACAAATGTACAGTAGAACACCTCTAATCCGTCACCTTTGCCACTCGAGGTATGGTCGGAACGCAAAAAAGGTCGGATTATCAGAAAATACAGAAAAATACGAACTTACAGTAAAATAAACAATCTTTAAACTCAAAAATGATTGTATTGTTCTCTACAACAAAAACAAACGAACAGTAATCACTAAAGACTGCACAGTGCAGTACAGAAAACACGCACAACGAAAGAAACGACACAAGAGATGGCGGAGAACTACAGCGGATATGTGGTAACAGCAAGTAAACAACAATGCCACGACGGTAGTAAACGACAATGGGCTTCGTGAGTTACCGACGAGTCGGAACAAGTTCTGTTCGAGCAAGGTCTGAAAAACCGGAGTGGCGGACCAGTCGAGGGTGGACGAGAAGGATTATATTGTATTTGCATATGACAATATTCCTCTTATATGTTATTATGACTTCTTGCATAATTAAGATCGTACCAAGTCACTGGCAAAGCACTGAATAATACCAAAGAGTAAAATTTAATAGTTAAATAACTTCTATAGGATGAATTACTAATAACTAAATAGAAACTTCTAATATCATTTGTCTTACACTTATTTCATGTCACTCCTCACTGAAATAACAACCTGATTCAGCATTGGGATACGAACTGCTAATTGAGAAACTTTGTATTAAATACACGCAGTTATGCATGTAGTTGTCAGTTACAGCAAGGAACTGATACCATAATTATAGGAAGATATACTTACTAAAGGCGTTTTTTCCCCAACCAGCAACCTCAAGATCATTTGGAATATTATCTGTCGTAGCAAGGCAGGTGGGACGAATGTCCCTAGTGAAAGCTACTTCTTTCTCCAGCTTTAAAATCGCTATGTCGTTGTAGAAATTTGGATATCTGTATTTTGGATGAATATAGATCTCCTTAATGCACACATCCTCAATTTTTTCCTCGTCTGATTCGAGATTTCTTTCACCCAGGCGTACGACCACAGGACTTAGTCGACTGTAAAATAAGAAATTGAAGCTAGAAAATAAATACATAAGCCGTCTAGAACACTCTTTAGTATATATATATATATATATATATATATATATATATATATATATATATATATATATATATATATATATATATATATATATATATATATATATAGTAGGAAGTCGAAAATCCGAACTAATTGGGACCGCAGATAGTTCGGATTTTCGAAAATACGTACATAGTAATTACAATTCCGTACGTAAGGCTACTTACATTTAATGTTTTTGAAGAACCTGTTCTTACACTAAATTACACTGTTCTTGTAACTCACACTTAAAACAGCTTGTATAGGCCTAAGGGAATATATATATTTCCCAACAAAGTCGGCTCGAGCCTTCGCTCAATTGAGCCATCGATGGCTCATCCCAACCAAACCGGCTTAAGCTATCGGTTCAATTGAGCCGTGCCGATAGATCATCCCAACCGAGCCGGATCGAGCTGTTCTCTCAGTTGAACCGAGCTGAGCCTGTTGACATCACTGCCTGGGTTGGGAATCTGCTTGGGCTTAAAACTTCGACCGTACAAGTCTCAGCCTTGATAGTGAGATAAATACTTTATTGGTGCTCACAACATTTGAGACTGTCTCGTTATAAAAATCTATTGTCTCGTTATCGAAACGAGACGAGACGCGAACAATGTCCCCTCTCGTGAGCAACATGAAAAGTAATCCACTTTACTACTTATATTTTTCATGGCTTTCGCTTTCCAGTCTAGTCAGGTCATGATTTCAAAACGAGCTAAAATGAGCTGAACGAGCGAGCCATGTATCAAACTCGACTCGACTCGAAACTCAACCTCAAAACAGTGACTCGATTCGGAACTCGACTCAAGAAAATTACCTTTGACTCGACTCGTAACTCGACTCGAATTCGAGTCGAATTTCGAGTTGAGTCGAGTTTTAGCTCGACTCGTGCCCATTACTAAAAAACACAAATAAGCCATTAGTAATACAAGTATACATTTTCCATAACTCGTAATTTGCCACCTTAAAACAAATCTGAAATCTGGTTTATTTCCTGTTGGCCTCCAGGACTTTTTCGTGGTAAATCATCCGCAGCGGAATGATATCCATCCTTCAGCCAGGAAATAACTAGCTCGTCTACTTTGAACTTGTCTAGCGGTGGGCCATTAACATTGATGAATAACAAGTTAGACAATGTTTGAGCACTTAGTCTATTTCTAATGTCAGCCATCTATAAATTCATAAGGAGAAATCCCCATTCGCACTCAGTCGTGGAAATTTGTAATACTCGACAATTGCTTGTTAGACTTAAATGTGATAACGATTTTTCTCGGTCAGTTTTGAAATACTCCGCAAGAAGTATCACCTCTCTATCAACCATACAACATCTTTTCCATATCGACCATTTCAGTTGGCAATGTCGACTCATGGAGAACAAAAACTTCATCTACCACATCTTCGATAGGAAATCTTGTGCATAAATTATCAATTAAAACCTGATAAACTGATGATTTCTTATTCGTTTATAAATTTAGTTTTTGTAATTACACATGAAGGTTTGATGTTATTACCAAGTTCCCTCCCACCTAGAAGGCAAAAGGAAACGAGGTTTCAGAGAAGTGTTCAGAGGTGTCTGAGAATTTCCCCCTTCTTCCCCTTCAATTACCACACTGCTGTTTGTTATGGGCCAAATTACGATGAATTTCAATTAAATTATCATAGTATAATTATTTCCTTGTTGAATTATAGATACTTTTCAGTGGAAAAAGGGATGAAATTTGAAAGTCCCTAATCAAGGTAAGTAGACTAACGTAAAGGAAAAAAAAAATAAATACATTTTTCAAATAATTATGCATACAATCCAAACTAAAATTTCCGTGTACTTAAGCTTACAGTACAAATTTTATGTCTATTTTTCTCACAACTTTATGGATTGATTGTCCTGTGCTGTAAGAGTTCCGTATAATAAACATAAGCTTCAGCAATTATTATAGTAGAAAGCAATGGATATATGAAGCAGAGCACTGTATTTTTTGTTTCTGATTTTTTTCTTAAATAACATCGATTGTTTTCGATCATTTTTACAAACCAACTCACTTCCAACTTTCCAAATATAGAATCCCCCCCCCCCCGATAAAGGAGAATTTAAAAAAATGCTAGGACAGATTCTGTTTATTTTTAATAAAGAGTTAATACACTGAACTTCAGCTTCGTAAATTTAACGGCTTGCGAGATACTCATTTTTTCCCCGCAAAAATTCGGATCCTCACTACCTCTTTGGGATGTGTATTATAATGAAAGCAATATAACATCCCAGTTTGGATTAAGGCCTAACTATATGCCAAAAGTCATTTCATTTGAGTTTGTAATTTGGCCGTTATGATCAGGCACACATAGTTACATTCATTTTTTTATAAATAATTTATACATTACTGTGATTCAAAAATGTGTTTTTCCAGTAGTTAGCTTCTCTAAACACTGACAGACCTCGAAAGCCAAGTAGTAGTATAAGTCCTATATGCTATTATTACAATTACAAATATCAAATCCAAAAGTGCCTGAAGTTCTTTTTTCACATAGATATAGCCTACTCACCTCAGGTAAGTAGACGGAAACAAATGGAAAAGGAAGGGAAATGAAGGTCTTGAAAGTAAAACGCAGATAAATTTACCAGTCTTCAGAAGATACTGTCTACAATGCATTAAGCAGAGTGAGTCGTAGGTCAGACTGAGTCGGTGGGTCGCAGTGGGTCATGGTGGGTGGTGGGTCACATGCTGTTCACCCACGACCCACTGACCCACCCAGAAAACTTGATCCACTTAACCCACTGACCCACTCCATCTCTGACATATATATTTGACTAACAATTACATATGAATGAACTTTTGTAAAAACACTTACTTCACACAACGCTGACGGACAACCCTATTGTTTGTTTATCTCTAGCGCTAAGACAAAATGTAAAAAGTTTCTAGTGACCGAGTTCTGATTTTTGACGTTCGGATTATAGACGTCCTACTATATATATATACTGTATATCAAGCTAGTCAGTAAATAGCCTTAAAAATTTATTTAAAAGTTTCTGTTGCAATTACTATTCTTGGTGTAGATGTTAGATTAGGTTCTCTTAACTTGTGCTTATCAGAATAATGGAAACACCTTTAAAAAATTCAACTTAACCTGAGTAATGGCGTTGGACCTTTTTCGCCCTCAATACAATAGTTCTGATGCGACGCGGAATGGAGTCATAGTTGTCATAAATGCTAGGAAGTGGAATATTACACTATTTCGCCTGCAACGCATCGCACAGTTCCGTATGAGAGGATGGATGCGTAAATCTGGCTGGATTCCTTTCTCTTAACCGGACCACAGATGATAAATTATGTTCAGATCTGGAGATCGGGAGGTTAAGAGAAGTGTTGTTTAACTTTATCCCAGTCTTTCTCAAATTACGCCACAACAGCTCCAGTTGTCTGAATGAGCGCATTATTACATTAGAATATCGCGCCACTGTCCGGAAACAACATTTAGACCACAGGATTCACATGGTCCCCTAAAATGGCAACATAATCACGATCAGTGACGCGACCGGTAAGCATCAGTACAGGACCCACTTAAAAATCAAGATATTGTGGCCCACAGTCACAGAAACGTTGCCATGTTTCACGGAGACACTAAATCGTGCGCTTTTTGGGATATCCGCCGCAACATGGTCCGTGATTTTAAATAAAGTGAACGATCTCTCATTCGACCAAATTCAAATCACACGTTTCCAGTCATCAGTAGTTCATGTTGCATGTTCGCGGCACCACTGGCCTCGTGGTAAACCGTTAAGCTTCCTTATCAGTTCTCTCCTCCGTTCAACCTGCCTCCACCAGTATGCCCATATCATGTAACATACGGGGGACTATGATGGTCGACACAGACTGTGGTTGGTGCTGCAGAGTTCTTCCGTCACTTCGAACCGCAGTTGAACGATGGTTGTGATTGACAATGCGCTTTAATGTTCTGCAGGACCTGTCACTAAAGGCTTCCCTTCGCTCACCGTTGTTCGCAGATATGATTTTGCCTGGATTTTTGTAGAACACGTATGGGCAACATTTGGGAAGGGCAGTGGGCAGATGCTACCCCCATAAATCTGAGAAACGTATGCTTTTTAAGAAATTACATACTAATACACTACTAAAGACGTGAAACTCTTACGTTGGTGGATAATCTTGCCCCTTCTTCCGAACTAGTAAACTCTGAAATGATGCTACGTCATCATTTTGGACACCATCCCTCGCGACACACTCATCACACTTGCCGCTTTCATCTCATTCGTACCACATAACGGAGCACCAACAATTTGTTCCCTTAGAAATCAGAGAGATTGCCCAATTTATATCAACGTCTGCTCAGTTCACTGCATACTGCAATTTTAGTGCACCTTACGTAGTACGGAGTCTGCTGTACCACACCACCAACAGTGTGGTATGAAGCTTGTTCTTCATATTAAGGACAGTAATATCATCTTGTTCTGCATCGTCCACACGGAACTGAGCTTACATTACCGTTGGTTCACGGATCATTCTTTGAGAAACACTATTCTATACATTGAGATTGAATTCCAAGAAAGTTAATAGAAAGTAAATTTGAAAATTATGTAACGAACTACAAAGTTACTGCTTATCATTCAACTATTAGGAGACATTTAAAAGCCTGAGTCACGTTTTATAATAATAATACTAGTAACTATTTACCTTTGTCGATTATATGAACAATGTGCTGCAGTGAGTACATGCTGGTGACTTATCAGGGTACCTCCACATTCCCATGAGGTACGATTGCGGCTTGGAAAACCTATAAGAGCCTGTAAAAAATTTATTTATTCATATTCCTTACTATTCAATAAATTCTCAGTTTATTAGTATGGAGTCTTGATGGTAACAGAAAATTGTCTTCCATAAATAATTATTTTATAACATATTTTACTATACTGAATTAGATCTTATTAATAGAAAATTCTCTTTCATATACAGTTTGACAGGTTCGAAGCATGGTACTGTAACACAGTACTGTGTTTCACGTAGTAACGTTTGAACATAACAGAAATTGAGAGTCTCTTGAGTCACTCCTGAAAAAGAAAAGCAGTAAATAAACGAAAAAAGTATAGCTTCCTGAATCTGAACGCCCAAGAACTCAAACAACTTGGAATGCAAATGAAAAATTCAAGCAAAATTAGCCTCCGGAATATTAACGTTCGGTTAGAATCTAAAGAGCCTAGCACAGTGTTCCTGTGTGATCGTGCGTGCCGTTTCCCCCTTCGCTTGCGCCACCTTGTGTGATATTTGCAGTTAATTTTATGCTATTGTATCTGCTTTATATACGTTTATAATATAAATCATAAAATTGTCATGCGAGCGAAAAATTGCATCGCAAATTGCGATGCATATATGATCATAGTTTATTGCCAACGGTTCTTCTCTTTTTAAGAGTTTTCTCGAGTAAGGAACCCATAAATTACACATTTGAATACTTATTTTATAGCAGTGACCCAGAACCGTAGTAGTGTTCGCTTTAGAGCTTTAAAATAATAATAATAATAATAATAATAATAATAATAATAATAATAATAATAATAATAATAATAATAATAATAATAATAATAATAATAATAATAATAATAATAATAATAATAATAATAGGGAAACAAACTTGATCCGGGAATCATTTGGCTACAATATGAGTTACAAAATTAACACTTCTGTGAAACCAAGTTATTGCGCTTTCGTCATAAAAGTGTAGATTCACTTCCTGGTAAGATTGTCAAATCCGAAAAATAAAGTTACCCGCATGCCCTCATAATCCTCAAAACACATAAACTTAATGCCTGAGTTAATGTCGATGTATCCAAGGTATCCAAGTATCCAAGGTATATATATAAAGGAAAGTGACTATGTTTGTGATTTAATAACTGTTGAATCATCCAACCGATCTCGATGAAATTTTCAACATAGATGAGGTTCGGGTCTGGGATGTTTTTTTTTATCATTTCACTTTGACGGTGCAACTTAGATAGGAGGAGGGAGAGATATTTAAGAATGATCTACTAAAAGACATATATTAGTGTCAAATCCCTAGATTTCGGTGTCGCTGAGACGAAAGGTGACAGTTCCAATGTCGTTTAAATACAAATTCAGCACCCATTAATACTTTGTCTCCAAAGTGAAAAATATTCTCCCCGTGCGATGAACAGGTATTCTCCTAGTATATATACAGAGAGAGAGAGAGAGAGAGAGAGAGAGAGAGAGAGAAAACAATCGATATATTTCATTAAACTAAAAAAAATGTTATGGATAATTGTCAATCCTCAGGCGTAGTTTTTGAAAATTAGTTTATAAACACAAAACTTCATTCTATGTGATAACTACACCATTTATAAAAATCTTCTGCTACGGGAGTACTCATCAAACTTTCCATTACAACGCTAGCAAAGCGATAGCATATACTACAGTACAGTTAATAAGATGTAGCTCAAAATTATGATTATCTCTTAAATTAATTTAACTATAATATTGTCGAAAGATAAGACATTTATATCAGTCAATAGATGATATCGAGCCAAACAACGGGCATGATAAAACTGGATACTTATGCATAGGTTTGGAGAAAACCTTTAAATATATATAGTTTTGCAAAAATGTAGAGAAACTTTTATCGAATTCCTTGTATCGAAAGTTACAAAACGGGAATTTACATTCACTTATGCCGTTTTTAATTGTATTAATAAATTGTTGTTGCTGATGTGGAGTCTAGCATCCCGTTCAGCACCGAGTATATGTAAGACGTGTAAGCTCCAACTAAGAATTCAGCTTTATAAGATCTATTGATTCGTTTATGTTTCATCTTTTGACATTTTTCGTAAAACGTTAATATTGTTGTGGAACTTAGTTATACATGTATACATAAATACATATATTGTAAATCGTCTGTAATAACTGAAATTACTCTTAATTTTTATAAAGCTTACCATGTGAGTCAGTTCTTGTGTTTCTACTATTACTCCATTTGCTATTGTAGGACCTGCCATGTTGGCACAGTCTTCCCTCATATACTGAGAACAAGCTGGAAGAGATAATAATAATAATAGCAGATTTGAAATCATGGTATCTGGAAATATATGATAAATCCGAAAGACTTCTTATTTTTATTTTAAAATTTATTATGTTGATTTTCACGTTTGATATAGCTATATTCTATTATTTAAGTATTAAAAGATATAAGAAAAATTACAATAGTAGACTGAAAATTCTCAATTTACAGAAGCATATATGCTTACAAAATTAGACGAAGTAGGTATGGCCAAATATATTCAACATTACAAAATTGCAGTATAATATGAGAATATAGGACTAAAATATTAATTAATCAAATATAAAAGAAATAACGAAATTGAAATTACTCAAGCCAATTTGGCCATCTCCAAATTTCCCTTACTTTACGTACATCATTCTTATCTAAAGAAAATCGGAAGTCGGGATTTCTCTTAGTGTTCAACATACCCATTTCTTTGGATGATAGGGATTCGGATCAGAGCTTATTTTGCTCAGTCAGAAAGTAAAGAACGATTGCGCATCGCTCGCATCCCCGACCCCCGACCACTGTGATTGCATGCGCGGCAGTTACCGGTACCTCAGTGTAAGAAGAGTCTATGCTGTGTTGCCAAGCTACTTGTTTTTGCAGCAATTCAAAATGGCGGCGCGAATCGAAAATCCTGCCAAATGTGAAGTACGGAGTGTCATTCGTTTTCTGAACGTGCAAAATGTGAAGCCTATTGAAATTTATAGGCAAATAAAGAATGTTTGTGGTGATAGTGCAATGAACGAGTGATCAGTGAAGAAATTGTGAATTATGTTTAATGATGAAAGAACCAGCATGCATGATGAAGATCGGAGTGGGAGGAAGAACTGAAGGAAAACGTCGGTGAAAAATTCAGGGAATACTGGTATATTTTTCTGTGAAAGGGCACGAACAAATATTCTTAGTAAATCTCTGCTGTGGAGAATGTGTGACTCCTACAATGAATTAAGTCATAAAACTGATGTATTAGATATATTCAGTATATCAGAACATGTATTTAGAAACAGGATTATTACCGAGTACCTGACACTCGAAGTGGATTGATTAATTGTACGGGTAAATGTATATATGTCTATGTATGTATTATACGACACTATAATTAGGCATTAAACCTGTTGTGTTGTTTTCTGAATAAATAAATAAATAATAAATAAATAACTGCTAAGGTATATCTTTCTGTCTTTGAAAAATTAAGAAAGTCGTTTATTATGTTCTATGTGGTTGTTTGTTTATAATAATTTTCATTTTAGAAGCGTATCTTGGAAATTATATTCATCCATTATTTTAATGTAGTTATATTACTTTCAATAGAGTGCTCGAGAAGTCCCTAACCATTTCTCTCTCTTTATTGCAGATAATCTGAAAGAGGTTGATCCAACGATAACGAATAGATATCGTAAGGTGAACTCAATGCGATGCCCTTTGCTGAGGTGCAAGGACTGTTTCGTCGATGTTACCAAAGGGAATCCCCAATGCGAACAACTATTAGAGGTTTGGTCAATAAGTTCAGCAAACTGGGAGTGTTTGTGACGAGAAACGTTCTGGGCGACCACGGACGTCGTAGGAAACTATGGAGACCATAGAACAGACGATCGAGCAGAGTCCAAAAGCGTCGTAACGTCGTCTCAGATGGGAACACGACATATTAAAGGTACACTGGGTGGCAAACCTTGCGCATCGTACTGAAAGAAAAGGTTTATCACATCCAGGTGCTCCATCATCTTGAATCTGAGGACTATTCGGCACGCATACCTATTCGCCACGACTTAATTAAGGCAGGCAACAATAAAATTTGTTTGCACACGTCCGTTCAATGATGAGGTTCGTCAATCGCCACAACATCAAGATATAGCCTGAAGAACAGCTAAATATAATAATGGAATTGAAACGTAACACTTTCAAGATGAACGTGTGGTTAGACATCTCCCAAAGCGCATTTAGGGTTCATTCCTTTTGCTGAAGCAACAATCACGACAACATTGTACACGGACATGTTTCAGCAATTCCTGCAGCCCCCATTGTTTTGCTAACAACATTCTGGATTCGGTGGTGTTTTAACAAGACGTCACCCCACCGCAGTTTGCACACAGTGTGCGTGATTACCTGGAGGAGACGTTACCAGGAAGCTGGATTGGACGAGGCTCACCACGATTCTGCACAACACGCTCGTCTAATCTAGCGCCCTTGGACTTCTTTGGAAGAGGTCGCATCAAGAGTTAGGTGTACAAGGTAAATTATGGATTTGGCACACCTGCATGAATGCATTTCGCCATCAGTGTGTACAATTATCCCAATAATATGTGTACTGAAATACATTAAATATTATGCAGCGAAGAAATCATTATGGTGAGGTTTTGTCCTAGGTGATATTTTGCAGACGAGGGTTTCGACACAACGATTCCCGGCATGTACCTTACTTGTTTTTGAATCCGAAAACATCCTTCTGTCATTTTGTTTGCGATAGCAGAGACGAATATGGCAATGTACTCATGGCACAGCAAGATAACGGTATAGTAATTACATGTTGCCTCACTCCTTTTACTTCTTTGTTCTAGGTTAGTAACTAGCTATAATGCATGTTCTTCGCACAGGGATAATAGAGTTATGGGAAGTATTTGAACCCCTTCCCCACTAAGGATACACATTTCAATGAATACAATTATAAAAACAGTAATCCACTCTTTCCTACCCTCATCCCATATTGATGTGGTTGAATTTGAACTTAAACGGTATTGGGAGTGATATCATTCGTTTTAGTAACCCCGAAAATTATATGGATTGTGCACTAATATCCTAATATCGGTCGTTTGCTATTAAGTTTGCATGTTGCCTCTCTCTCATGACAATGGGGGGTGAATGTGGACTTATGCGGCATCAGGGGACCACTATTCATCTGAATGACTTCAAAAATTATGGATTAGACATTAATATCGATCATTTACGGTTAATTTTACATGTAACCCCCTTCCCACTCTTATGTTTCACCGCTTCTCATCTTCCATGGTGATAATGTGGTAAAAGTTTAAGTTAGGCCGTAGTCCATTACTGTACCAAAAATAATCAAATTCGGCGCAGCAGTCTAGGAGGAGTCGCTATTCATACTTATTTATATGCCCTCCTCCTTAAAATATAAATTTTCGAAAATGCTAGGACATATGTCACCTTGTTTTTAATAAGGAGTTTATATACTGAATTTCATCTTTCAAACTTGACAGGTTCGTGAGAAACTGTCTTCAGCATACATTTTGAAGTCCCTGTATTCCCCTTAGGCACGCTCTTTGGTAAACTTAACGTGAAAAATCTAAGTTAACTCATGGTCCACTTACGTATTAAAAATCACCAAAATCAGTCCAGTAATCTAGGATTAGTTAGCCGTCAAATATCTTTGTATTTATAAATTGCGATGAATGGCTGTTGCACCTAACATAATTTATGCAAATTCGAACGACCTGAAGCATCTATCAGAGATTTCATTAGGAATATGTTTGAGCCAATGATTGAATGATAGAGCTAGTTTTTAAGAAAAAATGATAAACATCAAATGTAGTCTTAGCAGATTAAAGGCCTAAATTTACACTGACAAACGGTGCACGGAAAAGATATCTTTTAAGGTTTGCCTATTCTCATACACAGCTAACCGAAAAGGTAAACGAAATATTTCCGTAATAATGTTTACTTGCCCACAATGATCTTTGCTAGAGAGAGAAGCAACCATTCGTTCATTGAATTCATTATGTTTGGTTCCTTTATTTGTAATGCAATAGAAAGACTTTCCAAATGATTCTGATTGTTTATACCAGAAAACCGAAAATAGTTCATGCCATTTTTGACGTTCCTTTAATCATGCGCTCACAGAGAGGAAATGAAATGACGCAAGTTGCTGCCAAGCAATCAACAGTTAGTCTGACCATCGACCTTCAGTAATGCAGAGATGTTGCGCACATATAGCACTCATAGATCGTCCAATGTCGAAGAGAAATGGAGGATCGAAGCAGCTTCTTCGCCTGTGTTTGTTGTATGACTTGTCGGCCTGTCAGCTGCCGCATCAAGTCGCCGCATATGTCAGGCATTTGAGGAGGATGCCATGAACGAACGCACTCCCAAGCGTTGGTTCCAGAAATTTTGTTCGGGAGATGTGAGCCTTTCGGATGAACTTCGCAGTGAACTACCTCATGTATTGGATGACGAGACTCTAGAAATAGCCACCGAGGAGGACATTGGTCTATCGTGTGATGAACTTGCAGAAAGGTTAAATGTATTCGCTGAAACAGTCAGATAGCACCTGCATGGGATACGAAGTCCTACAAGTTAAGCAAGTGGATACTCTACACGTCGGCAGCCAACAAGAAACAGCGAGTAGCAACCTGTTTGTCCTTGCTCATTCTTTAGCTGAACATACCCATCTTTCATTGCTTGCTCACTGGTAACGAAAAGTGGGTTCTCTATGGCACTTCTAAGAGTACCAAACATGGTTTGTCTCCACGTGACCTTGTTCCTCACACCTCAAGATACTTCTGCACTCATGAAAGGCTATGTAACCTGTATGGTGAAATTGTCAGTAAATGGTGCATTACGAGCTCCTTCCACCTAATCAGACCTCTACTCTCAGCAGTTGCAAAGAATGCACCATGAGCTGCAGTAGAAGGAGCTAGCATAGGTGGATCGCAAGGGTGCACTGCTCCTGCACGACAATGGCAAGTGATATATGGCAAAGAGGACACGGGAGACCCTTCACCAACTTGGTTGAGGGACATTGTGCCATGCAACATTGTCCCCGAATTTTGCACCAACAAATTATCACATGTTTCATTCCCTCGACAACCCCCTCCGTGGGAGATCCTTTGCAAAGAGGGAATTTTGAGTTGCAAGAACGTTTGCAAAAGGTGTTGGATGCTGATGGATATTACTTCGAAACCTAAAGGTACGTACCGTCCATTGTATTGCTCTTTATTTATCACTGCTCTAGAACGGCAAGAACAGTTTTATTTACCTGATATGTAGCGATGTTTTTGTACGTAGCTACCTGGTTTCTGATTCGACGCATACTGGAATTGGTTGGAGTCTGTACACAGACCAAATGCAACTCAGTGGAAGTGCACAAAGATGTGCGGTCAGCACCTAACTACGATGAAGTTCACAGGTCGTGAACAACTGTCTAAGATTTGACACAAATGTAGGCCTATACAACATTTCACTCTACAAATCGTCACCTGTGTTCTGGTGTACTGAGCTGAGCTTGCATTGAACTGAGCTAAACCTCGATCTAACTGCGCTGAGCCTAGGTCGAACATTTGAGTGTTCTTGTACAGCTGTTTGGAAGCGCCTGTTTTGATCGCAGTCTCATGTTCCGATGGCTTTGCTTTGCTTCTTTACTCCGGATATAACAGACATCATGATTTCTCATGGAGAGCACTTTCTATAATTCATGTATTGGTCGTTGAAGATACATTACTAGTCACACTCAGAGCGTCATGTTTTTGCGAGCAAGTTAATGTCGTGTCTATGACTAAGTTAATGTCGTGTCATTTCTTCCTAGAAGGGCAGACCTATGAGCAAATCACAGAGGAACTTATCGCATCGGAAATATGATTTGAGACTTGTTAATAGTATTTTCTTTATTAGTCACATATGTAAGAAAAATGATTACAAATGAGTTTAATGACTTCTACTTGTTACATCTAACGATGAAATTGACTATTAAAGAAAGTTGTGTCGCATCTGCGTTAATTTACCTTTGCAGCTGCGCTATTCGTTACATAGCAATCTTTCAGACACTAATAAATTGTTTTAGCAAAAGAGACACTGACCAAAGCTTAAAACTTTACTTTATTTTAAATTATAATTTGTAACTGTTTCGGATATCTAGCATATCCTTCTTCAGACACGATCGAAATTAATGAAAATACAGACATATATATAAATGTTGTTATCTATTTTTGGTCAGTGTCTCTTTTGTTAAAACAATTAATCCAAAGCCATGAATAGTCTTACACTAATAAAATAAAGGAAGAGTGTATACATTTTAGTCTATTCGTTACGTACCGCTACATACTAATTACGTACGTAATTTTAGACATGTTGGCTTTCTAATTTGGAGTTTAGGATTTAGTTCTTTCTGTATCGAACTTTTCTTAATACCATAAAAATGCATTACTTTCTCGATTTCTTCTTACAAAATAGCTATCTTTCTGAATATTTTAAATATGAAGATATAATTTTAGATTATATACCTTTTTCAAAGGCTTTAGCTAAAACATAATATATAGAACAAAACTTAATTAAGTATTGACATTGGTTCTAAACTACTTCCAAAAAAACTCTTCTTACCTTCTGAAGATTTACGCATAGGTTGAGGCTTGGCGTTGATGTTATTTCTCACTCGAGGGCTCTTGCATTTTCCGGCAGGATTTTCTTTTCCAAATATCATACGTGAGTCTGTGGATCTGTTTCGTGGAGGTAATGTAGATTCAGGTTTGTGTATTGGAACTTCATATGTTGGATATACAGGCAAGTATCCTGTATAATAAGGTGCATATGGTAGAACGCCAGATATGTAGCCTGGATAAGGTCTGTGTAGTGAAGACTTAGGTACATTTTCTTTTGGTTTAGTGTTTCCCCAGCCCATATTATGTGACTTTCCTCCAAATATGTTGTGAATGTTGAGTCCCTTTAATATAACGTTGCCTATATACGATGGAGTTTTATATATATCTGATACTGCATTAAGTATGTGGTCAAAATCAGTAACTGCTCCTGTAACATAAAATGGTATATACTGATTTTAATAATTTATCTATTGTATAATGACTAACTTTTGACCTTTTTCGAATGTGTGTGTTTCATTCATTTTGACTATCAAAGCGTAATGCTTTGTAAATTATATCTGGTTTCAATTACTATCATCATCACCTTCTTTTCAAGGTACTTCGGCGAACTTGGAGACTTTTTTGAAGACTTGTACGTGAAAATATTATGCTTATGACTACACAACACCAAAGAGATCGGATTAGAGTGTAATGTCTGAACTTATAATAAAATCTAAACGGAATAACACATGCATATATTTCAGTATGGAATATTATTCTCCATTACACTTGATCCAATCTATTAACATCGATTACTTTGACTCTTATCCTACCTTTGCTTGACTTCTTTTATAAGAGGTAACTTCGGTGCCATCCCAGTTTAGAAAACCTAGATTTGTAAAACTTATAGCAGATGAGAAATGTACGAGTAATCAAAATGTATGGAAAGTTTGCCTCTGAGATGCGTAGTAATGTTCCGAAAGGTAAGCCAAAGTCTATGCTTTTAACCGCATAATATTCCATATGGAAGTCACGATGAAATGAATTTCTACCGGATTGGATTCTGCTAATTCATTATCCGTAGCAATAGAAGCACTCTAAAGCTGTTTGACCATTAAGACATAGCAACGTAGTACTTTTCCACTATATCTCTTCACGCGCCTCCGCACAGTCACTAACGCGCCAGCTAGGTACTAGAAGTGCATTTCTTTTACTTGGAGTGCATTTTTTTTAATGAAGAAACTATATAAATCATGAATTCATGTGTGGTTGCCTAAACTGGAATAGCACTATAATTTCTAAAGGCACGCATTTGGTTAATATGGAATGTTAAACAACAGCAACTATCTGATAATTAATAATCTACAATTGATTTGTGCACATCAAACCTAATTGCCAAATATCTTGAACACATTTTCAGCTTGCAGGAAGACTTTAGTATGTAATGCAAATAACAGTTTTTATCTTCTACTCGGTATGTAGAAATATTTAATTAGTGAATAATTCTGGGCTGATCATTTTAATCATTCTCAACAACATTCACATATTCAACACTCATCCTTTCTACTGAGTTAAATTGGCAGGCTATGACACACAAGTGTGCTCAAGATATACTCTTAACTTAGCCTTCCAACGATACCATTCAGCTTCTCAAACTATTCGCCACTACTACTACAGCATATCACGGTTTACTTTAGTTATTAATATTTATGGTTTATTTACCTTCTGGTTTTGTATAATGTTCCTACATGTTCAGTTCTTGTAATGAAAGACAATAATAATAATAATAATAATAATAATAATAATAATAATAATAATAATAATAATAATAATAATAATAATAATAATAATAATAATAATAATAGCAAATGAAAATTATGTGGAATTTCTAGTTTTACGTCTAACGTTTAGGCCCTTTAGGCTGGAGGAGACAGTTGATTAATGAAAGAGAATTATTTTGAATAGAGATGCAAAAAAGCCGGCTTTTTTGAATCGATGGTTTTTTCACATAAAAAGCCGGCTTTTTTGAAAAAAAAAACCGAGAATTTTGGAAATTTTGGCTTTTTTCATTTTCATGATTTTTCTATCCAAATAGCTTTCTTATAGTATATTCTATAGTTAGATAAGATTTCCACGACCTGAATGCCATATTTAGCTCTGTAATTCACCATCAAGATGGATGGAGCACATATTTTACGAATTAAAGCTAACATGAAGAATGTAGTATTTGAGGGCAATTTTACAGGTTATTTAACTTTATTTTAACTTTTGAGTTATCGACATTTTTTTTCCTTCTCTAGATCATTTTAGTTTGTCATCCGTGTTTCATTTCTAAGAGCTTAGTACTCCAGCTTCTAGCACGAAAGTTAAACTTACGTTTTTCTATATATCCGTCAAAGCATACGTTTTTCAATATGTCCGTCAAACCGTATTTGCACATTTCTGTTATACTGTAGTTGTGCAATGATTTAGCAATAATTTTCCAGATACAACCCTGAATACCAATTTATACAAATAATCAGTAGCGGATTTAGAAAAGTACTTTGGGAGGGGTTTCTCTGATTGTTTCGTTTTCTAAAAAGTCCTAATTTTATTTGGGAGGTGCTTGAAGTTTATGAGTACAGGCATAACTAATATTTCGTTTCGTTTATATGTTTAGCAATAATCTTCCGGATACAACCTTGAAGATCATTTTATACTGAGAATCAGTGGCGAATTTAAAAAAGTGTTTTGGGAGGGGTTTTCTTACTACTAATGTTTAGTTTTTCTAAACATTCGTAATTTTTATTTGACGAGAGCTTAAAGTTTATGAGTAAAGGCATAACTAATAGATATTTCGTTCGTTTTAGACATTCCACAACTTTGGAGAACAGGCTTCAGTCCGAAAGACCGATCCTCTAACCTTCGCAAAACCGTCACTGCTGGTAATTAGTAATAATAACGATTTAAAAGCAATAAGAAAGGAAGTCGGCCAACTCCTACACTCCTAGTCGGCCAGTACACGCACTATTTCTACATTCTCAGATGGAATGAAGGAAGGCTTTGTCAGAATGGTCGAATGCTGGGTTGAATCCCGGACTTCCCGATAGAAGCGCAAAAGCCAACCACTCAGTCACGTTTGTTGTGCAGTTGTATTTAGCTTAACTTAAATATATTCCGTAGTTTTTGTTTTTTTGTTTTTTGTTCCGTAATGATATGTTGAATCCCTCTTGTTAAAAATTCAGAAAACTTGAGGACTGGGTAAACCGTGATGGTGGTCAAGGGCGCCCATCTTGTGCTTTCCAAGGAGGGGAAGTATAAGCGACGTTTCAAAAATAGTTTCAAATTTTGCTGTAACTAATGTAAAAATCCTATTGGATTTTCAATATTCTGAAGTACATTTTCCTCTAGGGGGGCAAGCGCCCCCTTAACCCCCCTGATGGGCGCCCTTGATGGTGGTTATAAAAAACTTGACTGTAGAATTTCAAGAATATACAGAACCATGTGCAGCCTTTAATTGTATCATACAAATCTAAGTATTTCTCTTATGTTTTATTTTAATTTTATTTTGTTTCAAAAAGAGGGTATGGAATATTTTGAAGTAAAAATACTACATACAATTTTGCTATAGTTATTTGTGTATTTTTTGAAAGAAGTTTTTACTCTTAGGGTTGGCTCGTTTACACCAGCTGTTTTTTTAAATAACTGGTTTAAACTATAATAAAAAAAATTAAAAGAACAAAAATGCGAATCGTGTGAACTTCATAGTGACGTTTCACATGTCAAACCATCTGCATTAGTCTTATTTCCTTTTCACCTTTTAATCAAGGTGTCCCATGTTCAATTCTCGGTCGAACCACAACCCTTCTTTCATGTGCAAACCAAGTACTCTTTCGGATGTCACTTTAAGCGAAAGTCTTCTCCTTGATAACCTCGGTATTACGTAAGGATGTTAAGCCTAAACATACAAAATGAAACCAAATTATATATTTCTGCATGCCTGTTGTTTTATAAAGAAGCGAAGGTTGCTTAAATATATTGATTAAAATTGGTAAAATTTATCGATTGCCTACTTAGCTTCCAACATTAGCTTGGATTGGACTTTCAATGATACCTACATACTAAATTTGTAATTTAATACCTCAGTTTTAGAAAAATAAACACACTGCTGAACAAGACTGCACTTATTTATTATAAAAACACATTTACACGTGACGTTTCGATCTTCTATCCAAGATCCTCATCAGACGTACACTCACGTCTGATGAGGATCTTGGATAGAAGATCGGAACGTCAGGTGTAAATGTGTTTTTATAATAAATAAGTGCAGTCTTGTTCAGCAGTGTGTTTATTTTTCTGATTTTATTCGCAAGACTTTGACTATGATTGTGTGTCACTCAGTTTTAGCGTACTGATTATAATACGTTGACCTTTAAATTTTACATGCAAATTAAATTTTACAGGATTTTCCCGTTATTGTTTTACATTTAAAAGAATGACGGGATTTTCCCGATGGCTAGGGTGGGAGTTTCTCAATTTAAGAAATTTAATGACCGGACTTCTTTAAGCTTATGGGACCTCTTCCAGCATAACCCCGTTGTTGAATAATAACACCAAGGCGAAACAAACTTATTTCTGTGAATATGTAATACAAATACATAAAGCAAAATATCTAAATCAAAAAACCTGGTTTAAACCCCAAAAAAGCCTGGTTTAAACTGCCCCCCCAAAACGGGTTTTTGGCATTTTCAGAAACAACGATGGTTCTTGCCAACTCTGCTTACTTTTGTATATAGGAGGTTAAAATGTGTTTATTATATGCATTGGTTAATCCTTTGGAATTCATAATGTAAAAATGTTGAAGTAAAATTGTTTAAAATATCTTTTCGAAATTCATGGTTTACTTTCGAGGTTTTATATTCTTATCGGCATCAACCACTAATTAAATGACTTTCTGTGTTATAGAGAAGCGAAACAAAGTCTGCTTTATCGATTTAAAGCAGAATTTTGAAAAAAGCCCAAAATTTCCCAAGCAAAAAAGCAAAGCAGAAAAAACCGAGTTTTTTTCCCAAAAAAGCCGTTTTTCTTTCGAGCCCTTGCATCTCTAATTTTGAAATATTTGGTGGAATTAGAATATGGGAGAGCATCAAGAAAAACCACGAATACGATATTGTCAACCACATACACATGTGGCACAGAATTGTACCAGAAACCCCTTTCAATAGAGGTGAGAACTCTACCACATTTTATTTTTATGAAGTCACCTCAACCTTATCATTTGACTTCATGGTCTACTTATTAGTTATTATAAATCACTTTTTGCCTTAAACAAATGCCTCGAGATCAACACGAACTCGAGACGGGATGTCTCAACATTAGGGTTGGGATGGTACAGTCCGCAGCAAAAAACCTGCAACATAAACATGTAAGTTTATTGTGAAATGACGAAGTATTTTGCTTTAAAATAAGTGTTCAGGGGAGGACATCGAGGTTTCTCCTGGCGTGATTCGTGCTACTAGACGTTATGTTGATTCCCTGGGCTGTTAGGCGTAGTTTCGCAACAAATTTACATGCTCATGTTGCAGGTTCTCTTGCTTTGGACTGTACATTAAATGGGCATCATCTTCATGTGAAAAGAACAATCAATCGCAAGTTCGAACAACATCAAGTCTTACGTAAGAGATTTTTTTTATTTTTCATTTTTTTAACTCTCAAAGCCCAAACTCCAACTTTTTATGGAAACCATTTATTGTTTTGAACAAATAAGTGGTTTCGTCTCGTTCTTGCAAGGTTAAATGTAAATCTTTAAATGAGTGAAGACGTCAGCCAGAGATGCCAGCTGAACCAGCCATGCTTCAGAAGCAAATAATAATAAAACGAGTAAGCTAGTTCGGGATTTGATTTCTATTATACCTATATATTTCTGAGTGCAGTTCAAATAACCTTTTTTCGTGGTAATATAGGGTAAAGTGGCCGAATATTGGATACATAAGAATAGTATGTCTACATTTCGAGGCATTGTCAAACTTTTAGTATTATTATTACACTGCTAAGTCTAGGTTAATAATTTAGTGTTCGTTGCATACTAATTGATTATATGTAGGTAGGATCATAAAACTCAAATAAATAAACAAATGATATAAAACAGAATTGAAAAATAGTATCCTAATATCGGATATGGGTGTTTCAAATATCGGATGGTGAAATATAATAGGAATTAATACTTGTAGTTGAAGTGTGAAATAAGACATTGAAACATGATTTTATCAATTGTATTTCACTTGCAGGCATAAAACTTCTGTACATATATTTGAAATACTACTATAAAGGCAACCATGAAAGTTCTGTCGCATTTTCACCCACCACATTCGAACATCGATATGTCACCTAAGATATACCTGGAACATCAAAAATACTCCTCATCGGTATCGACGAACTTCTACCAACGTTCTATAAGGCGGTAGAACTTGGTAGGCAGTGAAGCGAAGAAGGTATCAAGTGCACTTTGCACCTCTACTAAGGATTTGAATTGGCGTCCTCTAAGGTGATTGTCCAAGGAATGCAAAAGGGTGATAACTGGAGGATACAATGTCTGGGAGTATGGGGGATGCAATAGTGTTTCTCATTCAAGGCGTAGAATGGTGTTCTCGGGTCATCCTAGTCACGTGGGGCTTAGCGTTGTCCTCTAACAGGAGGACCCCTT
Organism: Thermobia domestica; assembly: GCF_964235325.1. Taxonomy (NCBI): domain Eukaryota; kingdom Metazoa; phylum Arthropoda; class Insecta; order Zygentoma; family Lepismatidae; genus Thermobia; species Thermobia domestica. Next base: position 99,521,767 of record NC_137466.1, on the reverse strand, counting down.
TGCGGATTCAGAAAAGTTGGTTCCAGAGTTTTGATTTTTCTTAAATACGGCTCAACTGCTGACAGTACACAGTTGCATTGATGCTCTGATCAACTAGTAGCAGTTCCCGATGCACGATGCCGCGAGCAATCCACCAAACACATAAGAGGACCTTCTTATGGTGCAGTGCTGGTTTCCGCTATTTTCGAACCGGTTCATGGGATGCTAACCAGTGTTGACGACGCCTTGGAGCTTCGTACAGGACCCACTTGTCAGCAAATGTCAACATCCTGTCCAGAAATGGCTTCTTCCTCAGACGAGATTGCAAAGGAACACAGGTGTCTGCTCACATTGCCTTCTGGTCCGGAGTCAAATCATGTGGAACCCATCGACCCTACTTGTAGTGCTTCCCAAGTTAATGGAGTTGCTAACGAATGGTTTCTCCACTCACACTGAATTATAGTTCCAGTTCCTCACATGTCTTACCACTGTTCATCTCAATTGATGCCTGAACATCTTTATTTTTTTACATGTTGGTCTTCCGGTACGTGGTGCTTCTTGGAGTGTTTTATCACCGTCCTTGAACTTGTTAAACCACCGCTACACTGTCTGCGTAGTCATGACAGTCTCACCAAAGGCCTGAGATATGTTCCGCCTCTCTGAAGTGGTGTTTGACCCCAGTTTGAACTCGTACAGCATACATGCCCTTACAACGCTCTGCGGAGGCCCCACGTTCACTCTGTCCTTACGCACGTTCACGGTGTACCTGAGCTGCTACAACCAGGTAGTGTGTTAGATATACCCACAGTATCAACTGACCTTCGCCTTATCTCCATTCGCATTCAACTCACGGCGTGAGGGCCAATTGGACAGAGACCAATATACAAAACGACAGAACTTTCTCGGTTACGTTTATACTTAGAGCTACAGTAATTGAATTAAAAGCAAGAAAGACATTTAAGTTTTGTGATTGGAAGGCCATAGTAATTATATAAGAAGAAGAAAAAATCTTCAAAAGTTAATTTTAATTATGAGAAATACAAAGCTAATATATTAAGATTTTCATTTTTCACTCTTCACCGAAGCACAGAATTCATGAGCCCACCGAATACATCTGATACAGCGGATTCATCAAACCGGTAGGGTTGATTACAACATAAATATTTTTCATCAGCGCTATTCTCTTTATCATTAGATACTAGACAGAACGATTGAAAGACTCTGTGGACTTATCACAACATAGGTTGTCTCCGATTGCTTTTGGGTTTGATGCGAACCTATCTTTCTTAGAGGAATTATTCCCATGGAATTACTTTCTACCATAGATCTGTCTTTGGATTGGATCCTCTTCTTTCCGACAGACTTCTTATCCAAATCTTATCTTTCGCCCATGGGCTTTTTGAATTGCTTCCTACTTGCGACACTTCGTTTGTGCGGAGAAGAAGTGATTAGAGAAGCGTTACCTGTCTTGCTGTTTGTAGATGTTGATGGTAAAATTGGTGGCGGAGAAAGTTAAAATGGGGAGAGAGGTTTTCCAGATGGAGAAGCATTTTCACCTGATGTGCTTAAACCGGGCGTTTCGTTGACTTAACTTGTCTTGCTCTCGTTGGCAATTGGCAAGAAACCTGCTTCGGTTTGGATTATAGGACAGAATTCCGCATTTTTGGAAACCGTTGATACGCAGATCCATTGCTGAAGTTTTATGTAAGTCTTGCCGATCAAAGATGCAGCTTGATATGACGTGACAGCACGAAAAGGATTAGGTAGGCACTATTTTCTCACTTTTTTATTGCGTACACAGCAAAAAATGAGGTGTTGAAACAACACAAAATGACTACCACGTTAGCGTGTTACTTGTGTGTCAACTCGACATCAAGACATCGCCTTCAGAGTATATAAGAATACCTTGTTACTAGCTGTGAGTATTTGCATCGTTGTTTACTGTTTGGTATGAGTAAAGCTTTGCGAAATACATTTCGCATTTATGGTAAGTGACTAATAGCATTCTATGTTTTCTGTAATCGGTCACAATAATATTGTTGTAAACCTGACAACAGTTACACAGGTAGCAGTGCTTCCATCAATTTTCTTTATTTATTATTCTTGTGTCTTAGCACGTATGAACAGAAGACGGCATAACTCTTGCTTATGTAACTGTTGTCAGACGATTTACAGGTTTACAACAATATTATTGTGATCGATAACAGGAAACATAGAACATTATTCGTTAATTGGCACAAGTGCTAAATATATTTCGCAAAGCTTTGCTCATATTAAACGATAAATACCAATGCAAATTCTCTCAGGTAGTAACGAGTTATTTCTGATATGATCAGAAGGCGATGTGCTTGGTGATGAATTAACACATAAGTAACACGATAAAGTGGTAGTCATTTTGTGTTGTGTCAACACTTCATTTTTTACAGTCTAGTATTGTTTGAATGGTGACATAAATGTAATATTAAATGGTTGTAATTTATGGATCGAATGAGGAGGAAGGCAAGCAATATGAACGCCATACCCCAGTCCTAAGTCTAACACACCGAAATTGCGTGTGTGCATGAAGTGCCCATCTAGGATTAATATTACAGATCCCTCAGGAATGGATTATACGAAAATAATGAAATGTTTAAACCACTATCTGAAGAAGTTTGACTATAACCTCCTAATAGCGCGTACTCTCTGTCAGAAAAGTAAATCTCTTTTAGCTCGACTCGTACCCATCCCTATGCGTTAGAAAAAATGGATGCTTATCCATTTTCTGTTAAACTAATTATATAATAATAACAATATCGTTGTGTACATCTGCTCCTGAGTCTTACCTGGTCTCAGGGCACAGCGCACATTAAACGTTCTTGTCAAGATGAGGTTTCCGTACCTTCAACCTAGAACGTATCTTCATTTCTAAGTTATTGGGAGAGCATTTTGGGTGAATGAAAAGGTACACAGTTTCGAGAAGGAAATGTGCGAGCAGAAAGGAAATATTCATTCACAGCAAAGGCAATGTGTGAGGCTTTAATGCGAGTGCCTTTGTTTCTTAAAACGAATCTAATTTGAAATTTAATTCCCGATAGATTTTTGGGTTGGTGTTGGATTGGAAACAACACAGCCTAAAAGGAAACATTCAGATATGAGAGCAGGATGGAGAATGTATGTATAGAAACTGCAACTGACTCGGATTTGCCAATAAATGAATACTACTTACGGCTTTGGTTCCAACCATTCCAGTTCGTAGTAGTCTGTATTAACACTCACACTAGCATTTCACTAATACACAGTTCCTGAAGGTTGTTAAGTGACACTAGTCCGAAAAATGAGGTGGGAAGGTTTTTAGTCCATTAAGCATCTAGATTGCTTGGAGATTAACTCTGGGCGACGACCAATTAGGAATCTGGACTCCAGCATCGTAGACTGCTAGGCAATCATCTCTTCCTTCTTAGGGTATGGACGAAGTTTTCGGTGATTTTTCCCTCTTTTGGGAGGACCACGAGGGTGTCTCCTAAGGTTCTAAAATACCCTAAAAGTCTATGATAGTCCTTTTCTCATTTTAGGTATTTTCTTCTTCAGATTCGTATATGTTTGGATAACAAAATAACACAAATCGGAGTAGCTCGCGCACAGAGGTGTTGCGAGTTTGAAATACCGAGGTAAAAAGCTTAGTGTTACAAGTCCTTGCTTCTATTTGTAAGTTCGCTCGGCGTTGTTCGAAGGATCTGGCGTCCCTATCTCAGCAAATCAATTGCCTGTGATGAGAACGTTCTCTTCAGTGTGTTTCCATCTTATGTCTGCAGTTTCGTTGTGTTTTTTTTTCTATTCTGCTCTATCTGCATGTTTGCTTACGGCTAATGTTGAACTATTGCAAGCTAATTGCATGAGACGCGAAAAGAAATCGTTTCTATGCAATGTAAAATTAAATTTAGAATAATCGCGTATCTTTATTTCCTTTTTACTCTTTTCTGATTTATTTTGTATTCCTTTTAGAAATTACAAATTAGATCTGTTTTACGCTCCCTCCGCGAAGTTACAATTTTCTCAAATACAAAATTGAAAACCTGAAAATATGCAATAGGGAGTAAAACGAAAAGAAAGTGTTTCTTAAACATAACAAAGTGAATGAAACTTGAATTGGAAAAAATTGAAACATATATATATGTGAAAATTAAACTCAAAATAAGGGCGAATTAAAATGGAAAGCCCTGTATATCATTCAGGTTGTAAACACGTAAATTGAGTGCAAGACTAACTATGACATAAACATACAATAATCAAAATCAAAACATAAATGCAAATATTGAATATAAAATCAAAGCTCAAAGCAATGAAAATTATTAAAATCGCATAAAATAATAATGTATGATTCTGGAAATGAGTTCCTAAAATTGCATAATGTAGGTATCATTCAATAATCAAAAGGAAATTGAAAAGTAAACATTAAATGAACATAAAATATATGCGTAAGGTACGACAAAATTTTAAATCAATGTACCTGAAATGAAAATTATATGAGTACATACTTAAATTCTCAGCAAGCACTACGTAGTTATGGATAATGAATATAACCAACTAAAATAAAATGCAAAATGAGTTTAAAATCAATCAAACTAAAATAACATGTAAATAAAGTGAAATCATATTCGCTTCTATAGTCCTGTGTTTCATGAACACACTTAAAACACGAATCCTACACAAATGGAGTAAAAGTAATTCCTTGCTAATTGCAAAATGTCAATGTCATTTTGTATATTGCTGTAGCACTGAAAATCAAGTCTCTATTAAGTAGATTCAATGTCTGTTTGAGGAACTAACATATTTCTTAATAGTAATCATTTAAAGACAAGAATCCTCAAAATCAAATTACAGTTTCTTATAAGGAGAGGAGGGACTTAAATGCTACGATGTTTCCACTCCGTCACTGTGTCAAGGGCAACATATGACAAGATAAACAAATGCGCATGCGCTGCATACAAGAGAGGAGGAGCACGGTAGTGCTACATGGAGAGAAAATGATGCGATACATGTGTGTGTGTAAACAGCAAGCAGATCATCACACATGGGTATCTAATCTACTGCCTGTGATAAAGCATGCACTGCTACAAAGGGAGCATATACACAGCGTAAATAAATGTTTCCGTAAAGCCCCATTATAAGGATAGGGGTAAGGGAAGGATTCCAAGGAAATCTAAAACAAATAAAACGCATAAAGCAACAAACGTTGTAGTCTCCCGTATACGATGAGTATTAAAACGTATATGTAAATAAACAACGCGTAAACTTGGAATCGATTTTCCTAACATAACCTAATCTACAAGTAAAAGTAATACGCTAAATAGTTTCAACAAACGCAAAACATTAAAAGGGTTATGGAAAATCCAAGGAGGGTTCGTAGAAAACGGCTGATTACCTATTTGAGGCGGCACCTTGTGAGACTGAAGTATTTATCTAAAAGCCGGCTAAAATATATATATATATAATAGGAGTTTCTGGTGAATATGCTTACAAAAGAACTAAAATTCTAAGGATAGCAAATTGGACTGAATGGAAACGACCACAGACGAGTAAGCTTATTCACACGGAACGGAAACAAAAGGTAAGGATACAAACAAAAATCCTTAAGGAAAGAGTATCCGTATCCAACAGAAACAGACTCAAATGTATCCGCGGAATTCCAGAACTGGAACAACGTAAACACAACAGAACGAGGATCTACGAAGTTCACCGAGTACGTCCGAGTATCCACATGTGGAAGCAGAGCAGAATGATATGAGCAAATGACTGGCGGGAAGGTGCGAACCCTAGAAACTAACCTAACTTAAACTAAAGCTACTGGCAACGAAAACTAGAAGACTGCGTAGGTATGTTCAAAATACCAGGGGTAAATATTCCAGTTAACGTGTCGTGAAACTACTGAGTTCCCAACATACTTGTTTGACTTGTCAAAAGTCGGTGACGTCGATTGGGATTGGGAAGGTTACTGTATGGCGTGCATTGACTACTGAGTGTGTCTAACACCCTTTTTACGTTATGCAAATGCTTTTTTTTTTTTTTTTTTTTGCAAAACTGGCGTATATGTAGGGTTGCGTATTCCGGTCTCTCAAAGGAGAAGAAAGAAAAGTCTGACTACAGGACCAGCCCGATAGGCAAACGGGGTTGTGCGCACAAAAGGAGAGGAAACGAGAAATACACAAACAAACACTCGCACAGTTGAGTTTCCGGTTTGCGTGATACAGTCTAGAGGTGTGTTCGGTAATGCCATAGTAGGACTCACATACGTACTAACAAAAGGATGCGCGCATTTGAGTAAGACTGATCACCATGTCATTCCTATTTAAAGTGCTCACGAGGATGACATGTAAGATTCATCTGGATGCTGAAAGGTACGGAAAAGAACCTGACAACATATATATTTAAGAAGTAAACTGAAGTATGAGAATGGAACCTCTATACATGATCAGTTTGCTCCTACCAGAGAATACAATGCAAGTGCCTATGTCATTCCCACATGGGATAATTACTAAACAAGTCGGGAAAGGAAGACAACGGAGAACAAAACAAATTGTATAAGTGTATACAAAGCGGACAAAGGGCACGCATGGTATACATCAAAAGGGGGAATAAATCATACACGGTACCATCAAGGCAACCTAAGGGCACTCTGAAATTTATATCCCAAATGCAAATTTCGAAAAGTCCAAAGTCTTCCAAACACGAAGTATAAAATCAGGTGACTGAACAAAATAACGAAAAAATTGATTCGCAAAGATGACATAAACGACCTAGGAGGTGGGGAATCGCATAAAGAAAGGGGAGCACATAACCGATCAAAAAATGGGGTAAAAAATGGATCACAGATTACGGCGTATGATGTGATTCGAAGTAAACAAAGTAACAAAACTCAAAGAAAAGAACAAATTCGAAACAGTGGCAAAAGTACGGTGTACTGAAGGAACTAGTAAATTTCGAAATGTTCAAAAGAACGTCAGTCTGAACAATTAAAAAATCGGAAGAATTGAAAATGAACGCGAAAAAAAAAAATGAATCGAAATGAGTTTCGAAATAGGCGTATGATCTGAAGAGTTTCGTAACTTCCACAAAGTATTTGAAAAGAGGAACAACCAAGAGTAAGCCTGAATACCCTCACTACGAAATGTGAACGATGTACCTCCATACTAACGTGGCTGAACGTGTTATAAACGAAATGGTAAATTCCCTACGGTCATGTCGTATATCCTACGAGTAGGAAAACCTCCGAAAAATCCATGAGCTGAACCTGGTATAATAATTGTCGAAATAAAATCACCCTACACGAGAATGACCAAGCATTCGAAAGTGTACAACTAGAGATGACTTAAAGACAAAAGTAACCGGCCATGTCGTTGAACAAAGTATGTTAACCTCTCATGGAAATGTTTTCAGCGGAACCTGTAGATAACGGAATTAAGAACCTATTCGAATAACCGCCATGTCGTTACGAAGAAAACCAGACCAAACCTAAGAAAGACTACGAATGTGGGTAAGAGAGAACACTCGAAATGGAACCTTGCTTGGCAAACGGGAACGGTTTTGGAACGCCACAATGGGTGGGGAATCCAAGGTTCACCTCCAAAACTGAAGGAACAGTTTGGGCTAGCATTGTGGTACCAAAGAAGGGTTATCTATTCACCACAGAATCAAGTCTTTCGAAGCCAATAAGAAAAAGGGGGAATTTAGGAGGAACGGTTATGAACATTCTGAAAGATATTATTGCGCTTCAACATCGCGCGATTCCGCCATAGGATGTGATGCATTATAAGTCTTCATAACTTGAAGAATTCGACAGTGATGGAACGAATGCGAATAAATGCATAGACCAACAAACCTGCTAAAATGGCTATGAAAATGAAGGCCAATGTTAAAGCGGGATAAGTAACGATCGTAGAGTTGGACCAAGTTGGTAATTGACTATTAACTGACAAGTTACTAAGTTCGTAACTTAAAAGATCCAATTTCACTGTAAACTCGTCAAAATTAGCAGAAAAGTTGAAATTCGGCATTACAACAGGAAGGACGGTATGATTAACGTCCAAGGGGGTTCTCGATTCTAAAAGAAAAGAACCAGCCATAAGGGTAGTAAAATTGTCATAAGGGAGAAATTGGGTCAAACCTTGTATTGCTGACATGTTCGTATAAAACGGTCTATTGTGAGAGCGTTTAATAATGTGTACATCCAACAGAGATGTAAATAACAAACCAGCCAAGGTATAGCGATACACAAATTTCTCCGAAGTATGAACGGAACGAAATTCACAATTGGATGTAGAGTTGGACAACAATAAACTCGTCAAAATTAGCAGAAAAGTTGAAATTCGGCATTACAACAGGAAGGACGGTATGATTAACGTCCAAGGGGGTTCTCGATTCTAAAAGAAAAGAACCAGCCATAAGGGTAGTAAAATTGTCATAAGGGAGAAATTGGGTCAAACCTTGTATTGCTGACATGTTCGTATAAAACGGTCTATTGTGAGAGCGTTTAATAATGTGTACATCCAACAGAGATGTAAATAACAAACCAGCCAAGGTATAGCGATACACAAATTTCTCCGAAGTATGAACGGAACGAAATTCACAATTGGATGTAGAGTTGGACAACAATAAATCATTAATACAAAGCGAAGGATGTTCCGGAGAGACGACATCAATCTGACAAAGGAAGATATGACTATGCCATTGACAATGGGCCATATTTACAGTATAAAAATGGGTGTTATGCAGGTAAACAAATGGTGGTAAAACTAGAGATGTTAACGTGTTTCCAGATAAAACTCCGGTATTAACAATGGAATAGAGGTGAGCTATATTCGTGTGGGATACGAGAGGGATCTCCAATAGAATGGTAATTACATCACGATCAAGGGAATATTGTAATAAGGAGACCTTCGTAACGGAGTAAAACAGACCTATGTCCGAAAGGTATACTGTATCACGTAATTGTTTGTTTCCCTGTATGTATTGGCGAGCAACATGGGATGGCAACAAACGCATAGTTAAACGATTGGCATATATATCTTCAAACATACGAATTATGTCTTCTCTAGTCAAGACATGAGTCAAATTAGCAATAAGGAAGCCTTCTGTATTCGCAAGATGACAATACAAGGCTCCTAACGAAGACTGAATTCCGGCCAAAGTCCGTCTAACAGTAAGGACAACATCATGCATGATAGAAATCTCCCTGTGAAGCGTACGTTTAAGAGAGTCTATTTCCGACGCTAAAATTTGATCATGTTTTTCTAAGGAGTTTACCACACCATTTATCTTGTGTATTTGGTAAGTATTGCACGACGATAGTCCCAAGGTGGTAATACCAAGTAAAAAGGGAATAACAGCCCTTTTCGTACGACGATTGGAACAAGTTAAGTCGTCTTGTTGTTCCGCGAGTTGAAAATGACAAGGGATTTGAGAAATAATCCTGTCACGAAATTCCCGATCCGTTTCTCTATGAGACGACAAATGTCTATTCCAAGTAGGGCAACCAGACAATCGATAAGTTTGGAAGCCAAAATCCAAATGGATACGAACAGGTACAAAATAGGGATGGCCAGAACCGGTTCCTGGTGGAACCGGTTTTCGGGTCTGAACGGATCCGGTTCTAGAAGATCCGGTTCCGGAACCGGTTTTTCGGATCCAGGTCTGCAACCGGTTCTTCGGATCAAGGTCTGGAACCGGTTCTTCGGATCCAGATCTGGAACCGGTTCTGAAAACAGAACTGGTTCCTCGCGGAACCGATTCCGCTGGAACCGAAACTTTGTGACCATCCCTACGCTAAACCCGAGCTGCTGGCAAGCTGTGAACAGTATGCTAGATGAAATGGTGGAAGGGATGGTCACAAAGCGACAGGCAGGCACCCAGGCGGCGGCAGCTTGTTTCATTTGGCTAAATAAACTGGGTAACTGGCAAACTCATTGGTTAAACAGGCAAACTGGCCAACTTATTTGGCTAAACACCCACTGGTGGACCAAATTTTTTTTCTGGGGGCACAAGCGGGTCTGGGCGGGGAAGGCACAAGCGCATGGTCCTCTTTGCATTATTTTAGAAGGTGAACTTTATCCCTCCTTTACGGGTCTTTGGGGGCTTTCAGATCCAGGTCTGGAACCGGGTTTTCAGATCCAGATCTGGAACCGGTTCCTAAGATCCGGTTCTGGAACCGGGTTTTCAGATCCAAATCTGGAACCGGTTGTTAAGATCCGGTTCTGGAACCGGGTTTTCGGATCCAGGTCTGGAACCGGTTCCTAAGATCCGGTTCTGGAACCGGGTTTTCAGATCCAGATCTGGAACCGGTTCCTAAGATCCGGTTCTGGAACCGGGTTTTCAGATCCAGATCTGGAACCGGTTCCTAAGATCCGGTTCTGGAACCGGGTTTTCAGATCCAGATCTGGAACCGGGTTTTCGGATCCAGGTCTGGAACCGGTTCCTAAGATCCGGTTCTGGAACCGGGTTTTCAGATCCAGGTCCGGAACCGGTTCCAGAACCGGTTCTGAAAACCGGATCTCCGAGCCAAGAGATGGGAATGAATACTGCGCGGACAGCGGGACTGAGAAAGAACTACCAGCACTAACTATGAAGACAATTACACAAACAAGCAAGATGACATGCTTCATGATGATAAGGAGGTTATTCACCTAAAGCAAGTAAAAGTCTACGCGTCTGCACGTAACTCAGCTGAAGCTGACACGACAAAACGAGAGAATTGCAGGATATGGGTAGACAGCATGAATATGGCATAGTAAACAATCGCGATAAAACTTACGCGAAATATAAGGGTCTGTCTACGGATAACGTATTAAACATGGTCCTTAGTTCAGTGAAAACCTGGAGAAGTACAGACACCACAAAAATAGTACGTACGCGGACGTCGAACTCGAGACGAGTTATCCATAGAAAAGTTAGTGCGGCCAACAAAAGGGGATCCAGGGGGGGGCATGAGGACGAAGTATCAGAACCTCGCACAAAACCACGTTTAGGGCGTAAGGGCGACAACGACCAAAAAGTGGAGCGGGTTCGGACTCGTGCCCTGGCGGGGAATGAACGGGGAACCCCGGCCACAAAATCCAAGAGCTTTGGGAGTGCGTCGTTCTAGTAAAAGAAACACTCTGATGTTCAGCCATAAAGAAGTCGAATATCCGTAAAGGTGAAGAGCCGTAAAAGTATACTAAAGGCCCTAGGTACGAATCCGAGTGATGGTATTACCAAAGTAAGGTGCATAGAAAGCACGGGTACCACGTTGTGGATAAAGCGGGTTTCAGCATCACGTTGTTTGTCCGCAGGACCACTACGGGAAAAGTGAGTTTCGGGCAATACGTTGTGAGCCTGTGGCCACAAGGGTACGAGCGGGGTGCGGCACCACGTTGTGAGTGAAGTACCACGGGTTCAATTCCTAGCGGTAGAAGTGAGGGTTTCGGCACCACGATGTGTGCATCTGCTCCTGAGTCTTACCTGGTCTCAGGGCACAGCGCACATTAAACGTTCTTGTCAAGATGAGGTTTCCGTACCTTCAACCTAGAACTATCTTCATTTCTAAGTATTGGGAGAGCATTTTGGGTGAATGAAAAGGTACACAGTTTCGAGGAGGAAATGTGCGAGCAGAAAGGAAATATTCATTCACAGCAAAGGCAATGTGTGAGGCTTTAATGCGAGTGCCTTTGTTTCTTAAAACGAATCTAATTTGAAATTTAATTCCCGATAGATTTTTGGGTTGATGTTGGATTGGAAACAACACAGCCTAAAAGGAAACATTCAGATATGAGAGCAGGATGGAGAATGTATGTATAGAAACTGCAACTGACTCGGATTTGCCAATAAATGAATACTACTTACGGCTTTGGTTCCAACCATTCCAGTTCGTAGTAGTCTGTATTAACACTCACACTAGCATTTCACTAATACACAGTTCCTGAAGGTTGTTAAGTGACACTAGTCCGAAAAATGAGGTGGGAAGGTTTTTAGTCCATTAAGCATCTAGATTGCTTGGAGATTAACTCTGGGCGACGACCAATTAGGAATCTGGACTCCAGCATCGTAGACTGCTAGGCAATCATCTCTTCCTTCTTAGGGTATGGACGAAGTTTTCGGTGATTTTTCCCTCTTTTGGGAGGACCACGAGGGTGTCTCCTAAGGTTCTAAAATATCCTAAAAGTCTATGATAGTCCTTTTCTCATTTTAGGTATTTTCTTCTTCAGATTCGTATATGTTTGGATAACAAAATAACACAAATCGGAGTAGCTCGCGCACAGAGGTGTTGCGAGTTTGAAATACCGAGGTAAAAAGCTTAGTGTTACAAGTCCTTGCTTCTATTTGTAAGTTCGCTCGGCGTTGTTCGAAGGATCTGGCGTCCCTATCTCAGCAAATCAATTGCCTGTGATGAGAACGTTCTCTTCAGTGTGTTTCCATCTTATGTCTGCAGTTTCGTTGTGTTTTTTTTTTTTCTATTCTGCTCTATCTGCATGTTTGCTTCCGGCTAATGTTGAACTATTGCAAGCTAATTGCATGAGACGCGAAAAGAAATCGTTTCTATGCAATGTAAAATTAAATTTAGAATAATCGCGTATCTTTATTTCCTTTTTACTCTTTTCTGATTTATTTTGTATTCCTTTTAGAAATTACAAATTAGATCTGTTTTACGATATTGTTATGTTAAATTAAAAATACAGAATACAGAGAAGCAGTACACTACTACAAATAAAATGAGAACACATGAACTGAGGGTGAATCAAAACTTGCCTTAACTCTAAAATCGATACATGATTTTTAGAGGTAGTTGTCCCAAACTCTATAATCAACGGACAGTAGGATACGCAAATTGATCTGAAAGAACTCCAATATTTCATATCATCAACAAACTATTTTCTAGTGATAAAATTGGCCTGCTCATCACATATTATTCATATTAACGCCTTACTGTACGTACATCGTTAATTATGGCACCCTAGCTGTTGATAAATATTTCCCACCGGGGCACTTCAGAATTTTTACTTTTAAATTCTGTTCATCATCTTCCTCAGCTTTTAAGAAAAAAGTACTTTCAAATGTTCGAACGACAAAATATTTTCGTTCTCCATTTTTATAAAAACAACACCAATCAAAGTAAAATAGACTACCATTTCACTCGTAGTCCATTCACCGAATGCATTGATTTGGAGCTGTCAAAATCTATAACAAAATATTCCAGGTGCTTGCAATCAGTACACGCGATTTTCCTGATGCTGTCCTCATCCTCCAAAAACAGCAAGTGGCACTATGATCCTATCTGTTTCTCTGTGTGTCGATGACTGCTTCTCGGTCACTGACATAACGTAGTTCATTCTCCATTGTTCCATTCTGAGAAATTCTCTTACAGGAAAGAAAAATTTGTTTCCGAAAAAAATATACATATATTGTAGTTACTCATCCAAAATGTAACGCGAAAAAAGTAACGCAAACTAGGTACGTTACTTAAAAATTTGTGACGCGTTACCGTTACAGTTACTTTTCAAAAAAGTAACGCGTTACTTCCGTTGCGTTACTTCCCAAGACTGCACTAATGATTACCTCCCTTCTCGTGTCCCGCAAAATCTGTTTGTAAAAGTGGCGATTCTGACTTGCCAGTTACATTAATTTCTTAATAACTTTTCCTACGTAGAAGCTTATTTGTAAAAGTGACGATTTGGCTTGATGTTTAGCCAGAATCGCCACATTTTTTGTTAATAACTTTCCGTACGTAGGAGCACTAACGTTGTGTTTGTAGTATTATCCAGCACTAACGTAACACTTACGATTGACAGAATTTTCGTTTTCCGCAAAGATTATTTGTAAAAGTGGCGAACACTAATTTGTTAATACCTTTCCGTACGTAGGATCTATAATGTTGTACTTGTAGCACTAATCAACACTTACGTAGTACCAACGATTGACATCCATTTTAGACTTCCAAACGATTGCATAAGTATCGAAAGTCTTATAGAACGGCTTATAGTCCATCCGTTCGTCAGGCATTAAAGCAAAAGCAGTAAGAGATATCGAAATGCGACTTCTAGTACTAATGACTGACATCTCTTTTGTTCTTTCTAAATCCTATTTGTAAAAGTTGTTATATTTAATTTGTTAATAACTTTCAGTATCCTGGAGCACTAGCTTTGTGTTTGCAGCACTAGCCAATACTAACGAATTACTAACGATTGATGACCCTTTCGTTTTTGACAAATCTTTTTGTAAAAGTAGTGATTTTGGCATTTCGTTAAGCCATTATCACAACATTAATTTGTTAATAACTTTCCGTATGTATAAGCACTAATAATGTTGTCTTTGTAGCACTAACCAGCACTAACGTATCACTAATGATTGACCCCTTTTTGTTTTCCTCAAATATTACACTAGTCAGCATTTTGAAAAAAAGAAGTTTCGGTTGTTTACAAACTAATAAGTGATCCTAAATGATTTTTGGGCGCTGATTACAGAAATGACATCCATTTATGCCTATCACGTCAGGTTTTCTTACAATTTGCAATCTTTATTTCGAACACTACCATTAATTCAATATACGTATATAGTATTATATAATTTCGGAAGGCACGAATAATACTGCAGAACAATTCAATTAAACAATTTAAACAAATAAAATAGATTGCTTTGGCTACACTAAACAATGCTACACACACAAACACAATACTATCATAAACCTTATTTCCTACGGTATAATGTTGAATACCTTACTTGCGCTGGTTCTCAAGCTCATTGAGAAGCCACTTATTCCTTTTTAAATGCACGCCTCTTTGCTTTACTACAACTTCTGTCGTAACTGTCACGATCCCTCTTCATCATCCAACAATAGTCTGCTAACATTGTGATATTTCATCTGCTTTGATATCTGCTCTCCATTTCAGAAATACCTTTGTGAAATCTTTCCCCTTGTTCTTCGCTGACCTCACCAAGATTGGCAGGAAAAAAGTCGAGATGAGAATGTAGAAAATGTATCTTGAAGTTTATGTTACACCCAAGTGCGCGAAAATGGGTCAACATATCTTCTACAATTGTTACATAGAGTGTTTCTTGTTTCCGAGAAAGTTACCTGCAACATTTTTGAAATTTAACCAGGCGTTGTTTTCCAATTCGGTCATTGAATTTTCAAATGTGTCATCTACTAACAGCTTTCTAATTTGTGACTCTGTAAAAATATCTTCCGAAAATTTTGCTGCACTCAGTGATGGAAAAGTTTTAGCTATATATTGAAAACACTGTGCATTCTTGTCCACAGCTTTCACAAATTGCTTCATAAGTCCCAGTTTCAGATGAAGTGGTGGAAGTAGCACTTTATTACGATCAATCAATGGAGTGTGAATTACACTTTTCTTACCTGCAGACAAATCACAGCGCTGAGGCCACTCTCTCACATTCCAGTGCTTGTCTCTGAACCTGCTATCCCATTCACATAAAAAGCATGGGTATTTTGTATATCCTGGCTGTATTCCTATTAGAAGACCTATGACTTTCAAGTCCCCGCAAACTGATCAACCGTGTTCTTCGTACTTTAACTTAGAATGTATACTACAGGAATTGACCCAAGTTTGTTTCCATTATGCAGAAGAACTTCTTTTAGGCTGGATTTCGAATCATCTATAAAATGTCTCCAATCGGATTCCTTATAAGAAGCACCCAATGCATCCACAACAGCTGGAATGTTGTTGCAGAACACTAACCCGTCTTCTTCAGAGAAATACGGAAGAAATTCTCTCTCGGTGTCTATACCATGAATAATGTGTTCCACTGGCCAAAAGGTTTTTCGAACGAAGTCTAAGCCCAATAAATTCTGCACTTTCCTTTGGTAGTTTTAAATCTCGAACAAGATAATTAAGTTCTGATTGTGTAAACGGCTGCTGAATCGTGCTACGATAGTTGCAATCATCCTCGCATGGAACATCTGCTTCACTACTACTAGATTATGATAAAACATCCATAGAGGTTGGTGAATTGGGAATCGATAGATTTTCACCATGAGGAACGGGCCGAATTGCTGAAGCTATGTTATCCGGATACAGAACACCTTTCTTGTTCTTTGCATTGTATCCTTTAACATTTATTGCACAGAAATAACAGTCATCATGATGGTTTCGAGGTTCCCTCCACACCATAGGTATTCCGAACTGCATTCCTATCTTTTTACCGTTTGCCCAGTATCTCAGTGTCTCTACACATATTCTGCACACACTGTGAGGTGCCCACGATTTATCTTGATCGCCTAATTTGATACCAAAATAAGCCAAGTTCACTTTCTTTATGAAACTTGTAATAGGGAGTCTCTGTTTGAGCACAATGTAACTGTCACACACATAACAAAATATCAGGGTTATTCAAATATAACCGCCACCAGGTTATAGAATTATTTTTTTGTGTACGATCTGTATATTTCGTAAAGACAGTGATTATTTTTTTCGATTTATACTTTATTTTGCGACGCAAATAAGTTCTTTCTTTGGTGGGAATTGCTTCCTTCCCACGCAACTGGACAAAGAAGTCTCTCATTGTTTTTTCATATATATATTTAAAACATTGCTTTCTGGTGAGAACGTTTCAGTGAGCGACGAACCTTTTCAGTGTTTCTCCCTGACTTATTAATATGCACAGTCTATATTCTACTGTTATTTGGAACTGAATTAAGCGCTTTCTCTAATCATTTATGGAAATTCTAGGTGACCAGATATTCGTACACCAGAGCGACGCCAACCTCGTCGCTTTTTGAGTTCGTTATCTGTACTCTCACACGCCCGAGTTAACGCAATGTCTCGTACATCGTGGCCAGTGGACTAATATTAAAATAAATTCTTTTCCGTATTCTGTTTGCATGTGCATACAGGTGATTTAACTGAGTGGTTTTTAGAATGAACTGCCAATATTCTTCAATGAACCATTGCAGCTCGTATCTCGAACCTTTGCGCTCGAGGAGTTTGACTCCAGGTTTGGAAGCAGTAACTACGCACGTCTCGTCGAGCTTCAAGTATGACTTTGTGTTATGGGGCACAAGTTATTAGCCAGTGAAGGACATTTTCTTACGGCTAGGCTCAACTAGTGAAGTCCCAGGCTCACATACCTTGTGCGTATAAGTTATAAACGGGCCCTCCAACATTAGCATTCCACTTTGGAAACTTATTTTGCTGAAGACTCACCTCAATTCTTCAGGATTGTTTGGAGCAGCAAATAGATTGCTAAGTGGGATTCTCCCGGCAACTTAGTGCTAATCCCCCAAGTGCGTCAATGGTGTGAGAAAAGCATTTATAGTGAAATCTCAATTATAATTTTCTATTATAAATCAACATGATAAAGGGTTACAATATAGTGCAAAGGAAATATATATATATATATATATATATATATATATATATATATATATATATATATCACATATATAATACAGATCACTATATTCTGTGTATATAGTGATCATTTCTCTTCGTTCTTCTTTTTAATAGTATTCTAATAAATAAGTATAGTTAACCCAGTGTGTTTTCGTTGTGTGTGTGAATGATATTTATGTGTGTTATGGTCTGGATGACCGTCTAATCGTCCGTGAGGTTTTCGAGACGAGACATCCGAACCTCTCAGCGCCTAATGTTCATCTCATCATTGAGACCGATGAGCGATTTGGAAACAATTTGTAATCCCTTCTTGGAGAGGTCCTTCAACGTCCTACCCAAGTAAGTCTAAGTCTCAGGAGAATACTTATTGGCAGGACCACGGGGGACAACGGAGGATAGACCACGAACCGAGACCCCAAGGCGATTACAAATAAATGCCGACCGAGAGAGGACAATGGCTGATTTAACACGTTTGATAACAGCACGTGTAATGGTTGATTTATAAAGATAGCCTTGTAGATATTGGGTAGCGTGTGTGATTGTCATTCTAAGGATTCTGTGTTCGAGTCTCTGCCTAGACTGAGTTACACTTTTTTCAAGGAATTAAACACTATAAATGATGTTCTCGTTTGATACTGATAGAGATTTATCCTATGAAGGGAGAGAAAACAAGACAATATAGGGGGCGAGGGGAAAGACGGAGGCTGTTTATCCTTAAGTGTTAAAATTTAATTTATTCCCATGTCTTTTGCTCTTTCCTTCTTTTCTCATTTTGTTTAGCTTTCCATACTTTTTCGATCTCTGCATGATGCGTATTATTCTTTTCGTTTCCTTTGCATTAATTCCTATCTCTTTGAACTTAACGTGAATGAAATTTCTGCAGATTTATCTCGTGGTCGTTTCTCTAAGTGATGCTCTCAGATAGTAATACTTTTTCCTCCATGTGGAGGAATATCGTGGCATATTATGTTTTCGAGCACGTATTTGCTATCATGTTGGTTGTCCAACTATCAGACATACAGTGAAATTATGCTGCTACTGGATTATTTTTAGGTGAGGGAGTAAAGGTATAAAATAGATATCTTTATTCATCATTTTAGAGCATCCATTTTGAGAAAGAGATGTTTCACTCCCAGCCATTAGAGGGTTACGCCCTCTCTTTGGCACAGATGTTAAGACAAGTTAATTGAATTTAAAGGATTGTGGTTGGTTTAAGTGCGACTATGAGGAGATTAATATTTAAAACAAAATACAAATACATTAATCTTGATGAGAAAAATAAAATAATAATAATAATAATAATAATAATAATAATAATAATAATAATAATAATAATAATAATAATAATAATAATAATAATGAGAAAACGTAAGTGCACGAAATACATTCAAGGTACTAAGGTACTGGATATGAAAAAGTATACATACATTATATTTATTGAAAAGTGTAAATAAATATAATGTTGATATGAATAGATGAAATGAAGTGCATTCACGCCACAATCACAATGGGTTAGTTAGTTCAAACACATGAGGGTTATATCAGGATGGAAGCCCAATGTTAATTATTAATGAAAAACAAGTGCTAAGATGGTAGAATGTGAGGTAAATGTTCGTGAATCATGTAAATGGCAAAGGTATCTCTTTCTGCTGCGTCCAGATTTGATGTTTTAATATATATCGTTGTTAGGATGTTGAGTGGCGAGTGTAGAAATCTGTACGGTGCATCGGTAAGGGCATCAACTCGTAATGTATCGAGATATAAGGGATGAGAAGTAGTGATGCGAGAGCGTATATATCTTGCCTTAAGAGTAGAGAGATGGTCAATGTGTTGGAAAAATCAATGTGTTCATACGTGAGGTAATTTGGATATGGTAATTTAATACGATATGCAAGGGGAATAACATGGCGTTCCAGAATTGCAAGCTTTTTGTGTAGCGTAGGTGAGGCATGGCACCAGGCAATGTGACCAAATGTTAATATAGGCCGTAAGAATGCTTTATAGGTATTGAGGAGTAACTTCGTCTTTAGCCCCCAAGTTGTGCCAGTGAAACAACGGAGGAGATTTAACCTGCGCTTTGCTTGCAACGCCAGTTTTTGGAAGTGAGGTTTCCAAGAGAGTTTCGAATCAAAGACCACTCCTAAGTATGTTGCAGAAACTGCTGGTCTAAGGAAATGACCATGTACTGACACACGAAGATTTCCAGGATTTCTGTGTACTTTACTGCGTCGTTTTCAAGGGAGGAAAACAAGGGCTTGTGTTTTCGCAATGTTAACAGTTAATTTCCATTTGCTGCACCAAGTACGAAAGTTGTTTAAGGTTATTTGTAGGTTTCTGCTGACCTGAAGGATTGTTTTCACAAGCAATAAAAAGGCAGTATCGTCTGCGTATTGAAAGATGTATACATTAGGCAGTGGGCTCGGCATGTCGGAAGCGTATAATATATACAATAATGGACTAAGGGCGGAACCTTGTGGTACCCCTGTATGTGGAAAAATGGGCCTTGATAGTACATCTCCTATTGAAACATATGCGGTACGGTTACTTATAAAGGAGTATATGAGTCGAAGGTAAGAAGTGGGCAGGCGGAGTGACTGTAGTTTACATAGTAAGCCATAATGCCACACTTTATCGAATGCTTTTTCTAAGTCCATGAGAACTAGACAGGATGGAAGGCCCTTATTGTACTGATTTGTAATGACTGTAGTTAAACGAAGCAGTTGATCACTGACAGAGAATTTAGGTCAAAAACCTGCTTGATGTATTGGTAATAGATCATATGCCTTAAGATGAGCATGAAGTCGATTTACTAAAATTTTTTGGAATAGTTTACTAAATACAGAAGTCAACTGAATCGGCCGATATGAGCTGACATCATGAATGGGCTTATTAGGTTTATGGAACATACACACTTTGGAAACCTTCCACTGTAACGGGTAATACCCAGTTGAGAGAATGAAATTATAAACGGAAATTAACAAAGTGAGAAAAGAGACCGGTGATTCTTTTATCATCCTATAAGAAATGCCGTCCATGCCTGGTGCTGTGTTTCGTTTTCTACTAAGACCTGAATGAAATTCAGTCGGTGTAATAGGCCTTGTAAGAGGATGATTGTGATCAATGTGATGTGATGTACAATGTTCTAGGGAACAGATGCTGGAGAGATCAATCCGCTCATCACGGCAAGGCGATTCTGATGGAGTAAAGACAGTCTGTAATTGGTCAGCGAATTCTGCTATTGGAAAAAACTATCATTTCTTATTCTTATCAAACCTCCAGGTCTAGTTTCTGACTGTGCATGTTTACATAGCGCCATCTAGTGACAACATCTGGAATAACACTTTCTTCTCTTAAATTACGGAAAGTAATATACTGTAGTTTTGTGCAAAAACTGTACGTGATAGAAACAAACAGTCATTTTCGCAATGAGCATGTCAAAATTGTTAAGAAACAGCTATTACCTTCGAGACAACCGAACCCATGCTGACCAGTGTTATCTGTAAAAGTAGTGAATATTAATTTGTTATTACCTTTGCGTACGTAGGAACAATAATGTTGTGTTTGTAGTACTAACGAACACATAACTCATTTTACACTTCCAAACGATGGCCTAAGTGACAGACCAGATATCGAGATGCGGCTTTTTGCAATTGATTCAGCATCCCAAGAATCTCATCTCCGTTAACTCTTTGTTCAAAACGGAAGTGGTTTAAATTAAACATTTCTGGTTTCAATATTTTGTCGCCATAGGACAAAAACGGTAACATATAACAAGAAGAGGTTTTCTTTACATGACTCAACGTCCCAACGCAACGTACCACGACACTACTAAAACCGAAAATGGTTCAAATTTAATATTACCTCTGGTTTCGGTACCATAAAGAAAAATCGGTAAGACATATCGAGATGTGGTTCTCTGCAATCGATTCATTGTCCCAAGAATAGGCCCTATCTTCTCCAATAACCCTCTATTCAAACCAGAAGTGTTCCAAATTAGCCATTTCATGATTAAACACGTATCACCATAGAACAAACATGTTATTAAATAGCGTTAAGCGGTTTTTCTGCAAACATTGATGGTCTCAAGAGAACGTACCATCACAGCCCGCAATACTCTTACGAAACCAGAAGTGGTTAAAATTTCATTTTGCTTTATTTGATTTCTGAAGAGTAAAAATAGTAAGAGATATCGAGATGCAGTTTTCTGCAATAGATTCAGCTTTCTAAGTGTAGGTTTTACAACATTCTACCAAAATGGAAGTAGTTGAAATTTAGTTTACTTTTGGTTTCAATACTGATTTTCATAGAGCTAAAATGATAAGGATGTGTTTTTTCTCCTTCCTTAACCCTCTATTAAATCTGGAAGTAGTTGAAATGAACGATTTCCGGTTTCGAGCTTTATAGCCATAGAACAAAGCGAGTAATGGCTTTTTGATATGAATTCAATGTCCGAATAACAGGTTCTACCTTTGGTCCTATTGTAACCAGTACTTATGGATGTATTAGTTTAAGTTTGCGTATTGAATTCCAATAGTGTGGAAGTCTACCGTAGTTTCACACTGTGAAATGAATCTCACTTGTTTTTTTCGCAAAGCTTATTCATAAAAGTGGAGATTTTGGTTTGATTTCAAGCCAGAGTCGCCACTTTAATATGTTAATAACTTTTCTTACGTAAAAACACTAATGTTATGCTTGTAGCGCCAGTGTTGGGTAAGTTACTTGTAAAATTAACGCGATACAAATTACTTTAGTTTCCCTTAAAATGTAACGAGTTACTAACGCGTTACTTGCCCCAAAAAAGTAACTATTACCTGCTTCGAAAGTAACGCGTTACTTTTAGGTCCGAAACTTTGAATATGTTAAAAAAAGAACATTCTTATTACTTCAATTTTCCGTACTACTACTACCACTATTATTATTATTATTATTATTATTATTATTATTATTATTATTATTATTATTATTATTATTATTATTATTATTATTATTATTATTTCACATTCTACTTTTTCCCAATCTTCGTAAATGTTTAGAACTGTAGGTTGATAATAGTAGCGCTGCTTTATCCTTTCATGCGGACAGTTACTTTATTGAAAATTTGATGTGCTTCCTTGACTTTATAAAGGCAATATTGCACGTTCTGAATCGCTTTATGCAGATGTAAGAACAACTTACTTGACAGCTATGTGAACATTTTCATATAATGTAACACTGACTAAAATGCAACACTGCGTTATGTGTCTAATAAGGCTTATACACATATATAATAAAACTATAAGCGATAAGCAGCAATAATCGAAAACATTATTACTTCTGCGGGTCACTGGCAAGTGGATCTTATGAAAAGAAAGTCGTGATCTGAAGTAGGCTGAGAAAGCTACATTAAGATATGGAATTGTAGATCTTCTTCCAACCACCTTATATTACCGTCTATCTTATCTGTCTGTTATTTTTCTAAGAAGCTTTGAGTTTTATTTTCATAGAGTGTTATGAAAAATTCAAAATTAGAATGTGAAATAATAATAATAATAATAATAATAATAATAATAATAATAATAATAATAATAATAATAATAATAATAATAATAATAATAATAATAATAATAATAGTGGTAGTAGTAGTATATTTCAATCTTTATGCAATACCTGAGAGACCCTTTAAGTTCTAGTGTTTGGGGAATACTTATTCACATCCGAAGCCATCCCTTATTTATGAACTATTTCGAGTAGCCATTCCTTTCCTTCACATTAGGAATACTAGGAACGATTCTATTTGCCAAGGAGAACAGTGATAAAATCTGTGATAATGAATGCAAATTAAGGATTTCCTTGAGTAGCATTTATTTGTCATCTCTCAGCCGGAACAAGGAAGGAAGTTAATGCATGACCAGGAAGTCCTAACATTTTAACTTCTAAAATTGGTCAGTTTAAAAATTAGATTGAAAATGTATTAGAAAACGCTGTACAGTTAAGACAACTGTCTCCAATTTCTTGTAAAGTTGAGGAAAGTAAAGTTTGTCATTTTTATTTGAGTACATGATGGCCCATAAGTCATTTGATAAAAATGTATTTGAAATTAATTATTTGTAAACTACGAAACTATGAAATTATTACAAGTTTTATCTAACAATGTGTTAAGTTACTTTAATCAAGTGTTCAAAGTGTCTTCCATAATTTCTAATCCGAGAATTACATTTTTAAGCACAGAAGAACATATTAGATCACTAATGATGGATGATTTAAATGATCTTTTATCAATCTCCAGACAGAGAAGTCCATTGGACCGATGATCTCATGATATATAACCATGCTTTTCGAAATACGAATATTAATTTAGTTTATCCTTTGATATTGTAACTTTCTATTCATTGTAAACTAACTTAATTACAATTGCAACAAGGTTTAGATTAAGGTAATCAGAATTTTAACTTGCAAAAACGAAAGGCATATGAATTTGGGGAGGGAGGGAGTTATAAAGTTCCCATATTGTATTTAGAACGCCAGCAGTGTTTTCAAATTACATAACACACATGTAAGGATGATACCGTAGTGTTCCTTAAGTAATACCCAACAATCACCAATTCCAGGCATGGCCCAAAACTTCCCAATAAGAGTTGGTATTAATATTAGCTCTATACATAGTCATTTCAACGAAGAAGTAGAATATACTTGGATCATTTATATTTTGAATAACAATTACTGGACACTTTCTTTACATTTGCTGAAAAACGGAATATTTAGGCGTCCCGTTTGAGGATCAGACAAAAAACTTAACAATGACTAAAAAAATAAGAACTGTCCCGGCTAAACGGAACGTTTGGTCACCTTAGTTTAAATCCTTTATAAAATCACTTCTTACGACGTATCTTTCACGAACCTCGTATTGTCACGAACCACATTTTAACATGTTTACGTCAATCAGCCATTGCTACTCGAGTTATTTAAAACTAAAAAACTGCTATTGTCATGCGACCCACGCCCCACACTATATTGTGATAAAATACTGGATGCTGTACTTGTTAAACTACGAAATTTTAAAATTCTGGGACATATCAGAATTAACGGCATGACAGAAACCATATCAAATTCTAGGGGACTGAATACGCATTTCTTCTTGTACAGTTAGGGATGCGCACGAGACAAGATTTGTGGCTGTCTCGTCTCGAAAATGTGCTGTAAAAGTGATGTCTCGACTCGAAAAATGTATATTTCTCTATTGGAAGAGCAGTGTCTCGACTCGAATTTTGTCAGAAAAATCCTGTGTTGACTCGTCTCCTGTGCACCCCTATGTACAGTGCGTAACTGATTTCAGTCAATAGTTGGAACCCTTACCATACTAATTTGGCGACTAGAACGCAGTTAATAATGGGGGTTATTTGAGAGTGTAAGTTCCAGATTTGTTTTAATATTGTGTATTAATAAAGGTTTGATAGATAAACCCATAATAATAAGAATAAGATCTAATAATAATAATAATAAATTAAAAGAAATGTCCAAATGTTGCTAAGTAAATAATTGAGTTGAGTTGATTTTGAGATTAAAGTCTCTTTCAGCAGCGAGGCTAGATGAGACGGGACCTACTGATTAACGGGAGTCCAAACCACATGAGCTCCGCCGGGATTTGAACCCGGGTCTCCCACGCCAAAGGCGCGTACACTAATCGCTTAGCCACGAAGAAGCTCACTGAGAAAAATAAGAAATGAAAGAAATCTTTCACTTTAACATCCCATAATTATACGCGTTAGGCTAACGAGACGGATGATTAAAGTAAGCGAGGAAATACTCCGAGAAAACTTAGACACAATGTTGTCCACCACAAACTTACTTATCCGGGGATCGAACCAAGGGACCCCACGCACCGGAGGTAAGAGCTCTTCCACTGATCTGATCTGCCGTCCGCCCGAAATGTTGCTAAGATACAAATGTCGCACAGGACTGAGTTCCGAGAGGACGCTTTTTAGGGGGCCATAAAACGTTTAAATCCATTGAAAACTCGAATTTGATCTTTTTTGTTTCAGATCATTATACTTTCTTCTCTTCGATTATCGCTCGAAAGTTAAAATGCGCACTTACCTTGTTCAGCAAATTTAACTACAAGAATTAGAGCCAAATAAACGACGCGTGCACACAACATTCTAGAGCTCTCAGGTTTAACCTAGCTCAATCCGGAATCTGTTTTCAAAATGATCACAAGAATTGGGTAGTTAGTGGTTTATATTATGATTAACGATTTAAATTAACGTGTAATACCAGCGGAAGTGCTGTCGAAAGAAAGATAAAGAATTTTAAAAGTCAAGGATGTCGAATGGTTTATCTTATGTGTTCAGGATTTCCTTTAAAATTATGCAAATAGATTTTGCTTTCCGTCAATTTTATGAGATGTTTCGTTGTTTTAACTAACACAAAGTAAATTAACGTTACGTTCTACTAAGAAATGTTCAAGCACTTGGGCTTATAGTCAGCTTCGTGCTCAACTCCAAATGAGCGTGAGTTCCAACAAGGCTAGTGAAAGGGAGCATGAACGAGTGCGAGTTTTGTTGAGGATAACGAACCCGAACCTTTAGTGAGCGAGTGCAATGGGGCGGTGATATGTAACCTGGGGGTATGCAACGATTTCTTATGAGGATTACCTAAAGTTTAATGTAATTAGGTTAAAGTCCTGTGAGTTCTCAATTATTATCCCATGCTGTTAGATAGCTCTATTAAACTTATACCTTAATTCTCATTATAGTTAGTTATTTAATTTATAGCAAATAAATCCGATAATTTATTTTGATATAGTTACCTATAATTTGAATTAAGAATAAAGTACTGTACTAAAATTGGAAAAATGTTGTTTTTAGGGGCATGCGAAAAAGAAATGATTAAATACCACTGGATAGTGTTACTCACGAGAAATTTCTCGTCTCGCCTTAATTCTCGTCCGAGAAACGAGACGAGAGTCAAAATGAGAAGTACATTTTGAAAGCCTAGAGAAGACGAAAAAGGTGACATTTCTCATCGAAACTAGATGAGAAATTCCATTAGTGCCGTGAACAACTCTACTTCACACAAGTCTTAGATGTTTCAGTGTTACATGATTTAAAGTAAAAACTATAAATTGATGAAGTGATTGTCCGAACAAAATAAAGAGTATTTATCAACGTTTGAAGATAAGCAAGTCATTACGCAATATACTCCAATAGTATAAATATGGTTTAAATGTTATATCACTCCTTTCATGGACCTATCGTTACACGGAAAAATTCTGATAACTTGAATATGAAATAAAGAAGAGAAAAGGGCATATTTTTGTACATACATTTGCAAACCGAGACGAGAGATTTTTTTTTAATGAATCGAGACGAGAGGAGAAAGCATTCTTTGAGAACTGAGATAAAATTTCTCTAAGTTTACGAGATGAGACGACAAAACCTTATTTTCTCGTCTCGTCTCGTCTTGTGCGTAACACTACAGTATTACTGAAATAGATTACTGAAAGCGATATTGAGATAATTCGAGTTTAATTAAGATTAGTGAACTTAAGCACCATTGAGAATAGTGAGCCCTATTCACGGCAAGTCAGAGTGAGCATTGATTGAAGAGGCCGTCTCTGATTTCTACTCGGTATAGTATATATGAGGAGCGTTAAAAAAAAAAAAAAAAAAAAAAAAAACTTGTTAGAGCACAAGACATACTTTTTACAGGAATTGCATGTTTGTTATTATTGTATATACACATAACCTTTCATTATAGGAACTTAATTGTATGTAATACTACCTATAATTATTATCCTGGGACAAGTTCAGACAGCATGAATCTCCTAGAGAATTCAAATACTTGTCATAGAATTGACCACTTAAGAAATGCAGTTTTTTTTTTTTCCAAACCCGATAGAGAACATGGACGGGGAACAAAGGATCGTGACTGAACCCTGAATTTGCTGCTAGTATTATTGTTTTTATTACTGTTGCTATTTTATTTTTATTTCGTCATGATGTATTCTTTATTTAGTTTCTATTAGTATTTTTTTGGTTTTGTTGAGTTATTTTTTGTGTATAGTGTAATGGGTTATATCTACATTGTTATATCAATGAAAAACTAATGGACATTATGGAAAATTTCAAAACGTAACACCAAAATGTAAGAATACAAAGTGATTACTGTAGTAAATAATGAAGCATACATTTGCATTGTATTTAGCAGTTTCGGAGAACATCTTCAATCTTCATAAAATCCTTTTGCTTCTTACGGAATTTTAAAAAAGTGCATGAGTTTCGTTACGTCCTTAGGACCTCAGCATTGCTTTGTGGCATATTTTAATTCCAGATTTGAAAACAGAAACCTCCACAGGTAACCCAGTGTAAGTGTTGTGTATACTTACAGAAACAATACATACTTCTGTACAAGACTTTCTGTAAGATATGACACGTTGCATCCCTATGTGAAATGGCAACTTTGCTTTCAAAATCTTCTGAGAAGTCTCCTTCATTGTTTTGATTTGCTAGTCTCTGTTGAGAACTTTGACAACTCCATGGGATTGCAGGATTTGATAGTATTCATTGGGTGACAAAATAACTTCTTTTCGTTTGTACTTCTTCTCAGCCCTACACCAAACACACGATCAGGAGCCATGTAGGCATGTCTTCTGATGAGAAAGAAATGATGTAGACGTAAATTTTGTACTTCTTTCCAAGAAGGCAATGAGCATGGTCATTACTACGTTCTTCTTACTTTGTATTTCAGCAGGAACTTCTCGGTCCATTTTCTTCAGATTTTTTATTTTATTACATAAATTATTGATATCTTCATATGTCACATCGCGTACACTGCATTCCTTACTTTCCTTCCTCTTTAACTTAGATGAAAAACCCTCCATTCCATTAATGCATTTTATTGATGGTTATTTATTTGTTTTAGTACTTAGAACAACATGTTTTCTTCTACGTTTTCTACCACCCACCGATGCAGTTTTCTACCATCGAACTCTGTCCGTTCATCCATGACTTTGATTGTTCTTGCAAGAGAAGTAACACTAGTGATACAGACGTAGACGTGAAGCGAGACCTTATTGTCGGGTCTGTGTTTCGGCTATGTGCTGTATCGAGTTTTGAGAAATTGTTGTATATGTAATCTATCGAGTGCTGACGAAATGCTCATGATTCAGTGTGCTATGCACACAGCGCATATCGAGACTTACCAGTTCTGATTTCCCAGCTCGATTGGTAACATAAAAAAATACCTATGCCATATGTACACCTCCGTTTCTCAAAATTTGTGCTCTATCGAGTTTTGAAAAAGCGCTCCTCGTATATATAAAGATATACAAACTTTCAACTACTTTCTTCTTCAAAATACTCCCCTCTAGTGTTTAATTCACCGTTGCTATTGTTTCTTCCAATTTTGGTGCGCCTGCTGGAAATCAAAATTTTAGGGGCGTGCAGTACTGTTGCCGAATTTTCTTGAATTTGCAATATGGACTGAGCATGACGACCTTTCAAAGTGATTTTAAGTTGAGAAATAAAAAATAGCATATGGGGCCAAGTTCGGAGAATAGACTAGAGTGTGTGGGGCATAGAGGAAGTGCGATGCTTTGCCAGATAATTGGCAAGTTATTTTACTCAGGATTTGATGGCAAAGTTCTGACATATACCAACGTCTTTACAACCTCACTAGGGATGCGCACGAGACAAGATTTGAGACTGTCTCGTCTCGAAAATGTGTTGTAAAAGTGATGTCTCGACTCGAAAAAGATATATACTTTTCTATTGGAAGAGCTGTGTCTCGACTCGAATTTTGTCAGGAAAATTCTGTCTCGACTAGTCTCGTACGCATCCCTAAACCTCACAAACACATAAACGACAATTTTGACAAATCACAGAGTGCACAATCTCAGTATATTGGTCGCCTTTGACGTGGAAGGTTCTTCCATTCTTAGACCTTCGGTAACCAAACTTCCGCCCAGCGTAAAACTCTTAAACAATTAATCATAGCACTGCGTTTGGCTCATGCAATTATCCTTCTATGTTTGGTAAGCATTTGAAATCTTCCAGTGAAATTTTCCCCCAGTTTTAGGCAAAATTTCACACAAACACGCTGTTTCACCAACTTCTGATTCCCAACGAGAGCTTATGTGGTTCGGATCCCATGTTAAGCTGCAGGCCGATATCTCATATAGCCTTAATACGAAGAGGGACGCTAAATGTTCCGGCTAAATTTCGAAGCTTCCTTAGAGTTTAAAGGCATATATTGATGACGTCACAGAGCAGTTCTTTGATGGATACTGATCTCCAGAAATACTACATGATAAATTGAAAGGCAACAGATCTCACTAATAAACTGAACATTTATATGGAGGGAATAATGTGAATATTTTTATTTGTAATGCACGTGTTTGTGTCTTACAGATTTAACATTTATGGAACTGTAATCAGTTTGACTATTCTGGACTTCCTAAACTTCATCATTTTACTGAATGGCACATAATCTGTTATCCAAAAATGTTTTCTTTTTCAAAAAATCAGGAGTATTAGTATGAAGGGTAGGGCCCTTCCATATGCGATACACGGGCGGTTACCCTTTGTAAAGTCTGCCACTGGCTAAGCATTTTCATCTTTGGTCAAGTGTGACTAAGTGGTAAGCGTTCTCGATGAGGAAAAGGAACATTGAACTTCAATCAAACAAATATAAATGTCTAATTTCAGAAGTGCTTCATAAATTGATTAAATTCCAATTCTTCTCTAAATACAGTCTTTAATATTACTGCCCATTGAATCAAGTAGTCTTTTGCACGCGAGAGGATGTTCGTTTCCGAAATCTCAGGGTATATGAGTTGCAGTGGGCACCGGCGCAAATCTGTCTTCAACATTGCGGGGGACGGGTAAGACCGTACCCATAATCATTTTTAAACGATGTTCAAAATATTTATGAGTTGAAAAACAATGCTTTGGAGGATCAGGGAAGCAGAGTTGTCTTCGACATTGGGAGGCAGGCAGATTTGAGGCTTATTCTGAATAATCATCAATTTCATCTCACTTCCCTTTATAGCAGTCGGACACAAATCATGACATTTCTTCCTAAGAAGCACATTTCAAAATGGATTAATGAGGGGGACAATCCCCCCAGTTCCAAGATTGTCCTTCTCATCTCTCTGGGATTTCCGCCTGTGGCAATGGGTCATGTTTAATGTCATTTGGCAACTGACAGTAGAAGCTAGCAGATATACAAAATGCGTTGGGATTCTTATAATCAGATGTACGTTATTGCGCCGTGAAGGTAAGCAAACTCTCCCTATAACTATGCCACATTTTACATTTTTTTTCAATACAGGCGCAAATGCTGCTGCGCAGGCTCTTGAGGAAATTTGTGCTGTTTATGAGGAAGATGAAAAGCAACAGCCAAAAGATGGGTCAGACGCTTTCCTTCTGCAAATTTTGATGTTCAAGATGCTCCTGGCAGTGGACTATCAAACACAGAAAAGATAGATGATGTTTTGGCAAAAGTCAAAAGTATGAAACTAGCATGGCATCGGCAATGACCTAAACATTAATTACCAAACAGTGTTAAACCATTTGATAGAAGTTGGCTACAAGAAGAAGATCGACCATTGGATGTCACATGATCTGACTCAGAAACATTTGCTCGATGGAATTCCTATCTGCAAATCTCTATTGAAACATAAACTAGAGCCATTTCTGAAGCGGTTGATCATGAGTGGCGAAAAATGGACTATTTAAAACAACAACGCACGAAAAAGATCGTGATGAAAGGGAGGAGGAGCTCCACAGTCTGGAGCAACACCCAGAAAGGTTATGTTATGTTGTTTAGTGGTATTAGAACTATATCCTGCATCACAAGCTGCTGCCACTGGGCAAAACGATGAACTTAGACTTGTAACGTCGACAATTATCGTCAGTGCACCTAACAATTCAAAAGAAATGACCGAAAATGTTGGACAGAAAGGGTATCGTTACAACGTCAGACCGCATACATCTTTAATGACCCATCAGAAATTGATAGAACCTGGCTGGTAGATATTAACGTATCTACCATTTAGCAAGGGCCTGGTACAGGCAGAACTCCCTGAATGATGTTAAGTTAATTTCGAAAGAGGTCTGTAAAAAGCTCGTTTCTCAATTGTTTGGCCAGAAACCACAGAATTTCTGTAGCGACGGGATTATGGTGGTGTCTTACAAAAGGGAGGCCATTAAACATAATGGTATATATATGTGCCTTTATAATATTATTTTTAAATTACATTAAATGAATTCTCAATTTTGACCTTCAAAGGCTCAATTTTTAGACAACTTGATATAATAATTTCTCAAGAGACCATTTTTTTTGACAATTCGATTTCTGAAAATGCTTGCTATCGTCGGATGTAGCACCCAAAGAACCCAAGAAAAACAAGTTTTAAGCGGCAGACTGTAAACAGGGCCGGAGATAAAGGGTTCAAAGTTCGAATACAGAACGCAGAAAGTGCATATAATTTTCACTTTCATGTAATTTTGAAACGAATGGAGGAATTGAGATCAAATTTTGAAGTGTGAGTATCGAGTGTGAAGCTCTTCGAATAGGTATACTGCGCATCATGTCGGCCATCTTAAAAGTCGCCATATTGGAGTTATCGAAAATACAGAAACGGGAAGGAAGTCATATGGCATATCAATTTATGCTAGCTTGTTCCCAGAAATTCAAATATGAAGTTAGTTTTTACCAACCTTTATGAGGTTCTTTAAGGTGCTATATTAATATGATTGTATGCACCTTTCAAGCTTGATTTAACAACATAACACTGTGCCACACTCACAGCTCTATTTTGATCATGTTTCTGGTTCACGTTGAACCGACTGAAATGGCAGAAGACACTGCCATTAATTTCGCTTGTTCAAAATTTCCAGAATTCGTAACTACTCAACATATAAAGGTTGGTAAAAACTAACTCCATATTTGAATTTCTGGGAACAAGCTAGCCTAAATTGTTATGCCACATGATTTCTTTCCCGTTTCTTTATTTTCGGTAACTCCAATATGGCGACTTTTAAGATGGCCGAAATGATGCGCAATATACCTATTCGAAGAGCTTTACACTCGATACTTACACCTCAAATTTGATCTCAATTCCTTCATTCGTTTCAAAATTACATGATGTTTATATGCACTTTCTGAGTTCTGTATTCAAACTTTGGACCCCTTTATCTCCGGCCCTGTTTAGGTCTACCGCTAAAAACTTGTTTTTCTCGGGTTCTTTGGGTGCTGCATCCAAGTATAGCAAAATTTTCAGAAATCGAATTGTCGAAAAAAGAATGGTCCCTTGTCAGATCTGGTATAAAGGTTTGATAGTTCCAATACTAAAAAGCAATAAACCCATAGACATAGCAGTAAATTCTAATAGCTTTATTGCTTCGTTAATTCAAAATTTTTGAAAATTTAGTCAGACTAAAATGGTTCCTAGAAAAAGTCCTATCAAATATGATGGGATTCAGGAAATCAAATCTACTCGTGACGCACTAGGTTCACAGGAAAATATTTTACGGTCGTCAGTATAGACATGCGAAAAGCTCAGGACTCAGTAACTCCTGGTATTTTATCAGGAAAAATGTATAAGCTTAAAATTTCATCTAAATTTGTTACATTCATAACGTCTGATCAACAGGCCGTTTTTATAGATATTTTTTAAATGAGTAATTTATATAGTAAACTTAACACCACATCAATTGGATTATTGCAGGGTAATAAGCTTACCTAGTTAGCCCAATATTATTTGATCAGGTCTTTTGTTTTCTCCCCATCACCTGAAGAGGAACAAGTAATCAAGGAAATGAGGATGCAAGATTAAGAGCCAAACAATTCTGATGATTATAATAATGTGACATTTCCTCAGGTACCGGTACTTTATAGAAAAAAGGAAAGAAAATTAAGGTCGTAGCTATACAAAATTTGTAATATAACTAGGACTTATGTAGCTCAGAATATAGTCCTTGTCGGAAGAAACGGAAGAGCAATTGTAAGCACGATTAATGGGGAATGCAACAATTTGTAAGAGAATATTATTTTAAGCCTTGGAGCTCGAAGTATTTTAAGAAATAATGATATGTGACCGGTTTCTGTGCATAAAATAATATTATTATGAATATGAGTAATTCAGTGATTTTAGAAGATTTCTGTTTTACGCTTAAATGGCTGAACAAATCTTTGTTGAAGATATGGGCAAATATTATTGCATATTCATAGGCTACTACGGTAGTAGGTTAACTTCACTAAATTTAATCTATCTGCATAATATACAACCAAGTAACGTCTAAACTAAAGTAGTGAACCATATTCCAGTAGAAAGAGCTATTAACATTCAACCTGGCAACATTTCTTAGTTTTCTCTTTGTACTTAAAGTAAGGAAAGTAATTATGCTATCTGTAAGATTGAGAGGAAAATTCCATTTATTATCAACATAATAATAAACTAAGTTTGTTAAACAGTTAAATAAAATACAAGATAATAACAAACACTGGATCTGTCAGGGCCACACCACAGTTTCAATCCAATCAAGAAACTTCGATACTTTAGTGAAAATTGCTGGCACAGGGGAAGCACATGGTTCCACTCCAGAAGATAACACTCCAACCACAGTGAAACGCTGACACGTCCCTACGTCGATAGCTTCATCAAAATCATCGGGAATTTCATTCATTTCCAAATTTTCGACGTACATTAAAGGCCCTCCTGAATCACCCTAAAAGTAAATTCAACTTTATTATATTTCTATTGATAATAATATTAGCTTTCTTAGCTTTTTATTTAAAATACCAGTCAGAAACTAAATTGTGAGGTATTTTCTTCCTTTCATTTTTTTTTTTTTTTTTGTTTGAATTCATAACATATTTGAGGGTACAGTAAAAACTAAAATGCTAAAAGTTTAGAGAAATATTAGGCGTGTTACAAAATTGAGAATTGATTTTTTCTGTAATGATCTACACACACTGGAACTCAGTTGCTTTATCAAGAAACGCCATTTATAGAGAACTTGATCGGTAGAATAAAGTTGTACTTGAAAACTGAAACTGCGCTGTATAAAAATATTGGTGTTGTTTTAATCTCGGAATGCATGATTTTGTTCCATTTCAACATACAATCAAGGTTTGAGTGAGGAACGTTGAAGCTATAGGAAGTACACACAAATCTGCACGTACTGTGAGTCTAAGAGTTAATCAAACATAAACACGATGGACCTTATGCAGAGTCGTTCTGACGCGTGATTAGTGCCATTCTAAAGAGTTCGACTAACATATGTTTCCTGCAGTAGATAGGCCTTTAGTATGACGCTAATCATACGTCTAAACGACTCTGCATAAGGCCTGATATTTTTAACGTTTTGCGTCCGGTTTCAACACCAAGGCCATATAACACGTAGACTTAGAGTTTAAGATGGTATCCAGACCATTGTAAGCATTTAATGCTTTTCCACCGATAATCGAACCCGGATCCACGTGCATTAGGCATAGCTTAGAATCAGCGTGAAGGGCAAACACAAGAAAGAATATCTGTACATGAATGAATTTTGCTGCCGACATTCCGAGTATGAACATAGATTTTTTAAATTTAACGTCCCATGATTATGCGCTGAGGCTAAGAGAGACAGTTATGATATGGATGATAATGGTGGAATGAAGAAAGTGGGAGGAAACAGAAGAACTCCGAAAAATCACGCATACTGTGTTTGTCCACCTCAAAGCTCACTTGGCGATAGCTGGGATCGAACCACGGACTCCATGCGGTAGATGTGGACGCTCTACCACTAAGGCATTGCAGCCTCATGAACAGCGAAATGGTAAGCACTTGTAGGACATAATGTTTAAAACATCAAGACTTACTTGTGCATACATTATTTCAGAGATGATAACATATAAGGTGCAAATTTTTTTTTTCACTCTTCTAATAAAAAAAACCGTAACGATTTAGAAAACCTTAGGTAACGTTCCATTTAAAAATGTCTATCCCTTTATCACACCATGAGTTGTTGAATCATGAGTCCGGTTTGTTATGGCATTTTTGTTACTTTTTTTAAAGAAGACATTTCCAACTGTCCAACCTCTGACGTAGGAACACGCTTTTAAGATCGGAGAAACGATAGAGTAAAGAAGGGGAGGTAATCATGGATCAGCGAATAGTATGCCTGCAAAACCATCAACTACGCTATCGATGTTCTGGTTTGCCTGTTGTAAGGTTTTCTATCTGCTCTTTCTCTTCCAAGTGATTTGCTGAAAATAGGAGCAGAAAACTGTGGCGTCACAGAGTCAAAGGTGTCCAAACTCATGAGGTCGGCGCTCACGAGTTCGGAACTCACGCTCACTCGACCTCAACCTCACGAAGTGAGCTTAGGTCAGACTGGTTATGTGAGCGTGAGGTCAGATTGGTGAGGTGAGCGTGAGGTCGAAATGAGTTTGTGAGCGTGCGGCTGAGTGAGGTTAGGTCAGACTGATGATGTGAGTGTGAGGTCGAGTGAGTGCGAGGTCGAAATGAGTTTGTGAGCGTGAGGTTTAGTGAAGTTGAATCAAAGTAGACATCTGTTTCTTCCAATATCAGGGAGAAATACAGTATATTGTAATTCGAAAACACTGTAGATTTTTTATTCTCTACACAAAAGCTTCTTTTTCTCTATCTGAAGATAGCACCTGCTGTGAAACGACCATAGGTAAGCAGGGAGTATCTTTGGTCCGCTACCTTCTCTTTTCATTGGCCAACTTGGGATAGAAGTTTGTAATGGACCCGTCTGGTCTCCATTGCAGTATAAAATTATTTTTCTTTGTATACGCCCTTATTGTTTACCTTTACCATTTCAAGGGCGTATTAGTTATTGTTAATATTGCATTCATGCCATTATTTCTGTTATTTTGTTATATATAAGTTAATGTTGGCTTATATTTAATCTGCGCCACCGGTGTATTGGCGTTAATGGCCGAGAAATTATAGCCAGTTATCTTCTTTTTCCTCTGTTAAATTGATATTTTCTGTTGTTTATATTATTAGTGATTGAAATAGAAATAGTAGTGTTGATCAAGAGAAGAAAACATGAATTTGTTGTATTAATTTAAATAGTCTGGAATCCGTGAGGATTCCGTAACTGGAATGTCTTCTCTCCTGTTTATAAATAATATCTTTCACACCAGGATTAATAGAACATCTTAGAAGTTAATTACAAATAACAATTCAGATGCCTGTACAGATATGATAGTGTAGTCGTTTTATTATTATTATTGTGTATGCCATGTCAAATGATTAGGTTTGCTTCCTGTGATTAAATGATCATCCTTCTGCTATTGCAAAACTGAGTCACTACAAGTAATATAAATGTTATTGATATACATATATATGATGAAACACGACGATTTAAAAGGGCTAAATATGCATTGGAATACGAAGATATTAGTAAATAAATGTTAATTATGTGTATTGGTGGATGAAACAGGAATGCTATTACGTACATAACTCACATGTTAATGTTGATGAATTTGGATATATGGATGTGTACACTATCATAATCACACTGGCATAACCGTCTTGATTGTAACCGATATGACGAGACGACAACTGTTTGTTTGTTATATATAGTAACAGAATTAAAACTAGTCAACATTCTACAGTTGTGTTTAATTCCTATTCTCATCTTATGGAACGCATTGTGTATTTATTCCTGATGTGTTTATGTCCTGTTTCTTTCCTTGTAAGCCTGTCCTACGTTGGCAACGAATCAGCACTCGGAAGTCCGATGCTTTAATGTTTATCTCAATTGTTATTGTGGGATTGCCTGCGCCGTACCAGAACGGTGTAAGAAAGGGCACTACAAAATTGGCGACCGTTTATCCAGGATATAGTAAAGTCTGGTTTTACTGAAGCACGACGTGGTGAGTAGGTAACAAGAAGAGAAACATGAGAGGATACATACATGAGGAGATGACCAGATGCGGATGAATCACTGGATTTTGGACAATATGAAAATGATAGAAGAAAATAGTGAGAAGGAAGCCTTAGGCGAGGATTGGCAATATGCCTGCTGTATAAAAAGAAAAGTATCACCTAAGGAAGGACGCAAAATAGTGGCTTCAATTATATGTGAAAAATGTAAATGCTACTATCACTTTAGGTGTATTAACATGACATTTGAAAGCTGTGTACAAATGAGTTTTACTGAAGAAATTTGGATTTGCGACCGTTGCCGAAGTAAACAGAAGAAGGTGTCTAGCTTGCGAGAAGAGGCATCACGCCAGAATATAGAAGCCACAAGAAAACCACAGCCACCAAATACTCACAAGGCAGCTGTGTATGTTAACACTTTGGATGAAATGAAAGAGAGCATCAAAGCTGAAGCGAGTTCTCAACTGAAGGAGATGAAGTGTCTTTGCGAAGAGAATAATCGTTTACAACAGAAGCTTCAAGACTGTTTACTCTCTCTGGATGAACAGAAAACAAAGTCTGAGGAGATGAAGAAAAGAATGAGTGATATGGAAGCAAATCAATATTCTCTCATGACCAAGTTAAAACAGAAGGACAAAGAAATAGCTGAAAAGGTAAAAACTATTAAAACTCTTGAAGAACGGACTCAAGTGTGTAAGTGTTCCATTCTTAATGATAAGGTGACGGAGCTGGAATCAAAATTAGCAAAAACAACAAATGCACAACAAGCTTTATTGGATCGAATCAGATCTTATGAGGAGCGTGTAGCGGATTATGAAAGTATTATTGGCGCTAAAGACAGCGAACTCGGTGTGATTACTGAAAAACTATGTGAACACCAGCGACTTCTCGAAGTCGAATATGCAAAACACAATAAACTAAAACATAAAACTGAATGTGTACAGATAGAGTGAATGAGTTATTGTCGTCAGTGAATAATTATGAACAAAAGATTGAAACATTATGTGCACATAAAATCACTCTGGAAAAAAGGAGTAAAGCTCTCGAAGAAGCTAACTACAACATGGACTTACAGCATAAGTGTGAGGCTGAATCTTTGCTAACACGAATGAAAAAGTTGGAATCCCTTGTGCAAGAAAAGGATAAAAAGATTCAGAGCCTTGAAAATAATTTAGAAGAACAGAGAAAACAGTTTGAAAATAATCAGCAGCTTCAAGAAAATTTGCATGCGGAAGTTGAGGAGCTACGGAATACTCTACATGAAAAGGAGAATACGATACATAAAGGAATGTCTGAGAAGGAAAAGGAGATAATTTCATTACAACATGCACTGACGGAAATGCTTTCTCAAAAATCAAAAGAAAAAGAAGAAAGGAATGCAGAGATTAATATGTATTCTGAAAAATTGAATCGTGCCGAAGTTGTTATACGTGATAATTTTATTGCTATAAGGGAAAAAGATGCTGAAATTGAGAAGCTGCAAATACAGCTTAAAGCTTATGAGAAGAATGAAAGGTACATAAAGACTATATGTCAAGAATTTGATAGTCTTCGAGACGAAAATTATAGTCTCAAAACGGAAATAGACAGCCTGAAGGAGGCTTTAGATTTGAAGGAAACGGAAATGGTTTCATTAAAGACAAATCGTGGCCAGCTGTTGTCACAGTTTGAAGTGAGTTTGAAACAAAAACAAGAGGAACTAGACCGAGAGAAGAAGGAAGTTCAAGCTCTTAGGGATGTGCTATTCAAGAGTACACCACAGAATGTCGATTTTGAGCCTTTGGAAGCAGATAACTCCAAGCTACAAGAACAGAATGAAAAGCTTTCAGAATCCGTTCACAAGTGTAGTAGGGAATATAAGTATCGGAGGCTTAAGAAAGAACCATCAAACTCTGATTATTCGCCAGAATCTGACAAGAATGATGATCAGAGTAATCAACGGTGGAAGCGAACTAAGACCCTGCAAGAGAAAATAGTGCTCGGAGAAAATAAAGAAAATAAATGTGTGTCAAATAGTGTAAGAAGAGTACGAAAGCTATGGAAAGGGTCACAGGATGAAGACTTCGATTACCTTAAGGCTGAAAGCGAAATTAAAGAAGGATTGATACACAGGGCTACTTCAAATAATTGTATGAATTACAAAACTAGGAAGAAGAACAACGGAAAGAAAGTGAAAGAAATGATCCTGAATGTGCATCGAAAGAAGAGAAGAAAAGTATATGAGATTAGAAGGATCCGTAATCTGGAGAAAACCTTGAATAGCGATATCTGGACCTGGAAATCGAACACATGGACACGGAAAGTTGTAGGAGAGGAAAAAAAGAACAGTCATAGAAAGAAGAAACGAAAGAAAATCAGGACTGTACATGTGAGAGGATGGTTTAAGATGAAACGGAAGATTGACCAACGGAAAGTGAAGAAAGAAATAAGAGTAGTGAATGAAGCCTAGTTCATGTAAATTTTGCTCACTCGTTCCTTGTTTCTCTATTATTGTTTATTGTGTATTTGTCATGTGTTGTGATTTGAGTGTGCCCGGTTATTTAAGTACCTTGCACTAGACAATCAGAAAAAAAAATATGTATATATATATATATATATATATATATATATATATATATATTTTATTTGAAGACGGGGCAAACTGTAATGGACCCGTCTGGTCTCCATTGCAGTATAAAATTATTTTTCTTTGTATACGCCCTTATTGTTTACCTTGTTTACCTTTACCACTTCAAGGGCGTATTAGTTATTGTTAATATTGCATTCATGCCATTATTTCTGTTATTTTGTTATATATAAGTTAATGTTGGCTTATATTTAATCTGCGCCACCGGTGTATTGGCGTTAATGGCCGAGAAATTATAGCCAGTTATCTTCTTTTTCCTCTGTTAAATTGATTTCCTCTGATTCCTCTTTTTCCTCTGATTTCCTCTGTTGTTTATATTATTAGTGATTGAAATAGAAATAGTAGTGTTGATCAAGAGAAGAAAACATGAATTTGTTGTATTAATTTAAATAGTCTGGAATCCGTGAGGATTCCGTAACTGGAATGTCTTCTCTCCTGTTTATAAATAATATCTTTCACACCAGGATTAATAGAACATCTTAGAAGTTAATTACAAATAACAATTCGGATGCCTGTACAGATATGATAGTGTAGTCGTTTTATTATTATTGTGTATGCCATGTCAAATGATTAGATTTGCTTTCATTCTATAGATTTGCTTATATTTGTTGGCTGATGATATGCCAGATCACAAAGTGATTAATTTCATCAGCTTTGCAGATTGTAGACTGCAGATAAGTTGCATCACGCAGGAAAGCCACACCAGGAGAAGAAAACACAAAGCATTATAACATATCAGGAATACTTAACGATCACTCTTTATTTAGCTCCAATTAGGTTAAGGGGCGTATGCAGTTTCTGATGCGACATATGATTCCACGTACAACTCACGTTTACATTAGCCATCAAGCGCCTAAGGAGAATCATTATTTTACGGGGTTAAATTCCAAAGTTGGGCGTCCGTTTCCAGCAAAATTTTTAAAATTTACAGGAAAGATATGGATACTTTGATCATTTGTGTGCTTGATAATATATGAGAGTCTCGAAAAATCTGTTTATTTCTTATATATAAGCGGTTATAAACATGGCACTACACGGTGAGCGGATGGAACTACTTGGCGCAAGGTAACTGAACAGTTGCATTGTGGGAAAGAAACGAGCATTTATGTTATCAACATGGCGAATGTACAAGGGGAATTAACTAACAGTTTTAACATTTGTGAAGCAATACGTTGATAACGAGCAAAATCTTTTAAAAGTTTGTGAAGAGCACGGATTAATGAACCTAATAACAAATTGCAGAAAGTGTGGAAAGGAGATAACAGCGAAAATACGTGGCGAAAGCGGACGCCCAACTTCGGAATATATGCCTTTTACGTATACAATACACATAATTATCATAGATTATTTCATATTTTTATTCATTTATTTATTCACT
Source organism: Thermobia domestica (assembly GCF_964235325.1). Classification (NCBI taxonomy): domain Eukaryota; kingdom Metazoa; phylum Arthropoda; class Insecta; order Zygentoma; family Lepismatidae; genus Thermobia; species Thermobia domestica. The sequence continues at coordinate 99,480,539 of NC_137466.1, read as the reverse complement.
TCATCAAATATTTATATCTACTATAATTAATAATCTTCGTCGCAGAATATATCATAAATGATCTCCTTTAACAACATGAAGCACACTAGACACGCAATTACATTAATATAAAACCAACGCATTGTACAACAGAATCAGCCCCTGAGTGTCAATATTAAAACTGTGACTGCTATTGCCATTTGTTTAACCTAATTTAGGATTAAACAGCAAGTTCCTGATATGGTTATCAAATATACAAATACGAGGAAAGGAATATATTCCATTCACGGAATCCTTACGGATTCCGGACGTTTAGATTTAGCTGGACATTATTTAAGCTATATTACGTCCAGAAACAATATATAAAATTTATCACTTTAGAAGGCAACGTATATGTATCACACTTCAATCACCCATTTTTCTACATACCAAAACTCTATATGCCAAAACTATTCTTTCTAACATACAAAGATCAAACTTCAATTGTCATGTAAAGAAAAAGAATAAAAATAGGCATTAATTTCAATATCAATTTTGCCAACATTACGATGGTGCAGATAAATTTCATGTCATCTTTTACTTTAGAGATTAGATTGATATCGTTGATCAAATTCAACATTAACAATAATTCCAAACATTTAAAGTTCGTTAATATGAGTAATAAGGGCGCACATAGATAAAATCACATAAAATGCTGTAATGGATCAAACAGGTCCATTACAGTTTGCCCCGTCTTCAAATAAAAAAAAAATATATATAATATTTTTTTTAAAGCAATAAAATTGAACGAACTACCTATAGATCGATTCAACAATTTAACACAAAAAATGTATTTGCAACGTTCTTCAGTACTATGTAAACTCATTCAACCGATTCTCAACTATTCAACACTAATGTACCCTTTTTCCTACATACCCGTCGCATAGATATCATTAACAAAGAACAAACAAACTGAATTATATTATCACAACACATTGAACACATGATTAGCAAAATGGATAGCAAGTTGAACACATTATTCTCTTTAGTGTCTTTGTCGTCAGGTATTTCTTAGAAGCAAGTAGAAAATAATCACGAAATGTCTTGTTGTTTTGTCAGGCACACTGGGGTATTTAACCTCGAAATCCGATCAAGAATATTCATCATTTAGTATCATAAAATAACCGATTAAATTAAATTGTTTTTTATTTGCCTACATTTTTAAAGATACATTACCGCCAAAACTGGTTTGAATATTTTCCTTTGTCCCTTTAACTATAGTTTTCTGTTGTGATTTCACTTGCTATTGTTTAATAGGGATTTTGTAGGCTAAGTCAGTGTTTTATTTACGAATTTTCTAGAGGGGAGGGAAATCTTGAATTTTGGGCTAGCAGTCAATCACATAAGAATTGCAGCCCTCCCCCACCCTCGGCCGAGGGGAGCCCATCTCTCCAACTACTTGGACACAATTTCCCCCCGAATATACTATTCGCCCCCAAATCAGAGTGCTTAAATCCTTAGCGAGATTCCCCCTCCCCAATGAGTTTCCACACCGGTTTGCATGTTGAATACATTGCAGGCTACATCACTTAGTAGCCCTTGTCCATCCTTCCTAAACAGGATCAGTCTATACAGTATTTTCTTCCACCTTCCGTTATAATTTTATCCTTTCAAGCCACAGAGAATACGTTCATTTACCTTCACAGTTGCCGTTCTTAAAAGGAAAATTATAGTATAATTAAAAGCGCGATTCTGTCATTTTGAAAGAAAATATACCCTCCCCCCAAAAAAAAGTTTAACGGGTGCAACCAACGCCCTAAAACCAGCCTGTGGGCACCCCTGACTGCTCCAAATAGAAAATAGAATTTATATATTTTCTGGGCGAGTATTTGAGAGACATTATTACATCTTGCTAAGTATACAGAATTTCATATATACCAACTATTTACTTGGAAATAAAATTCATATAGTTACTAAATAATTGTTTTTGTATAAATATAACTACGCAGAACAGCCATAAATAAATGTTTTGTATTAATAGGGTAAATGTGCCAGTCCTCGACCATTTAACCCATTTTCGTATAATCCTTTAATCGTTGTTCATAGAGCGGAACAACTTAGGAAGATGCAACTAGCTCACGTGTGTTCCTAAAGCTATATTTCATCTATATTTTATCCAAACCGGAGATAACTTATACCGTTTATGCAATATTAGTCGGACAAACACCGATAATTGATTTATTTTTAGTGTTCGACCAGGGCCGGATTTAATGTTTTGCCGCCCCTAGGCCCCAAAGTGTTTGGAGCTCCCCTCCCCCCGTCGTGAACAAAATTTTAACAATACAAAATTATCATATAGAAAAAAAAACTGATTTTATAAATATCTTGGTTTTGTACAAATTTTAATGCATTTTCACTTTGTGCCCTGTAAAGAAAGATTTCAATTGTTACAAATTAAGTTTTTTTAAGTGAATTTACATAGAATGATTAATTTGAGTTTTACAATACGAGCTAGTTTAATAACACACGAAATTCGTTTCGAATTTTCGACTGTACGTAATGGTTTTAATATTGAAACTACGGAGAGTGTCTCTAAATGACCAGAATAACTGTCATATTGGAAATGACTCATAAAAGACAGTACAAAACTCTAGCAGTTGAGATATTCCTTCTCTCTCTCTCTCTCTCTCTCAAGCACAGCAAGTCTAGTTTCAGATTTTTCTCTGTAATATATTCTATCATATCTACTACATTTAAACATAATGTAACATATTCGCTAAAGATATTCTAGTTTCAAAAATCGATCAAATGAATAAATAATATAGTACGTAACACTTACTTCACATACACCCATCGATGCATTCATATGTGCAGCACACACCATAGTCTCGTCGATTCCATTGACAATTTTAATTCCTCTTCTGTTTATGTATTGTTCATTGCACTTTTCCCTAACTACATGGTTCAGATAAGCTCTTAGTAGGTATCTACTCCTAGGACCATCTATAATGTAATAAATTCATGTAAATTAGTAACCATAATGCATTAAAATCATGTCAAAAAAGCAAACTCCTGATCTTGATTATCAGCATTACTGTCAAATTCAGATCTTTTAGCATACGAATATAGTAGACCCACAACCATCCGGCTCAATGGGACCAAAGTGTATAATAACAGGGGAAAAAAAGAAGAACGCTAGATTACTATAATTCTCACTTCCTGTCCCACTCATACATTAAAAAAGCACTACAGTAGAGCGTCGATTATCCGAACGTCGGTCAACCGAACGGCCGCTTAACCAAACTGTGTACTCGCTCGCACCTGTTACTCTCCCACCCTACCGTCCATCATCCCCCTCACTCCCAACCAAGTTTCCCACAGTAGTCGCCGCACTGAGCCACCGCTGGCGGAACATTGTTTCTAATGGGGCCTTCATAAGGCGCTTCTGACCGGCCAAGCCGCCAGTCGCTGTGTTTCAACAATCAGCACACTTCTTTTTATGAATAAATTTACTGTACAGTACTTCTTTTTGGCAAATAAACATGTACAGTTCGATTATTCGAACAAACCAGTTTTCCGAACACCCATGTCCCCCAATTACTTCGGATAATCGACGCTCTACTGTATTTATACCAAAATCCTCTCAGATCGTAGGTAGGTCGATTTCTTAGAGGGAACGAAAACTTCACTGGACAATACAAAACATCAAAATACACCATGAAACTCTATCTATTTATAGTTTATGAAATCTGTAACAAGCATTATCAACATCATTTTCAATTTACATTCTTGACTGTTTAGTTTTGGCATATATTTATCTGAAGAAGCAACTGACAGTGAAAGTTCCAGTAAAGGTTGAAAGTGGCTGATGGGGGTGCAAACTCCTGGCCATCCCGTAGCTACAGGCCTGCTCTAGAATTCATTTATATTCACAATTAATGTTCTGTATCTTGATGGAATCATATTTTGGAAGTGCATCTGATTCCACGCCTTTGATACTTGCCATGACACAATAAAATGGTACTTGAATCGAAATTCTCAGAATGTGAAAATCCAATGGGAGATATTTGGTACATCAAGGAAGAAGACTATAATTTCAAATACAATTAAGTAAAAATGTTCTAAGTTGAATTTCATTTCGTAAGCAAAATTGTAATAGTTTCATATCAAGTTTTGCTTCAATTTAAAAATTCTTTACAATGTTCTGTTTTAGAGGGAAAAAATAATAAAGCAGACAGTGCTCCTTTAACGTCCCCCTGGCTACGAGCCTATCCACTCTTATTCATATTTTCTGACCCCGAGGCCAGTAGTTCATAAATATTTGTTGTGTATTGTACTGTACATTTTGAAAATTTATTACAGAAAAAGCAATTTAAAATAAATTTTATAGTCTAACTTAATTGCAAGAAACATAAAATGATGTAGCTGTAAATACACACAATTTTAAAATAAACAGAACACTAACGTAAAACGTAGGTATAATTTTTAAAATTATCTGTTCATTGATAAACGATTATACAAATCTGAAAAAGTAGACCTAGGGAAAAAGTTTTTTAAAAAGTTTGAGAAAGCCCTTGATAGATAACTACTTCTTCTTGACCAAGCTTCGTTTTTATAAAGGTGTTAAAAGTTGAGTAGTTCGTTAAAAAAGTTTTAAATTTTATTATGGATACTTTTCTTTCTCGGAACTATACCGAATAGTACGGAAGCCGGATAATCGAGAGCCAGGTAGTCGATAACTCACCGTATATATATTAAATCTCTCAGAATAATATATTTCGTGTGGGAAAATTATCACAAGAAAGAATAAGAAATATCCACACAACTTCGCAAATGTAATAATATATCTGTTTATCATCCCACTACCAGAACTCCGATAAGTTCATGTGGCGCTTACATTGACTATTCTGAAGGTGATTCATGAGATATCATCCCAGCTCAAACTATGCTCTACCTCTAACCTATTATGCAGCCATCGACAAAAGACAATAAAATATTCTTTACTTTACTCCACCACTGAACAGTGGCCTCGAATTTCTGGGTTAAAGGCATCGACCAGCTTGCCAGGACATGTTCTCCAAGAATTAAGTTATTGCGACTGAGACTTCGCCCCGATGTACACTGTGGAATAAAATCGAGCCTAATTGAAAGCTCTAATTGTTTAAATTTAACAAATTTATTATTTTGAGTTTGATCGCCAACCAATATGCAATTTCAAAAATACATATATGCTGAAATTTGAATTATGGATACGGTCCTTGTCCTATTTTCAAATAATTACATTGAAAATAAGAATTTTAAGGTATACAATGAAATCGTCAGAGTAGATTTAAATCGGAAAATTGCTTACGCGCTACTGACATCTGTTTGCGTCAGACAAGCAACCGATAGCATAGATAACGACGGTTATTAGCAGAGCCCGGATGTTGTTGACCTAAAATTTTCTAAAAAGTGACCTATAAAATGACACTAAAATTCCTGTAAAATGACCCTAAAAATCACAAAAATTGACCTTAAAACTTCCGTTTTCTTAAACGTTTATTTCGTGAAACATTGACATGTTGTAATATCCATTGGATTTTTAGTTAACATTTCTCACTCATATTAAAAAGTATTGTTTCACTTAGTTGCAGTCCATTGATCATTTATTTCTATTGATCAGTCCATTGTACGGCATTGTAAGTATTGAAAGCGTCAATTCACTCCCGAGTTAAACCTAGGAAGCACTCTTGAACAATAAAAGTTCGCAAGTGTAGACTACATGAAAATAATAGATAGAAACATGTTTAAAATCCTTGTACGCCTTCTAATCCATTTTTAGTTATTCACGTGATCACATCCTTTGTGGTCAACAACCCAAAACTATCTGTTTGGCCACCTACCAACCCCCACCTTTTGTTAACCAGCTACAGCTTAGTTTTCATTAGCTTGTTAAGAATGCAGTTTTTCCACCCCAACAGTCAGGAAGCAAGAAAACAGATGATTCAACTTCGTCTTTTCCACATCCGTAAACCGTGTTCATTTAAAGATTTCCTTATGTAGAAGAAAAAGAATAGAAAGACCATAAGTGACCTAAAAGTCTCCTTAAAATATTAAAAAATGACCTGAAATTTCAAAACGGCAAAAAGTGACCAAAAGTTGACCCTAAAAAACTATATTTTTAGAACCTAGAGTTCATGGATAACGTTTATATTTGAACTTGCCTTGTCCTATGCGTAACAGAAAAAAAGTTGACTTGTCAACAAGATCCGGGCCCTGGTTATTAGCATTACTGGAATAAATACCTAAACTACAAAATGATCTAACTGAAGTGAAGAGATAGGTTGAGAATGGAATAGGATGTATAATAAGAATTGAGTAATTACATTATACATGATCTTGTGTATATCAATATTTCTCCTGTATAAACCATTATGTCTTCTTAGATCATGAAGATATCAAGATGATTCATTGGGAGAGACGCTAATGAGGAATATTACTGAGGACTGAAATCAAATAACTAACAACGTATACTAGGATGAAATACTCATAACTTAATAAAGACTTCTAATTATCGTATTATTTATCTTAATCTTCTCCATTTCAGTCCTCACCAAATAAGCATTGGAATTTAGATTAATGGATGAGAAACCTAGTATTAAATATATTTAGTCACCATTCTTTGGATGCAAACAGTTCCAATTATCATAGGGGAACTGAACCTACAACTATAGGAAAATGTACTTACTATAAGTTGTTCTTCCCCATCCAGCAGTCTCAAGATCATTTGGAACATTATCTGATGTTGCGAGGCAGGTGGGATGAATAAATGGAGAGAATTCCACTTTTTCCTTCAACTTTAAAATTGCTATATCATTGTAGGAAGCTGGAGGTGTGTAATTTGGATGAACATAGATCTCTTCAATGCACACGTCCTTAACTTCTTCTTCGTCTGATTCGCGATCTACTTCACCCAGTCTCACAACCACAGGGTTTACCTGTCTATAATAAATGAATATAAAGTAAAGTGATAAGCCAACAAAAGTACTACAACTTAATTCTTTTTATTATTTGGATATGAAGGTATTCAGTGAATGAACTTGAAAGTTATCCCTAATTATAATTTATAATTTTGTATTGTATTATATTGTGTTGACTTTTCTGGATGAAATGTTAGGTTAGATCCTCTAGTGTAGATGCTATTTAATGCACCCTAAATGACCAACACGTATTTATGAAACACAGATTTATAGAAGAAATTTCAATAAAGATTTGTACCAATGAAGAGCACCAGTCAATCCTTCGTTTTACTACAAGTAAACCTATGATATGTGTCGACATCCACAGTCAAATAAAGGTACATTTTGAATTCCTTAGCGAGATTTAAACTGAAAGAAAATATTATATTTGCGGAAGTAACTTAAAGTAGAAACGGCTATATTTCCAATGTTAACCTTCTTTCATTGTATTTTAATAAACACAGGTACGTTTTTGTATCAGAATATTGCAAGACTTATCATTTATCCTTGTAATTACATGGTTCTGAAGTGTGTATAATCTGGTAGAAATGAAATGAAATCTTTAAGTTTAACGTCCCACGGTTATGCCTGTTAGGCCAAAGGAGACGGTGATAATGAGAAATGAGTGAAATGGTGGAATGATGAAAGTGGGAGGAAACGGGAGAACCCCGAGAAAACCCACGAGCACGGTGTTTGTCCACCACAAAGTCCACACGGCGCGAGCTGGGATCGAACCAGGGACCCCAAGCACCGGAGGTGAACGCTCTACCGCTGAGCCACCGCGCCCCCTATAATCTGGTACAGAACATTACAACACTAAGACGCTAACGCCACTTCAGCACCCCTGCGGCAAAAGTTATTCATAATCGGACTTTTTGTAATTTCGATTGCATATAGCTCCAAAAGGATGTATTTTTTGACCCACGTTTATTAACATTTGTTTTATTTTACTAATGAAGTTTGATTGTATTATTTTTAGCTAGATTTAGAAGTTTCTACGGTAATTGTTAAGAACAGCTACTTCTCATCTCCGGTGCACGAGGATACTTCTTACTGTTGCACAAGCTACAAAATTGATTCTATTTGATGTACAAGTGGTAATGCAACACATAAGAAACCCAGATCATGTTGTATTCACACTCCAATATGAAGTGAGAATGCAGCGTGATCTGGGTTTCTTATGTGTTGTATTACCATTTGTACATCAAATGGAATCAATTTTATAGCTAGTGCAACAGTAAGAAGTATCCACGTGCACGAAATATGCGATATGCGTTCAATTGTCCCCACACATACTCATACATTAAGTACAAGGGCACTAAACAAACATACCGTATATATTAAGTACAAGGGCACTAGACAAACATATATACATTAAGTACAAGGGCAACATTTAGAAATGCAACGAAAAGGAGAATAACGGCCAGGAAGCATTCATTTTCACATACCTCAAATGGTTGGAGGATTACAAGGGCACTACAGGGATACACATTTAAGTACAAGGGCCAAATTAAGAATTGCAACGAAAAAGAGAAAAAGGGCCAGGAAGCATTCATTTTCACATACCTCAAATGGTTGGAGGATTACAAGGGCACTACTGGGATACACATTTAAGCACAAGGGCCAAATTAAGAAATGCAACGAAAAAGAGAAAAAGGGTAAAGAAGAATTCATTTTCACATACCTCAAATGATTGGAGGATTATAAGGGCACTACAGGGATGCACATTTAAGTACAAGGGCCAAATTAAGAATTGCAACAAAAAAGAGAAAAAGGGCCAGGAAGCATTCATTTTCACATACCTCAAATGATTGGAGTATTATAAGGGCACTACAGGGATACACATTTAAGTACAAGGGCAAAATTAAGAATTGCAACGAAAAAGAGAAAAAGGGCCAGGAAGCATTCATTTTCACATACCTCAAATGATTGGAGGATTATAAGGGCACTACAGGGATACACATTTAAGTACAAGGGCCAAATTAAGAATTGCAACGAAAAAGAGAAAAAGGGCCAGAAAGCATTCATTTTCACATACCTCAAATGGTTGGAGGATTACAAGGGCACTACAGGGATACACATTTAAGTACAAGGGCCAAATTAAGAAATGCAACGAAAAAGAGAAAAAGGGCAAAGAAGAATTCATTTTCACATACCTCAAATGGTTGGAGGATTATAAGGGCACTACAGGGATACACATTTAAGTACAAGGGCCAAATTAAGAATTGCAACGAAAAAGAGAAAAAGGGCCAGGAAGCATTCATTTTCACATACCTCAAATGATTCAAGGATACAACCGAGCGACTTCAAACTGTCTTCTTTTCGTGAGGTAATTCTTATTTCAACAACACCATACTCAATAATATTCCATGAGTCACACACTCACATAACTATAATCACTGGTAATCATTCCCCCCGACATTTTTTTCTTACCGTGTTCTCAACACATTCCACGTGCAGCTCGTCGCCATATTACTCTGCCTCCTCCTTCACTCAGCTGCCGCCTATATCAATCTGCGCAGACGCACTTCCATGATTCAGTGACGTCACATAGAACATGCGAAAATCGCAACTCGTCAATGTAAATAAACAACGTTCAAAACACAACGAGAGCGGAATACACACACGTCTTCTTTTATTTCAAATCACTCATTAACTAATTAAAATTGGGTATATTACCAACTTTTTAAGTAGGTAGATATTCAATGAATAATTCCTGAAAGTATGGCGTTTCTACTCCATCCGTAACCGTGAAGTTCTTCTCCTTAACTATAACCCCTTTTTGTTGGACTGTATGCACCCACCTATTTGCCAGTTTTATCATTTTACGTCGTTACCACCACGTCTTGACCTTAGAGACAAAGAAATCAGACAAAATGTAATCGATTCCACCATTAAGTCCATTAATTCTAGAGTCAAACTGCTGATTAAGAAGAGAACACTTCCCTACAAATGTTAGCAATTTTGTTGTTTGTCTCATTACTAGCCAAGCCAGAACAATTTTAGATTTCTTACCATTAGTTTCAGACATTTGACTAAAATGCTTATTTTCTATCTCCTTACTAGTCTGAGTAATTGTGGCATTAGTTTCTTCGATTTTAGCAAATAACCGTTAAAACATTAAAACATTGTCCTGTGAGGCAATTGAAGATGATACGACTACAGGAATGAGACCACCTACCTCATCTGAATTCTCTCTATTAGTTGGGATGGTCTTGTTCACCTTACGTTTTCCACAAACCCAGTAAAATGTATTTGAGCTAACCGTTTCATAAACACTAGATGTCCCACGCATATCTATACATTCAAACTGATACCATCAAAAACAACGCTCACACATAACAGCTTTACCCTTTCCTGGATAAGTTTGTCTATCATCTTGGATAGGTTGTTTACAACAATCGTACTCTCGTTCACGAGTGTCAAAACTATACCTGTACTTCTGTGGGAATTACTTTCCCAAGTAGTCATCTTTACTATCAACTTCTCTACTTTTAATAACAGTGAATACATTCTAGGTTAAATATCTAGTAAGTGAAATTAACTTAAATTCAATTAATTCATAAATGACCTCTCTCAGGCAATACTTCTGACAGCAACAAAAGAATTCACTCTCCGTTCATTTCTCATACCACGATATTTACTCACTATGCCATATGCCATAACAACAAACAATTAAATCTTAATTCCATAAGGCATACCCATATAAATGGTGTGTTCTGTATTAAAAATATATATTGTATATGGCTTTGAAATTTATATGGTTACACAATATTAGAAGATTATTGTAACTGATACAAATTCTAGGATATAAAGGATGAAGATAGTAATAGTACGAATTAAAGAAGGAAAGTCCTTTAAGAGACTGACTAAACAGCTACTTATCACAAGCTCTTACTAAGGGCGCCGATTTCTCTGTAAATTTGCGGGGGCTCATTCAGATGCAGAAGGTATATATATATATATATATATATATAAAGATTTAAGACAAATTGCATTCAAGTTATGCCAAATATTGTATATTCATAAATACAATAGGGAGCTCACATGAGCTTTGGGGGGCCGGTCCCCTTGCCCCCCCCAGGATCGGCACCCTTGACTCTTACATTAAATATGGGACACCTAATTTATTCTGGCTCTGTGCTCATTTATTAATCTGTCAGTTACCATTTATTATAAAGAAACAGCTCAAATTAACGGTATTCATATATATCAATAAAACAGAAAAAATGTACTTTTTATTTTCCTTGTAGTGACTAACTAGGCTATTCTCCTTTCCTTTTTATTGATTTTAAATTAATTACCAATTTAAGAGTAACAGGTATCATCTTCAGGCTACAAGTTTGCGAACCATCAAAATTATATCTGAATAATAGCATAATTAAGCATCATGAAAAATTATCAGATTAGTTCGTTAATTTAATCTTTCGATGCTTAATTTCCAAAGTTAGCTCCAATAGAGTAGTGCGTTGAATTAGATAAAATTCTTTGAAGAAATACAAATAAACAATAGATCACCATTGCTGATCCTAGCAGCACTATCATTGATTTGCTGATTCACTTAATTTCACTGCACGTGGGGATAAGTGAAGTATGAAGAGGCCAGACTTTTTTCACAAAACTTTACACTGCAATTACTTTAATACAAACTTACATGTTTAATTAAGTGAGATTTGCCGGGACGTACAGTAGTATAACATTACAGGTCAGCGACAATGCTACCTCGGGAAATAAATCCAACGTGGAACCGGAAGTAGCTCTTCCCATCCTGCTTATTATAAAATTTGTATAAACGAAAATACTATCTAAAGCATCAATACTCCAGCTACCAAATGGAAATACAATCTCCCAAAACTGCATTATAGAAAAGCTAAGAGCAGCACCTTTGTAATTCCAAATGCTTACTGCATTTATGAGAAGCTTCTACGAATAAGCTTATTAATCATGCTTCCAGGAACAGTAATTCGTACACATAGTAAAATGCTAATAAATATTCAGGGCCAAACTCACTTTTAGTGCGTTATGATCTTATAATACCTCTAAAACAAATTACTTATCCTGCAGTGAATAAATTACTAATAACTTTAAGACTTACGTGAGAGCGCAAGAGTGACTGTATTTTGAACTGTGGGTAGAAAACAGCAAATACTATTATAAATGTAATGTTCTCTTACAATGTTAGATAGACACTCAAATTTCCTATCTGGTGTAAATTATGCCAGTATTAATAACGACAACGTACTCGTGGTGCAATGAAGTCAATCTACACTCTTGCAAGTCACGCAGAAAACACAATCTTTAGAACATATTAACTTTAACAAAGAAAGGTACAAAGGAAACTATAGCAATATACTGTATGACTACATACTGTAGTGAGATTATTCTTAACTTAAGCACATGCAACCAATTATTTTTCCAACACATGAATTTTGTTTATAGGTAGAGTAAATACACATCATTATATCCAAAGAGTCTGAAAGTAACATGATAAGTAATAGTGTTCATATGAAATTAATTTCATAAGTACATATCAAAGTGTGAGTGGCCTCACAGAATTACTTTGTTGTTGTCATAAGCCTAGCCTGGAGGGCAAAGTGAGAAACTTAAAGTAACATTAGGTACCAATAAAATAGCATATCAAACATCATGATTATTACACTGAAATGGAAATGTAGGAAACTGGCCTCTTAACTATGTGATTACCCACAACTTTTCACGAAAGATTACTTCACTTTATTCCCGGCGGGTGCCCATGTGATTCGGATTCCACGTTAATCAGGAGGTCCCTTCTCATATAGCCTCGCTGCTGAAAGGGACGTTAAACTCAAAATCAACTCAACTCATTACGTCACTGTAAAACAATAGCTGATAAGCTGTACTATACTGAAGAGGAATTATATTATCGCTTCCAGTTAATTTACGAATTCAGATAGGCGAAGAGATTTCCCAGAAGTACATTCTATTAGGGATGCGCTCGAGTCGAGACATGTCTCGAATCTCGACTCGACTCGACTCGAATTCGAGTCGAGATTCGAGTCGAGACACACTTTGTAAAATTCGAGACGAGTCGAGACAAACGTATTTCTCGACTCGAATTTTCGAGTCGAGACACGAGTCGAGTCGAGACGGCTCTTAAAAATCTCGACTCGACTCGAATGTCTCGAAAATCTTTCTATAATTTTTAATATTATTTTGAAGAAAGTATTCACTCAGAAACAGCCTTGAAACCAATTCCAGCTTTTATTCCTTCAGAAAGGTACAGAACGCATAAAATTAATAGTTAATCTTTAAAGATCAAGATTTAATTTTCAGCTCAATTCAGTTAATTAGAACTAATAGTTAATGTCGTTGTATTTGGTTGTACTGCAAATATAATGATAATAATAATAATAATTGATTATCTAGTTTGTATAAAACTATTATCCGTAGTCTAAATCTAGTTTGTATAAAACTATTGCGATAAAGTGAACTTCATAAATTCTCTGAATGAGCTGTTGGTAGTCTATAGTAATTTAGCATAGTTATAATTATTGTGTTTTCGTTCCCATGAACGCAATAGGGTTACGTAACGTCTGGATTATTCGCTTGCCCAACTATTCTGAGGCTTTAATGTGTTGCAGCATATCACGAGCTACGGATAATATATAATGTAACATTTGTTGTACATCACATATTATGATACGAGACTATTTTACATAGTATATCTTATCTAATATAAATAAAATAAAGAGTTTGTTTGTGTGTTTGTCTGTCTGTCTGTGCGACCTGGGGACCAGACGAGTGGACCGAGAGTTCCCAAAATTTGGTCACGGGTACCTTAGTCCAGGCCCCAGATCAAGACGAAGCGTTTTTTTTTTTTTTTAATTTCGAACCAGGGGGACCTCGATGGGGACGTTTACTGGGACCGACCTGGGGACCAGACAAGTTGACCGAGAGTTACCAAATTTTGGTCACGGATACCTTGGTCCAGGTCCCAGTCTAAGGCGAAGCGTTTTTGTCAAAATTGGAACCAGGGGGTCTCAGGGGGGCGTTTAGCGAGACATGTAGTAAAAGTAATCCAAATTGATCGACATTAGTGTCAAATCCATAGTTTTCACGGTCGCTGAGATCAATGTTGACACTTCCATAAGCGATGATTTGCAAATTCAGCTACTACTGTATGTGGGCCGGGTGTCAGCGGGTGAGGAATAGCGAGACATGTATAAATAGCCCATATTGATTGATACCAGTATCAAATCCATAGTTTTCGCGCTCACTGAACTGAATGGTGATACTTCCACAGGTGTTGACTTCCAAATACAGCCCCCATGCGAAGAATGGGTATATTAAGCTAGTATTACAATAAATGGACTGCTTGAATGCCAAGAACTAGTACAGATAAGTGCCATTCACTTCTATGAATAGGTATTTTTTAAAAGGATTTTTGTAATGGTTCCCAACATAAAAGAAATATGGATTGTTCATGAGATATTGAACTTCAACTTTCACTCCTGGAAAATTTCAATTTTGGAGTTAGGCCACTTGGCATCAAAGCAGTTCACTGTAAGATAAATACATTCCGCACATTAGTAACATAGTTGTTCAGGGGCCTTCGATTTCCATCCTCTCAAATGAAAGCTGAACGATTGCTTGATACATGCTGACTATATAGGAGAAATAGTGTATTAAGTTTTCGAGCTTTGGTGCGTATCCGTATTTACACTCTGATATAACTTTAAGTTCACGCTCAAATCGAGCTAATTGTTTAATGCATTTCGAAAGCATTTGTTTTTATGCAGCTCATTAAGGAAAATCTATTTCATAATCGTAACATTTATGTACTAAGAAACTATGAACGTAAAGTGGACTCGACCTAGCCCCGTGGCCGCTGAGACTCAGTGGCACAGCTCTCACCCTTGGTGTGTGAGGACTCTGATTCTGTGTGTGTGTGTGTGTGTGAATTCCGCGGCTAGTGTATGCGTCTTTGCCGTGGAAGACTCGGGTTCAATTCCCGGCGCGAGCTCATGTAGTTCGGATTCCACGTTAATCAGTAGGTCTACATTTCATATATCCTCGCTGCTGAAAGAGAAGGTAAAGTCAAAATCAACTCAACAATATATATGTGTGTGTGCTTATGTGAATTTCCTTGTGGCTGTATTGTTAACACATACGCCTTGATCGCGGGAGACTCCGGTTTGATTTACGGTGGAAGCTCATGAAGTTGTTACCGGTATCCCACTTTAAACTGTAGATCCATACCTCATATAACCATAGATATAATATATATGCCTTTGATACACTTATTTTCCTACTTGGAAGCCATCGAAAATTTCCGGACACAGAGTCCCGTAGACCGAAAATAAGAAACATGGGTACAGAGTAAAACAGCCATAGAAATTTAAGCTTTTTAGGCTAACTTAATCCTTACATATAATGCAAGTAGCTTGGCCAAGTTATAATGGAGGAAATGCTATCATTGCAACACTCTGAGAATAGAAAATGTTCGTCAGGTATTACTATCCCCCCTCTCCTGCAGAATGAAAACCCTGACTAAAACTCAATATATATATATAAAACTATTTTGTGTAATGTAACAAACAGTGGCGGATATTATTCATGTTTCCTTGCAGAGGTCCTTACGAGGGTTCGCTTCCACCTTCCTCTCCCCAAGAACTAAAATAAATTTTAAAAAATTGCTATTACTTGTTAATCTTGTACAAAGGACGCAATTAAAGTCCCAGTGTAACACCCCTTCACATTTAGATTTTTTCCCCTGGAAGAAACCCAGTTATTATTGTTTCTTGATTTCTCAGTCTCACCTACATAAACATACGAATAGAATTACAGGATAGGACATGTTTAGAGTGCTTGCACGTGACATCTAACTATATTTCTCATCAAATGTGTCACAGATGAAAATTTCCGTTTGTACTGCCTCTATTTTCTGGTACATATGTTTCATTTATGTTATGTTGCTAAAATTCGTTAGGAAACAAGTACAGACTGCGCCTGTGTGCCTGACAAAACGTAAATGTACTGGATAATTATTTCTTCACTTTCTTCCAGAAAAAAAAGTAACCCATCTCATGTCGGCTAACAAAAGGAGGTAGCGGACCAAAGATAGCCGTTGTTTACCTAAGGTCGTTACACAGCAGGGGTTTCATTCAGTCAGAGGGAAAAGAAAAAATAATTTAAGGTTTCTACATTTGTTTTGAACTGCAATACACTTCTTCCTTTTATTTTAAGAACCATTTCCTTCTCATTTGTCTGCATCAGAAAAAAAAATGCAAAAAAATCACTAGAATGTGCCTATTTACCCAAAGTACGTACTAGATCACTAGTTCAATAGTAAAATCACTAAATCTAGTACGAAATCATAAATGTGGCATCCCTGGGTTGGAGCGAAAGTAATGGTTGGAGTAAAAACTAGTCCGTATTTCTACTGCGTTCTGTTGTTGAATTCACAGAAATGTTCAAAAATAAATTCAAGAAGTAAAACACGATCCTACAAAAGACTGTTTACTTGCTCACTGGTTTTAGTATTGTGAACTGAAACTCAAGTGCGCAGTCATGTTGAATACTTCTGTCCCTTTCTACTTTACAACTTGAGGTGGGATGAGGGTCAGGATGCGGTATGTATTGTTTATACTACTTACAACGTTACCCCCCACATAAAATATAAATTCACCCTTTCTCCCTTCCCTTTTTCGAATACAATGAACCGACTCTTTTGCTGAATAAAGATGCTAAAAGAAAATTGAAACATCTGTGTCTAAACTTTCTTTGAAGCGCAGTCTTTTGTATTTGTAAGGTTTTGCGAGTGTTTTCGAGATAGCCAAATCTTTTACCATGGACTCCTGCTGCGAACTGACCGTGAGTAAACACCCGATCTCGCTGTGCTCAATTTCTCTCGCACACGTCAAATGGGTTTGTTGTTTCCAAAACAAATAGGAAGTTACCTTTTGCTTTTGCATTTCTTCACGCACACAGGTACCATTGTTGTTTTAATGATCAGAAGAAATATCAAAACCATCCGATATATATGATACAAAACAGCTAACAGAGGGAGGCAAAGATAAAAGTAGGCCTATACCATGTTTTCCGCGTGCTACCATTATGGAGAATAAATATTTGATAAAGTCACGTAGATGCGCTTAAACCTATTCCATCTGTCCTTATAATTTTTCTGGTCTCATCAATTTCTCAGGAGAATACGTACAACATATGTCCAAATTCCATATATACTCTTTCTAAACTAATGAGTAAACTCATTAAGAACACCAACTGATATCAATAAACAGGAAAGAAAACAATACTTTATACTTCTATCATTTGGTACACATCTCTATGAAGCACAGCTTGTTTCTTTTCGAAATAGCTCCTTCGTGTCACAGCTGTGGTTAGTTTTGTTTTGTGTTAGGATGAAAGAGAGAAATGCAACATTTGCTTCGCGGTGAAGTTATATATATTATTAAGATGAGCGGTGATAAGCGAGGTTTAACAAAGAGTGCCTTTCGGATGCACAATTTAACGGGTAGTTGCAGTCCGTGTTGAGAATCGAGCCAAAGCTATGTAAGACATGTTAATATTGAGCTCTTTTGTGGTAAAAGTGAACTTCAGAAACACACAAAAGACTTGAAACATCAAGCTAATGTAAAGCAATTGAAAAATAGCCTACCTATCGCTGCATCTTTTCTGTGGCTAGGAACATGCAGTGTGTAGCAACAAGAATCGTGTTAAGGACTTTTTTTCGAACATAACATTCCCTTCCACACCATAAAAGACAATATAATGTTTGTTAAAAGAAAGTGCACATAATATTTTTAAATTTTGTTTGTGATCCTATCATCTATCATGCATAATTATAAATAATGCCTTTCATACTACGAGAATGAGTTCAACTATACGTCATAGCCCCTCTAAAGCGGGGCCGCGGTGGCTCAGTGATAGATCGTTCACCTCTGGTGCTTGGGGGCCCTGGTTCGATCCCAGCTCGCACCAAGTGAACTTTGTGGTGGACAAACACCGTGTGCGTGGGTTTCCTCGGGGTTCTTCCGTTCCTCTTACTTTCTTCATCCCACGATTTCACTAATTTCTCATCATCACCCCTCTCCTTTAGCCTAACCGCCATAACCGTGGGATGTAAAACTCAAAGATTTCACTTCATTTTTTCCCTCGAAAGCGATATCTTTCAAAATTATTTATTGTTAGATATTGTAAATTTACGGTATCTTAGTGGACGGGAAATTTTGCATCTAATCGGATAATTTCATGGCTTCTAACAGGAATTCGCAGTTACGAAATTTGCATCACTGTCTTTTGAAAGGATGCCTAGAAAAAATACTACTAGAAAATAACTGAAAACACAAAATGGATTTGATAGCCGAATTCACGTCATCTTGGTGCGTCATCATTTTTCTTTAAATATTTGTATTTAGTATTAGATTAGAGTTTAGTGTCCCTTTCAGCATCAAGCCTATATGAGATGTGAACTTACAAATTAACGTGGGTTCAGAACCACAGGAGTTCCCATCGGAAATCGAACCTAGGTCTCCCGCACCAAAGACGCGTACGCTAATCATATGGACAAGGGTGTTCGATATTTAGTAATGTGTACATAAAGTTGTGAAATTGCGCTTGTATAATGGAATGCAATTCCTTCTACTGACATAAACCTTCACAATACTTAGCTGGACAAAGTATCTTTAAAAAGAAAATGTCACTCTGTATGTTTCAGTTCCTGGTTCGACTGAAGGATGGAACAAATTGCAATGAGCGTTTCTGGATCCTACTTTGTGTAGTTGATTCATCATAAACTTGGTATTTGATACGGATATGAACTATTACACTTATTTGGTGTTTATTTCTAAATAATAAGTCCTAATACAATTTCATAAAGTTGTAATTCTTCTTTAGTTTGTATCACTTTACACAATGACAAATCCAAAAGGTGTGTTGTATCGGTGCAGTACCAGTTTTTCACGTTTTTCAAAATGTTCCAAAACCCAAAGAATAATCTTTAATTTCTGATATTTTAGTCGTCACAAATTACAATTTTATAATGTAGTCAATGTTTATAATTACTGGGCAGTTGGGCGTTTAAACTAATGACATCATAATAAAGTCAAAACCATAATTTTGAGTTGAATTGATTCTGAGTTTAACGTCCCGTTCAGCAGCGAGGCTATGTGTGACGTGGACCTACTGATTAACGTGGAATCCGAACCACATGAACTCCCACCGGGAATCAAGCCCAGGTTTCCCACGCCAAAGGCAAGTATGCTAACCGTTAGCCACGAAGGAGCTCCACCATAATTTTAGTGGGCGATAAGAAATATCTCGCCAGTGCTTTTACAATAAATAAAATTTTATAAGTATTAAAGAATAGTGGTAAGAGATTTTATAATAGCTCTTTTATTTATGAGATATGAGTATTTTGAAAAAAAGAAACAACTAAAGAATAGGTTGGCGGAACCACAAAACACTCGTAAAATAAACTTTCTTATAAATACATACGTACCTTACTCACCTTTTATAATTGCTATGCTTACGTTCTCCATAAAAACAGAAATTCTCTTTTAGTGATACTTTACACTAGATCATGAAGTGGGTTCAAATTTAATTAAAGGCAAAATACAATACAATAATCCACAAATATTGCCTCAAGTGAGTTTAAAGATTTCTAAACACTAGTGCGAAACCGGGCTCTGCCGTTGCGATCGATTTACAGGTCTTGAGACGAAAGTAAGAAGGGGCTTACGCACACAGTAAGTAAAAACAATTAATATGCCTGTAACTTTCCCCCAAATGGGTGTATCTTAAAACTAACCTCACCATTATTTTTCTAATTAAATTCTAGCCCGAAATTATGTATCATATTACCCTATTCCCATTTTGAAAACTTGACCTTAATTCAAAATGGCGGATTTCAAGATGGCTGCCATCAAGGTCATATCTACCATACGACTTCCCCCCAGGACTTATATGTATCCACATGGTTTTTCTTCACTTTTCTTCATTAACGCTCCGTTTACAAAGGGTAGCAAGGGACTTCTGTAGTAATCTCTAATAACCACATCACAACTCTTAAAAGTTATTTAAAAAAAAAAATAGAAAACATGCACCATGGCAAAAATTTGTCATCACAAGTAATGATGCATACACGCCTTCTATCAGCAAAAAAGGTTTCATTGAAATTGGAGCCGGACATTTGAGTGATGTCCCTTGTGGGATGTGATTGAACGTGACGTCAGAACACATCGCCCCCCTTCCCGGAATTTACGGGAATTAGGTGACCTGAGTGAGCACATGTGGTGCCAGCTCTCTCCAGCGACCTATCAAGGATCATTGCGTGTATGCCAAGACGTGTCTCCGTTTTTATCCATGCCAAAAGTCGACATACTGACAATTAGGTAGGTAGTCATGATGGTCTGGCTGATGTGTGCGTATATTTTAACTCGTACATTTTGTCTCGACTCGAATTTCGAGACGTCTCGACTCGAATTCGAGTCGAGTCGAGACAGAGACTGTCGAGACACGAGTCGAGACAGAAACATATTTTCGAGTCGAGACACGAGTCGAGACAACATTTTCTCGAGACGAGTCGAGACAGGCTTAAATCTCGACTCGACTCGACTCGAATGCATCCCTACATTCTATCCAAAATAAAATAGTTGCTGTTCCAAAAGTTAGAATACTATCCCCAAAATCCAAGAAAATCTAGTCCTAATGGCTGTAGACCATATTCATTACTTTGTTGAAACCATGTAAATAGCAACACTTGTGCAATTTGTTGTAATCGCAGCAATATGAAGCCATTCAATGATGAAATATAGTTAAACAGGAAGGTTACTAGAATAAATGCGTAGAAAGCAACTAATTGACCATTGAAGAACGATAATATGTGGAAAACGTCTTGATCACGCAATAAGAGACACAAAGATTTATGGTGTTGCTAATGGGATTTTCTCCAAATTTTAACTTATTTTTACATGTCACTTATTATTTCTGTCTATCTGCAACTCTCCAGCTAGTTTCCACAAAATATGAGCAAGTACGGTACATAGCTTCTCTTTGGCTTACCGTTAATATTCTTACACTTTCTTACCACTCATCAACGATCGTCCCGTCACTCGTGACGTTTGGATCAGTACAAACCCGCTGTACGTGCCAAAAAGGTACCATGCGTTACAATCTCTCGATGATTTGTTTCTTTCAAACGATAGAAGATTCCACTAAATTCGCTTCCAATTTTCCTTGTTGTTGCATATTGAATAACAGCCAAAATTAATACGATCGCTTGTGGGACGGATACTTTTTTTATTTATTATATTATATACCCAATAATTACTTTAGATATTTCCTTAATTACTTTCTGTTTCTAGAATAGTCTTCTCTCTCTTCTGCCATATCTCCTGCATGGATGGAATTCTTCGCTCGCATCGCTATAAACCAACACGAATTAGTCTACCATCGAGTTACGAAAAGTCACAATATTGAATCCAAAATAAAATATAAATAACTTATTTGCTGAGACACAAATAAATGCACAATAAATAATGTGACAAAAAGGTCCTGACATAATGATAACGCAATAATTTTATGGCAATTGATACTAGACATGTACATGATAAGATGAATATCTAGGTATATATTTCGTTTCCAAAAATGTAATTTACATCAAATTCATTTCACCAAAATTAACTGACTAAACACTCAGGACAAGCAACACTAGACATTTCAATGCTGTGCTGTTAGATTAGGAGATACAGTAACTGCGAGACCTCTGCTGTTGAGGTATCACTCTTAGAGTTATTTTATTAGTAGCTGAAGTTAACTAACCTTCTATTTCCACCCGCGCCATCATCAACTCGTTGAAAGATACAATGTGCTGCAGTAAGTACATGCTGATGACTTATCAAGCTACCTCCACAATCCCAAGAAGTACCTACGCGGCTTGGAAAACCTATAAGGGCCTGTAAAAATATCAGTAAACTTCTCATTGAATTTTAATTTAATTGCTGCTAACTACTGCTTACAAAGATTTGTAGCATGAATAAAAAGTAACTCGTTTATATGTATTTAACTACAGAATATCAGAATGTGTAATCAGAATTTCTCTTTCGTCTACATGTTTGCTATATAGAATATACAAAACATGGCACAATGTTGAACTTTACATAATAACTTTCTAACTTTACACAATTTGAAATTATTCTGATATCATTTTGTTCCTTATATACTACTTAAAAGAAATATTTGTAATGATTGTAAGATTCATCAACATAAAGGGTAAAAAAGAAAAAGATCAGTCTCAGGTATAGCTCCTTTTCTTGAATAATTTTGCAAATCATCTTCAGACAGTTCCATCAACTCTTCCATAACTTGTATGTGCCCAGAAACTTATGTATGAGTATATCGTCAACTTCTATGCTTCGTTTAGTAAGAAATTACTAAGTAATGCTTACAGTGAAAATTTTGTTAAAAAGAGAAGGATCTGTAAAATATAAAATTTCTCAGATATTAGATCTCCTCTAATCACTATATACAAATGAATTTCGCCATACATTGAAATGGACTTCAGTATCTTATTCTATGTAATTGATAGAGGCTGCATAATTTTGGTTTTGATACATTGATTGCATATTACGAATAATATAATAAAATATAAGTTTCATAGTGGCGAACGAAGTAGTAAAGGAAGTCGCAGGTATGTCATCCATTAGTGCATATTTCAGTAGTGTGCAATATGTACTCAATGTGATTCTCTAAAAGGCATAATTCCTAGACTGCTTTCAATAAAATTCTCAAATATGCTGGGTATAAAGTAGACAGAAGATAAGTGAATACGGAGTGTATCGGCGTGAAATCGGAAATGTTGTGAAGCGCCAGTTCCACGGTTCTTAATGTTCGGAATAACTCCAGCTGCAATGTATTTTTTCACTTTAATAAGCGCAAAAAGACGCGAAATATACCATAGAGTAATATATCGCAATACAAGTTTTATTGCATTGTATTGCGGTATATGAGTCACATGTCTTTACAATAATAAAAAGAAAAAGCAATTTTAAAAAAGTACCGACATTTATTACGTATACGAATGAGAAAAACCAAAGTAAAAAAAATAGTTTCTGTATTTTAATATGTAGTTTGCAACCCTGATTGACAGATTTGGCAACATAGTATAAGTAATGATGCTTGATGTTACTCTCTGTTCACATGTTCTGGTTTGGCTTGGTTCTTGAATTGCCTGCTTCCTTCAGAAACCCTTTAAACGTTTGTCCTTACGTACAATGTTGTCATACTTTTTCGTGACAGAAGAGAATGATGTGTTTCGGTCAGCAGACGGGAGAAGAGGAAATAGAGCAGAGAACAAGCTCTGTGACTATGTTGACGCACTCAACCCGAACGAAGTAGGATGGATTTGCTCCGATTCTCGCATACACACAAAAGAATGATTTACATTATATCAAAGACGAGAAGAATCCACAGGAGAATTTTGGGTTTGAATCATTTTTGATTGCGACGCTCATATTAGCATTATTATAAAAAAGAAAAATAAGAACATTTTCTTACAAGGTACATTCGGGAAGTGTTTCCTCGGGATTCGTGTAAAGTTGATTAAAATGCAAAGTTCTGAAACCTTCAGTTACAGCTGAGGTGGTATAATTTTTTTCTCGGTCCGAATAATTTTCATCCGTACTGTGTAACAATGTTCTGTGTTATCAGGTTTTACTGTATAACTTTCGGTTTAAATACTAAATCCGTTTTTTAAATAAAATTAATTCAGAAGTTTCAGAATAATTAAGGAAAATAGATCTTCGGGAAATAATTCCTTTTATTTATATATATATATATATATATATATATATATATATATATATATATATATATATATATATATATATATATATATATTGTAATTTTTTGTGTATGGGCATCTCATTTGGATGATTATAAAAAATATACATTCTTATTTTGATGTAATTCATAGGTTAGCAGTTGGGTAGAATTTTCAGAATTTTCCACCAATCCGATATTGGGTAGAATACTTTACACCCCCTTCGTCCCGATGAGATACCCATATGATGCTAAAAGCCGGTTTGATCCAGTTTTTACTATTTTTCATTCCTTTTGTATTTCCCGCCGCGAATTTCCTGCGCCATGATTGGGAACTATACCCCACCTCAGTGTTGTGGCACGTCTATACCAGTGAAGCCATATCTAGCATTTTGGTGCTAGATCTAGCATAATTCACATGCATTTAGCATCTAGCATCTTGAGTTTAGCATCTTGGCCAAATCTAGCATAATTTCATTCTTCCCTCTGGTGAACAGAAAAAGAACGAAAATTTAGATGGTTCAAGGACCGTCCGGAATTATTCTTCTTAGTTGAAGCGATGGTTGGAGCAATGAAACCAGTCTATTTCCGCGGTTATAATTTATTGTTGAATTCAGAGAAATGTCCAAAAATAGCAAAATGTGACTCTACAAAACATATTTACTTACCCATAGTTTTATTACTGTCAACTCAAACCTGAATGTGTGGTTATCTGAAATGTTTCTGTCCCTTTCAATTTACAACTTGAGAGGCGGATATGAGCGTCAGGGGATAGCTAGTAATATACTAAAAGAAATGCTTCAGAGCTGTGTCGGAAGCGGCATGTTGTGTATATGTTTCTTAAAATGTTATCCATTCATAAAATATGTGCAATTTACCAATTTATTTCATTATCAGTCCTGACAGCGTCATATTAGTTTTGTACATGAATACAGTTGAAACACTTTATTAGAATAATGAAGATAAGTAGGAGCGGGTCTATAAAATTAGTTAGGAAAGTTAATTTGAAAATCTGGCATAATTTACAAAAATCTAGCGTAATTCGGATCCGTGTTTGGCATCATCGCGAGTCTCGAGTGTGGCAACCCTGGTCTATACCTTGTTCTTTGTCTAATTTATCACCGTCAAGCTATCAACGCCGTCTGTAATGCTGTAGTAAAAAAATCCAATAAATTAAGGAGAAAACTGTTGAATATGCAAGTAATATTAGTTAAATAGCCACAGAAATAATTTGGAAGCTTTTTGGAGTCCCAATCTATTGGAATTTCATCTCAGTAATAATCGAAACCAGTGAAATATGGAAGTTCGTGCTGTGATCGCCACGTTGGAAATAGTAAACATCCCAGGACAGGAGTGAAGGAATAGTGGGTTGGTTTTCTGGCATTGTGTTTACAAACTAACATTTGGAGATTCAAACAAAATTTTCCCTTTTCCATCCGTTGTGTCGTTAAATCCGGTAACCTGTCCTAGATATAGCTTTTATATGTGTATTATATTTGTAATTTAGAGGATAACATGGCGGTGTACGTGATTTTTGTGTTAGTTAAGATAAATATTAAAATGTCAGAGTAAACTTTAGTAGGGACTCCTATCATACTCTTAATTTGACCTGGCTTTCAGCATAGTATGGACTGAATAATTCCGTGAAGGTTCCTTTCTCCTCAGGAAGGAAATCTTCCTTGATATGTCCCTTCGAGGTCATCCATAATAGTTATATAATTGAGCGAAAGGATTAGTTTTTGGTACAAGGGCCACCTGGTCCTAGCTATCCTCCCTTCTCTTTTGCATCAAAGCCGATTAAAATGTGGTGATGTTTAGAGAATTGTTTAGTATAGATTCGTAGGATATGACTTTGTGTAGTAATATGTGTTATATGTGTAGTTTTAGCATGTATGTGTGTATCGATGTAGCATGTATGTGTGAGAGTGTTATTAACTTATTTAAAGACAATGTATTGTTGGCTTATTAATTATTCATCTCTTTCTGTCGAACCTAATGGTTAACTCATCACTAAATTGCCGTTGTAATATTACGCACTTGTTTCGTGATATGGAATAGATAGTTTGTTGTAAATAGTGCACAAACCATTTTCGAGTACAAAGTTTATTGTCACTTTACTGCGCCCACTAACGTCAGTAAACAATCACGCTACGCGAGTAATTTGTTTATCAAAATAGTTAAGAAGATTAGTAAAGTTGAAATTACCTATTTTTCGTTTATAGATGGAATTATTTGATGGCCACAGTCAATGTAACTAGCTAAATCAATAAAGTATTTTTACCAATGACCTATACTCAAAGTTATTATCCGTTCTGTAGTTAAATAATTAAATAGTAAACGAAATTAAACTTTACGTTCGCATTTAACTACAAGCCATTATACAAAACGCTACTCTGTCGTTAGATCACAGCTTTAACTTTTCTTTTTTTTTCCTTTCTTTCTGCAACCACTTTAATTGTTGATCTCGGAATATAAGTATATTTATAAATGAGTGCCGTGGAGTGTAAACATAGGGTGTTGCTTGTATTGGAAGAAGTGGAACTCGGTTCATGCGAGTTTTCATGTGGCAGTCAGTACTTAATAAATTTTATTTAAGACTATCACCCCTATTCCATGATTCTTATTGAATAATGTGAATACGAATGGTAGTTCAAATATTTACTTGTAGTGGCGTATGTAGTTTGGGCGTGTGTAAAAATCAGGTGTCTGAAAAATGAATCTACGATATGAAATGGGAATAAATATAAGTAAGTAATAATATATACGTATAATATAGTGAATGTAATAGACAAATAGGACATCTAATGTATATGTGAGCCCAGTTTACTCTTCTACCACTGGTTAGGATTGCAACTTAGAAGAGTAGCATGACTGTTTATGTATGATGGTAAATGTTTGAGTAGTGGCCTCCACATAAAAATTCGTATGGAAGGGAATGTTGTGTGCAAATAACGGACTATGTTTACATTGTGTAACCTATTGGTCAACCGACGTAATTGCTTAAATTGAGTCCAAGAAGTGTCTTAAAGGAATCGTACGGAAAGAGACGATTAATATTTCGTAGTCTTTATAAAATCTTCCCTGTCTATATATAGTAATCACTCAAGTAAATTGGATTCGTCAATGTTTACTGCGTTGATGATATATTTAGTCTGACGATGTGAGTGGTGTTTGTGCAGTAGATGTTTTAGTACAGTTCAAGAGCAACTACAGAACGGTATAACTGATTCGCGAATTATGGTGTAGTTTAAGTATACTCGTCCTCAACCTCCGACTCGTGATAGAACCTGGTCCCTGTTTGAGATTTTTTCTCTCCTCTTCAATGTTACTTTACTAAGTTGAGTTCGTTACCGTTCATAGAGGTGACGGGATGGATAAGGATGAATAATATAGTAGGTTTACTACAGTAAAGATGTATTTTTCCCGTACCAGACGCCGCTGTCCTCCCCATAACTATAACTATTACCGTTTATACTTATTAAATTATTTGGAACCAGGCGTCCAAGGTTAGTGCTTTTGCGGGATTGGGAGCTCTAGCAAGAATTTGGTAAACAACTTGCTAGCACAAAATTATTTTTTTTATATATTTTATTTTTGGCTATCCCCGTTTAGGATTTTCTTCACTTGCTGACTTCTACACTATTTTCTCCATACTTTAACTTAAACTCTTCTCAGTTTTCTGAGGGGTCAGATGTTTTTGTATTAGAAGTTTCTAAATTAAGAGATCACATTAACCTTCCGGCTGCACCGGCTGTAATCTGAGCGTCTTGGTACCAGAAACGGTTAATAGTCAATCATTCTACAGGGCTTATTCCTTGTGAGATGGTTGCCTACAAGGCACGGACTCGTACTTTAGCGCTTAGAAACCCCAACAGGCCAAGCATTTAGTAGGCCACATGTTTCGGCATAAAGGACATGTTTGGCTTTGAAGTCGACGATTTGGCTCAATTTCAGATTCGACCACTTTCTTTGTAGTATCTAGCATTCTATCTTATCTTCTGCGCTCGTCCTCTTTTCTAGCTATATTTCTATTTTTTCTCTAAGATTTTTTAACCTGCCCCCGTTTATCTCGTCACCTCATATAACCATTCAGTATAACTGATATAAACTTAGGGATATTATCTAGATATTCGTTTGGTTTTGAACGAGATGTTGCAAGATACAATTCGTAGGATTAGATACTTTCGTCATATATCAAGGGAGTGTATTCATTGTTAGTTGACCCGCTGTAGTAGTGAGCGATTGCCAGGCAGATGATTTAACTTTGCTTCCGTTTTCTCCACAATGAAATAACATTAAAATATTTTACACAATTTTTTTACATCGACATATCCTGACAAAATGGTTCGGGCTCCACCATTGTATTGCTCATTGTGTCGAATTTCGTTTCAATGCCGTACTATAGAAATGAATCTGCTTGTGTAAAGTATATGAGCCCATGAATTATTGTTAACTTCTTAAGATCTTATTATCAGTATTGCAAACTGCGAAAAATTTTCAGTATCATAGATCAATTTACGAGCCTGCCTGTTACCCTTAATGTCTATTATTTACAAATCTCTAAGGATGTAAACATGTTTTATAGTATCGCGCGGTTACCCGCCTCGTTGTCGAGTTTATTTCATGATATATGATGTAGTTGTGCAACCTTAAACTTATTTTAAACGGGGTATTTAAGTAGAAACTGTCAGAAAATGACTAAATATATGTGTGTTGAATTGTAGAAATGTAATGAGTATACGTGTTGTACTAAAGAGTATAATTTAATGTTAAAACTACTTTAACTAACGTAAATAACTTGTCTCGTTGCCTGCCCCGAGTGGTTGCCTTCGTTGCTATAGTTTTGTAAATTCGACAGATATAAAACGTAGATTTGGAGTATACCGCCTTACATTTAAATATCATCCTTGTCTTTGTAATGTGATTTAACTTATATGTGTACTTAACATCTCAGTATTATCTTATTACTTGCATGTTGCATGTAAAAGGAGACAGGTTATCTTAACATCAAGTATGTCCTTAATCTTGTGAATCTGAAACCTTACCATGCGATCGTATCTCAATTCCCTTGTTATGTGTGAATCAACAGAAACCTAATAGTGTATCCATCTTAGTGATCGTGATTTTATTTCAAAAGTGATTTGTAATGTCTATAATATAATACGAAGTATCTTGAGGTAAGTTCACCCTGAACAACTAAAATATTTTACGAATTTGTTAAATTTTCTTCTTCCTATGTTGTACACAAGTGACTTTATTGTGGAACCTATGTGACACCGATTTTGCCTAAATAACCAACTCAATAATGAGACTAATGTTTCAGTCTAGTAAAATTAGGATTATCGAAATTCAAGTGTTTTCTTCTATGTTATAGACGGATATAGATATAGATAGACGGATATGTGTGTGAATGAATGATAACTCTAGTTTTAAGTGGTAAATTCTAAGGTTTAACATAAAGTAATAATCTTCATTGTCTGAGTCATGACTGAGGTCATGTAGGTCACTAATCCCTATTTTTTTAAAAATCGGAATCGGCTCTGAAAGGCAAGTCGAAACAACGGAATAAGCTGGAGATGATAACAGTTGCTTCAAAACTTTAAAAACTCCGATTTGTGGAAGATATGTGTATCACTTATTTTTTTCTTTCCTTGAGTAACTCAAACATGTGTTCCAGCTTCATGTAAAAATCAGTTTAATGGATGGAAGTTATTTAATAATCGGAAACAACAAATAAATGATTAACTTAGTACTTCACATCATCTGGAATGGATTGGGGTAACTCCAACTTCATTAGTTGTCTGGATCCAGGTCAGAGTAGTATGAAGGAACATGTGTCTTACCATGAACAGTTCAGAATCGATTCTCGAGTAATAAAATTAGAATATGAAGTAATTTTAGAACCTATTTGAGCTTCCTTACTATATTTCAATAATTATCTCGTATTTCTCCGTTTATATTTTCCTCTCTCTCTTCTCTCTTTTATCTTCTGTTTTAACCATAGACTATCCAATATTCCTTCCCCATAACCTTTCCTCTTGTATTTCACCATCTCTGACATAATATATTTCCTTCAGAAGATCTTTCTAACTCTCTTTCCTCCCTTCTATTCTCTTTCTTCTTCTCCCTCTCCTTTCTTCACCTTTCTCTTGACTTTTCTATATCTCTTTTCAATTTTTTCCTATTTTAAATTAAAACTGAAGGGAAGTCGTGAATGGGAGTTGTCGCTATAGGCGCAGTCAATAAGTTTAGTCCGTTTCCTCTTCGGATGTCCGATATTGAATAACTATCAAGGAAATACACGTAGAATATTAGATTTTGTAATTAGCTAGTTTTTTCATTGAATTGATATATTTGAGTTTCAAGATGACGACAACACAGAGTGTCTCTTCTCAATCACGACGTATTTGTTCAGTTCTCCACCGCCCAATGTCTATTGCGCTTATTTGACCTGCCCATACCAGTGATTTGCATATTAATGGGCATATATCTATATATATATATATATATATATATATATATATATATATATATATATATATATATATATATATATATATATGGAATTCGATCATACACTACTATAACGCTCGGACACAATATTGCATTTAGTTTCTTTAGATGTAACTGGACATGAATGTAGGCATATGCAAGACAAATTTAATCAAGTACTGCTCCTCTGACACAAATGTTACCCACCCTGACAGCCATCTTGGATCCACCATATTGGATTCAACTTTCGTTTTTTAAATGGGAATAGGTGGAAGAGATACATCAAATTCATGTACAATTTTCTCGAAAAGTCACTAGTGTAGTGAATTTTACCGTAGCTGAAAAAATCACAGTAAAAGCAAATACGCAAGGCTACAGACTAATATTTAAGTGTTACAGTTGTAATTCAAAAGTGTAAAGTAACAAGAAGTATAGAAAATATTCAAGCGTCAAATCATGTAGGGTGGGTTTAAGACGGACAACACTCATAGAGAACAGTATATTTGGTCCCTGGTAAACTTGCGCAAATTCATGCATATTTTGAAGCTTTTTCGTGCGTAACCCGTCTTCGAAATGGGATACCAGGGTTTTATTCTCAATTTCAGAGTCTGCTTTAAACAACCAGTCTACGTCTTGGTGCTTAGAATGAATGATTGAATAAATTACTCATTTGCTTTAGAAACGATTGAAATTTAATGCATACTTGTTGCAATTCATCATGAAAATATTATCGTATCTCTCTTTAAGTTATGCGATAAACGAAGATGGTTAACATTTTCACTATTACTTAGTATTTGTATGTGTTTCAAACTACACTTTTAAGTATGTGTGTTAATGGGTATGTAACCAATTGGTTTTTACAGAACCAATTGAAAGGTGAAACATGGTGACTCGGTGGTAGAGTAGGCCTACTCATTTCTGGATCCTGTTCTGATCCCCGTCCACGTGAGTTTGTGTTGGATAATATCGTGTCCCTGCGGTTTTCTTCGGGTTCTTCTGTTTTCTCCCACATTCTCATTTCACCAACTATTATGTAATTCAATTTCATCAATTCATCTGTCTCCTTTAGCTTACAAAGCACCACCATGGATCGTATAAGTAGAAATTCCATTTCATTTACAGAATCTATTAGGAAAATTCAACAGAAGAAATAGGTTGAGTATTGTTGACCACATCAATTGTTTTTCATGTTTTGAATAACTTGAATACTTTGAGCTGAATAAAGTATGTAAAGTTAAGTTCGCGCTGAATAAAGTACGTGTAAACAATTCTGAATGTAAAGATTATACAATTGCAAATTTTTCCTGAAATATTTGCTCGTAATATCAGATATCACTGGATGCCCCAAAGCCCAGGGACGATTTTGAGACGCCTGATGATGGGGAGTACAAAGCCAGTTTCACCTTCATTGCCGATTTGACTTTCCTGTTGTGAAGCTGCCACTGCATGAAAAGGTGGAGTTGACGTTCCGTAATATTTCCGACATCTCGCTGAAGCATCCCTATATTCACTATGGTGGAACCTTACCTTTTGCCTATTTTATATCCACATTTAAGTCAGAACATTACAGAGAATTCTGTTTCGAGCATGTTTAGGAATTATGCTACATAGTGAATCTCTTGCGCATACATTGGACATTACTAAAATTTTGCACTTTTAGCATATACAGTATATGTGTGATTTCCTTTACACTAATATAGACCACCATTTCACGGTTTCTGTTTGAAATAACGCGTGTTACATTAAGCACTTCCACGCTTTTCCGCAGAACTAGCTGTGAAAGTAGGCACTTTTCCATACAAGCGGATATGAATTTCTTTTCTTATCTTGGCGTCAGGAATCATCTTCGAAACGTTGTCGGCGTTGTTTTGAAATACCTTGTAGATAGAGAAGTACTGTATAACTGTGAAACGTGCCTAATCACTCAAACAAACTGATTTTAACTTATATTGGTTTCTCTTAATTTACATAACACTTACCATATGTGTCAGTTCTTGAATTCCAACCCTTGCTCCATTTTCAATCGCAGGATTTACAAGTACAGCACAGTCTTCTTTCATATATTCATCACAAGCTGGAATACATACAAAAAATCAATAATAATAATAACATGATAATTATCTTTTATTACATATGAACCATAACTTGAAAGGAAATAGTAAATTCGAAATATATCATTTTAGTTCAAAATTTGCCAGGACGTTTTACATAGATTTTCATGTTTAATACAACTATTTCAATATTATCTTTAGCTCTCCTGCTCTTTATATTCCGTGTTCGGTGGTGGCTCTTGAAGGATTTCACTCCAATGAAAATTTCAATTTTATTGCTACAAGTAAAGGGAAGAAAATTCACGTAATGCACTAATCTTGTGTACAGCTTTCTGAAGCTGTGTGAAGCTTTCTTCCCTTATCTTCAAGCCAGCATATTGATACTTTTACTAATGTGGCGTTCTTATAGAAACGCTAATGCCTATTGTAATGACTTACATGTTTATTCGAAAAAAAAAAATCCTGTTACGATTAGTGGAAAACTAGTAGCGCCATTAGCGGCGTTATGATGAAATATCCTGTACATGATTTGGTGTATAACAGGCGAGCGTTATAATGAAGCTATATTTCAAACTGGGAACATCAGACCTTGATAATAGATTACGTCGAATTACTGTACTAGTTCATGTTTACCTTCGGGTCTACGTTTGTGATATGGAATGGAAGTTAAATTTATAAAACACAATATAAGCATAAAAGTTAAGTGTATGGTTGTTATATTTGTGTATTCAACTCATGTGTAATTCATCCTAGTTCCATATGGTATACGTTTTTTTTTTTAAGTTATAGTTATATGTGGAAAAATTAAATGATGTGATATTTAAATTAAAATCTTCGGTGTTGTTAAGTGTGAAGCAAGTAAGTTGGCACAGTTATCATATATTACGTACTTATTTAATCTGCAGTATTGGTAAGTTGTAAAATGTACATATTATATCGCTATTGTTTAAAATATTTAATTTGTAAGATAATTGGGACCAATTTGCGTATATTTTTTTTTAAGTGATATGTAGTAACCAGCCCTTCAGGCCTTTTGTAAGGTCCTATTTGAATAAGATAACGCCAAAGTTATTGTTGGATCTACTCAATTTTGATATTTAATCATATAAATTTGTTATTAAATCACATGGATATAGTTTTTCTTTTTCCTCAATTAGAATCCACTGTGTTTTTATATTTATAAATATATTTATGTATAATAATCAATTCACTTTGCAGTCTCTACAAGAGAACGGAATTTTTCGTATTTTGCGATAGTTTATGGGGATTGATTAACCCAGTTAGAATATATATATATTCCTTATAATAGATCCATACCTGCCTTTCTTATTAATTATAAAAAAATGGAGGGAGTTTTAAACACTCCCTTTCCCAGGAACGATACCGAAGTCTGAACTTATATCGGGTAGTAGGTACGTTACACTATGTCCAACTACTAATACGAATTTTGACGTGTAATATCTGATAATAATTAGGCTTCGGATTTTTTTAAGTTCCCAAAAATTCAAATAAGAATTTTAAAAAGTGTATTTTAGAACTTTACAGGTTTTCAAACATCTAGTTTCGGATTTTACGGTTTACAGTACAAAAAACGACATAACACCTCTCTTTTCACAAGCGTTCACAGTCCATAGGATTACTGGAAGGAAGAACACTCCGAAAAGAAACTTCAATTCATTTAAATTGTGTATTCTTCTATAGGACTTTTGAAGTGTGTCACAACATTAGAAGGAACACTTGCCACTCTTCTGCTCGTGAAAGTTCTTGATTCTTTGCCAACGTTATATTTTATATTTATTCAGTAATAAGTTACAAACAATAGTTATACATTTACTCATATCTTTCTCCTATAACTGGTACGAAGTTTCGGGTTTAACAGAGTTTCGTCTTATTCATGGTTAGCTTTCATTTTCAATTGAGATATATTATCAACATTAATACTTTACTGGAAACCCTTTTAAGAACATCCTACATATATAGTCTAATTGGAATAAAATTGATCTTAGTATGAAGGCTGCAAACTTAGAAAGCAGGTCTACCTTAGAGCGTTTACGAACCTTGGAGGCGACTGCCCGTAGTGTCCGTAGATGGTATGCTCCCAATAGTTTGAGGTAATTTAACAACACGACGAGTATACTTATGTATGTGAATACACTATGTGTGGATTAGAGTCTGTATCTGCAACACCAGATCGATGATACCAAAAAACGTATTTTGTGCGATTGAGTTTGCAATTGTTGAGCATGGCAGTATAGACGGTTGCGAGAGGTTGAGCGGCCGTTCTGTAGAATAGAGGTTCGTATGGTCAATCGTGGTATACATGACGGGCAATAGAGAGTTGTCAAAGGAGGATACTTACAGCGTCTTCGGAGAAAACCAGAACAGAAAAATCTTAAGACGGTCCTACTACAAGATGGCGACCACCAATACAGACAACCATCGTACCTCCCTATTGTAAGCCCACGAACACCAGACAATCGATTATCGGAATCATGTCTACATTCCTCTCAGTTAAGCCCCTCCTGCCACTACCGAACTTGTACAGCATTCCGGGTCTCTTGGTAAGGAGGAGCAGATAGAACCAACTGGAAATGTGGTAAATCGTAGTCCCGTATGGCCTGGTACCAAGACTGCTACCAACACCGAAACTACCACATGACAGTAGTTGGCAAATCAAGTTAACAATCTACTGGCGGAGATGACGCTTCGGCTATCCACCGGAATGGGGTATTAACTCGTGCCTTTTGATCCGGGAGAGTACGTGGCATCTCGTCACAATCTCATCGAGGTAGGTAGTGAGAACTGCCGCCCCTACTAGTGGAGGTGAAATTGAGGCCAGCCTTCGAAATGGGGAACTTGGGTCCGGGAGATAAGGCGGTGAGGAAGAGGGATTGTGGGAGCGAACTGGAGGATATACAGGAAGATCCCGCACAGGATGATGTAGGTACTGTCCTCGAAGAGCGTTTCATGTGGGCACTTGGGTCCGGGATGGGATACCCAATACCCTAGCGCACACTCGTACTTCAGAAGTGCTGAGGTAGTGATGACTATACCTGGCAAATAGAATTCAAGACCCCGCCAGAGGAGCCGCCGCTCCCAAATGGCCATTATCTTTAAAGGGAAACAGTCTACACCAACCATTGGGTTGGTAATGTACTATGTACCTCTATCGTAATTAGAGGAAGTTTCGTATTAGTTGAACGACTCTACCGAAGGAGGGTGTGGTGGTCCTTCCTAATGGTGGTGTACACGTAGCATTGGATTTAGAATGTAGTTTAGGTACGACGTGTACGTCGTATCTAAACACGTAAAGAAAGGCAGTCTTGTATTTCTTCGGCGAGCCTACCAGGGGAGTATGCCACTACTCCCAAATGAATATATCTGTCTTAAGAAGACGGTCTGCATCAGTAATTAGCTCTGTTAATGTACGGTGTACCCAGGGGTGTAGCCAGCAGGTTTATGTAGGAGGGGCCCGTCGTTTTTGAGGGGGGGCCAGCTACAAAGCCAAAATAAATTATGTTGCAGCTAGTGTTTTTGAGGCATGAAAAATCGGCAAATTTTAGTTTCTAGCTTATTATTATTATTATTATTATTATTATTATTATTATTATTATTATTATTATTATTATTATTATTATTATTATTATTTGCTTTTTCGCATAAATTATATTCCAAGTAGTTTTTATTATGTTTAACCAATAACTACTGTCCCGGACCAAATACCTTACCGGACCCGGAATATACCTTTGTGCATAACTAGTTTAGTTTAAGCCCTTGTACACAGAACCTATCTACATAAGGCTGATTTTCTTTGAAATTTCACTTATTTTCTTTAAGATTTCCTGACAAAAATAATCATTTATTATTTGTTACTAAAAGAAACAATTATTTTATTAACATCTATGTCTTATTTCCTGTTCTAGGGGCCGTCCATATATTACGTAACGCTATTTTTGACCAATTTTTACCCCCTCTCTCCTGCTTGTCACACTTCGTAACGCAAGGCCGAACTCCTTCCCTTTGTTACGTAACACTCTTTGATCTTTGTTTTTTCATTATTTTGATTATTTTACAATACAATAAAAAATCTAATTTTAATTGGTAGAACTTTTTATTACAAAATGTTTATATTATTGTGAATATATTTATAGCGTTTTTCGCCAACAAATCAAAGTATTAGAAAATGGTAGACTCGTAATAATCTTTTATCCCCATAAGGATGTTTAATTAACCAATCATAATTCTTCAAAACTCCCCAAGGAGATCACACCCATCATTTTAGGTCA
Source organism: Thermobia domestica (assembly GCF_964235325.1). Classification (NCBI taxonomy): domain Eukaryota; kingdom Metazoa; phylum Arthropoda; class Insecta; order Zygentoma; family Lepismatidae; genus Thermobia; species Thermobia domestica. Next base: position 99,443,936 of record NC_137466.1, on the reverse strand, counting down.
CTGGTGATTGGCAAGGAGAAAGTACTGCGGAAGATGCAGTTAAAACAGGATTTAAAGAAATAACATCGACCTCTTTTTCCGAGATACAGGGTGCTTCGTGAATTTGAAGTTCGCCAGTGTTAACGATGTAGAGTTCTGTTCCTCTTCGACCACAGATTCGAAGTGGCTGCACCGTGAAGGGGCACGGACATCTCGTTTATAAACAAGCTTTCGAGCATCTTCTTTGGACTCCGGACTTCAGTTTACCACTATACAAATTCTTTTTTTCCTAAATTAGTGCGAGAATGGGAATAAACTCGATTTCTTCAGAAATATTTAAATCCAAAAATAATAATAAAAAAGTAGTACGACATTAATATCTGACGAATTAGGTTTTTAATATCTTAAGGTCTGCAAATCGTGCATTGTTCCGTCAAAAAATATTTCAAGAAAAAAAAGTTTCTTCTGTTTCACATACAAAACTTCGAAGAAAAGAGTGGATAATGATTCGAATCAGAAGTTTTAAATAATATTCTCAGAAATAGCGATACAAGTGGCAACGCAAAGGAATATTAAAGCGGTGGTTACGATCACTAACAACTAATTTCAGAAAAGCGTGTGACGTAAATGCAATGCTGTGATAGCCGCAAAACTGAGTTTTATTGTATTGTGATACACACAGGGTTCTTCACCAGTCATGCTGGTGTCTAGTGCGTCTTCGAATAACTTCTGTGTGATTCAATTTATATAGGCTATAGTTCGCAACTTTCCGAAATAATGTAATTATTTATTTATCTATCTATATATCTATATATACAGGGTGAACGGTAACTACGTGGACGGACTTGGACGGGTGATAGTACATCTTAAAAAAGTCAAAAAAGGTCCGAGTGAACATGGGGGAAATTCCGTCCCATTTAGCAATGACAGAGTGTTGAAAGCATGGGAACATGAACTTCAGAGGCCAACAGCTTAAAACAGTAGGATCGTGGAGAGTGCGGTTAAAAACGCCACTCAGAAAGTCATACCTACTCTATTGAAAAATGCATATTTGAAAACGCAGCTACGTGTGCGCACGGGATTAACAATGTGTGACACTTCTTTCCTTTACAGAATGTCCGGGAATCCCTCCGTTCCTTTGGGGAATTGCGTACGCACGCATAGCTGCGTTTCCGAACAGAAAAAAAAAACAAATTGTTGAAACGTTTGCTTTCAAAGTGTCAAACTGTTTTACCGTAAATTATTAATGATATGTAAACTTTGTTATTTTCAAGTGACTGAAATGAGGTAATCTTACAATGATGTTTTAAAAGCTGGTCATTTGGGGGGGCAGGAAGTCATTTGGGGGGGCCGGGCCCCGATGGGCCCCCCCATGGCTACACCCCTGGGTGTACCTCTCCCGAAATTAGAGGAAGCCTCGTATTACTTGGACGATCCTACTTTTTAGGGGAATGTCAGATTTCTACCTGCACGGGGACTGAACAGCGACTGGGGAAAAGTGCCAACCCCAGGTATCTGGGTAACGGTTCCTGATCCCAGTGGAAGGGAGGAAGCTCTGTGGGACAAGAACTAGCATCAAACTTAAATGGTGACTTAACACGAACCATTGGATCCAGGATGAGATACGGCAATATCTCGACCTGTGCGTGGTACCTCTAGGTGCGAAGTCGGTTGACATTGAACGAATAGAGGTAGGCAGGGCTGGATTGAACAAGTCCCCTTGGACATGCCAGAAGCTCCTGGATTGGGTTAGACTCTGCTGGGCTTGGTCATACAGTGAGATTCGGTAGCTCATGAGAGCTTATCCGAGGAATCTGAGTAACAGAGAGGAAAGGTCGAGTAAATCAGCGACGAAATATTCCTTCATGTTACATCCATTTGTATACTTGCTTAATCATGTACTTTTTTTGTTTGCGTGAGGGCTTGCAGATCATTCGTTTCCACCAGGAAATTCCGATCATGCGTGTGTTTCGGGGAATCCCCGATTATGCGTGTACCTGATGGCAGAACCCTGGCAGTAAAGAGAGCTGGCAGTGTGTTATTAATACAACTGATATGTTTCTATTCCAACAATTTCTTCATTGCTTATCGTGACCACGGTGATCTGTCAAGGTCACAGATCCTGGGGGGCCGGGGGCAGCCCCCTCAAATTTCATGTGGACCCCGCATTGTATTTATAAATATACAATATTTTGCACAATTTGAATTCAGTTTGTCTTAAAACCCTCATATATACCTTCTACATCTGAATGGATCCCAAAAGTTACAGAGAAATCGGCGCCATAGATTCTATAGAATCCACACGCAGTAGTATTGGCGGGAGTACACTACGGATTCCAACTGAGCTCAGGCGTTAGTACATCGGATTAACATTCAGAAGACGATGTTCGATTCCCGCCCTACCCGTCCCGACTGTTTTTTTTGTAAGTTTATTACTCAGTTACATCCGACCAGAGTTGGCGTGGGTCAATGAAAACTTGACCCACGACCCACTGACCCACCACCAACCGTGACCCACGACCCACTGTGACCCACCACCCTCCGTGACCCACTCTGACCTACCACCCACCATGAACCACTCTCATCCATTGTGACCTATTCTGACTCACCAAAATCCATCGTCATCAACTCTGAACACGATCCACGGCCTCTTCTGTACTGACTAAAGAGTTTACACTTGTAATAAAACAAGACTGTGAAATTGTCACTAATCGGAGTTTGAATTTCTAGTCAATCGCTCAATAATGGTGAATCTGACCTTTACGATATTAAATGGTAAAGTGTTTATCAGTGAGGAAATTAAAGCACTTCGAGGCGGGGGAAAATTAGTGTGTGCCTAAAATATACTTGTACTAAGAGAGTATTCTTGCAAGTGTTAATTTCTGAACGCTTTCCAAAAGAAACTTCTATTCACAGGAAAATACCCCTGTACAATATGGAAAAGGTTATGGTTTCTCAGTTCACAGTATTTTTCTCACAAAAGACTTGGAAAATCAGTTTTTCATAGTGTACAAAGGTGCTCGAGTACTCTCTGAGAGAGCATCTCCATAAAGTATGCTCATAATTGTAATTTGTGTAATCATTAAAACGCCACGCTAAATTTAAGTTACCACCTTAAAACCAATCTGAAATCGGGTTTATTTCCTGTTGGTCTCCAGAACTTTTTCGTGGTAAATTATCCGCAGCGGAATGATGTGCATCCTTCAGCCAAGAAATAACTACAGTAGCTCATCTACTTTGAGCTTGTCTAGCGGTGAGCCATTAACATTGATGAACAACAAGTTAGACAATGTTCGAGCACTTAGTCTATTTCTAATATCAGTCATCTGTAAATTCATAAGGGAAAATCCCTGTTCGCACTCTGTCGTGGAAATTGATAATACTTCTACCCGATTCTGCAACTCCTCATCGACAATCTGCTTGTTAGACTTAAGTCTGATAACGATTTTTCTTGATCAGTTTTGAAATACTCAGCAAGAAGTATCATCTCTCTATTACCATACAACATATTTTCCATATCGACCATGTCAGTTGGAAATGTCGACCCATGTAGAACAGAAACTTCATCTACTACGCCTTTGATAGGGAATCTTGTGAATAAATTATCAATTAAAGCCTGATAAACTGATGATCTCTTATTTGTTCATAAATTTAATTTTTGTAATTACACATGAAGGTTTGATACCATTACCAAGTTCCCTCCCCCGTCTAGAAAGTGAAAGCGAACGAGGTTTCTGGAAAGTATTCAGAGGTGAATGGGAATTTCCTTCCTTCTTCAACTTCAATTACCACACTGCTGTTTGTCATGTGCCAAATTACGATGAATTTCAATTAAATCATCATAGTATAATTATTTCCTTGTTGAATTATCAATACTTTTCAGTGGAAAAAAGGATGAAATTTCAAAGTAAGTAGACCAACGTAAAGGGAAAAAAGTGTAAAATTTTCCATACAATTATGCGTACAATCCAAACTTAAAATTTCCGTGTAATTAAGCTTACAGTACAAATTTTATGCCTATTTTTCTCACAACTTTATGGGTTGATTGCCCTGTGCTGTGAGCGCTCCATATAATAAACATAAGCTTCAGCAATTATTATAGCAGAAAGCAATGGATATATGGAGCCAAGCACTGTATTTTTTGTTTCTGATTTTTTTCTTAAATAACATCGATCTTTTTCGATCATTTTTACAAACCAACTAACTACCAATTTTCCATATATAGAAAGTCCCCCCCCCCCCCACATAAAGGAGAATTTTAATAAAAGCTAGAACACATTCTGTTTATTTTTAATAAAGAGTTAATACACTGAATTTCAGCTCCGTAAGTTTAATGGCTTGCGAGATACTCATTTTTTTTCGCACAAGTTCGGATCCTCACTACCTCCTTAGGATATTATGAATTTTCCGGAAAAACGGAAACGGAAAATTTTCCTGAAAAACGGAAACGAAAAATTTTCCGGAAAAACGGAAGACGGAAAATTTTCCGGAAAATCGGAAAACGGAAAACTCTTTTTCCGGAAATGGCCATCCCTAGTGTATAGGAAGTGTCAGCGTTAAGGGAAAAATATTGACGGTGCACCTTGTGCACGGGGACAGGACGTCCAAGATTGAGGAAAAATGGGCTGCTTGTCTCTGTTGACGGTACCGGCCCATCAAATAGACCGAGAGACCGCGGGCACGACCTCTATGAGTGCGATAAATCATGATCATTTACATCATTTACTAGATCCTAATTCCTCTCGGCTGTGAGAGTAATTTCCTTTTGAGACACAGTGACAAAGATGTAAGTAGTAAATGGTAAGTGGAAAAATCCAACATGTTTTTACATTCCCCATGTATGACGATGTCTAGCATATTGTCTTGGAATGCAAGAAGCTAAACTTCTGTTAGCCTGTTGTGTTTACTCACAAGAGTATAATTAGCGCGTCGTACATTCATGAGGTGGTCAAATAGGATACGAAGTGTTTTGCGTCGTCTCCTCTGGTCTGTGAGCTGTTCTATCTAGTCCGTGTGGGAATGGTGGCAGATTCCAACAACAATCATCGCTCAGATATATCAATATGTATTGCTGGCGTGGGTACCACGCCTAAATAGACATTCATTACCTGTGGGACTAGTTGTATACCCGAATAAGTCTTTATATAGATGCTCGGAGTGTTTACACTATATATATATAAGTGTGAAATGTGACTACATTCCTATATAGACACGACTATATGTTCAGCGGTTGTATATCGTGTGCTGAGTAATGTTTCCTATAAGAGATTGTACTTTGTGTGTGTGTGTATGTGCGTGTGTACTGTTTGCTTCCAAGAACCAGTTTAGCTGATAACCAGTTTTTCGCTAAATATTTAAGTACAATAGTCCCGAATAGAGATAATCTGAATATTACGAAGACTAGATGGGTAAGGGCTTTGAGCGAAATGACAGAACATCAGCCCTCAATGAAGAAAAAATGCAAGTTGTATCAGCCAATATGCAACGTCATCCCGACAAGTAAGTAGATGTTACGTATTGTTTTATCAGTGCATGATAGGTGCATATTTACTTTTCGAACGCAGTGTATCTTGCCGCGAATTCCTGGTGGCTATATGGTTAGAGCAGTGTAGTTATTGAAGCGGAGAAAGGGGGAAATTCCCAAGCACCTCTGAATACTTCTCCAGCACGTCGTTCCCTTTGTGCTTTCAAGAGGGGGAACTTGGTAATGACATCAAACCTTCATGTGTAATTACAAAAATTAAATTTATAAACAAATAAGAAATAATCAGTTTTTTTTAACTTACTACTAAGGCATCTGTACCGAAATGGGATCTACTCCGAGAGGACAAAGCTTTAATACAGTGAGTTATCCGAAACGGTGAAAAGTAACATCTGAACAGTGAACAGGTTTAGGAGTGTTGGAGTGTCTCAGGTTTAGTTCTGTTGAAAACTAATTTTACTGCTAACAATGGATATAAGACAGTTTTTCAAGCTCAAAGTAGATCATGATGAAAACTGAAAAAAATCTAGCAAACTTGAAGAAAATCATGACTAGGAATTCTCTAAAAATACGCCAGAAGTTCCATGTAATTCGATAGCAACCAGTGATGTTCTCGTACCAGAAATATGTAGCACGACGCAATTCAAAGACTGGTAAACGAAACGAAAATGCTTAAGTACAATTGAGGGTGCAGTTTTACTATACGGATCCACTGATTGTAAAATGTACGGAAAAAGTTGGGGAAGTCTTTAATTTGTCAATTTTATGTCGAGAACGGAACTCAACGAACCCCTGCGGGGCTTCTAACCTATTCCTACTGCTACTGCTACTCCTCCTCCTACTACTACTACTATTACTGCTACTACTTATACCATGGATCCGTATAGTAAAACTGCACGAGAATCTTTTTCTCATGTGTTTTACATGACCTCCACTGCTTGCACCATCTGTACATACGGCAATTAATCTTTCCTTTAGAACGCATTTTGTTAATCCAAAATCTTCCAACGTTGTAAGCAACGTTTTTGCTATTTCTTCTCCTGATGTTGAACTTAATTCTACCAAATTAAGTGGCACACTGTAAGGAGTGGAACTGTACAAGTAACGAAAGTACATTATGGCTGCCTCAACGCCAATGATTGTGTACAATGTTACACTTCTTTTCACTTTTTTTTTTTTTTTAAGATACAAATTCGTGTCGGACGCAAAAGCACAAACTACTTCGAATGCTTAAAAACTAATACAATATTTGTTGTAATTTATCACAAACATTTCACAAACTATACATTCATCTGTAATTACCTTATGGGAGATTATGTGCATTTCAGGTTCTTCTCTTATTTCTATATTTCCGCGTAAATACGCATCTCAGCGGTAAGTGCACACAATATTTCCATTACTTATAAACTACACTATTAAAATATTATTAGAAATTTCTTCTGTAAATATTATAAATCTATGGATTCGTATAATGAAACTGCACGAGGATTCTGTTGTAACATTGCACGGCATGAGCCACAAACTTGAACTAACAGTACATGGCACAATAACACTTATTTCTGAAGTTTCTCATTTACAAACTAATTGAGTGTCTATATTCTTTCTACACCATATCAGCAAAGAACTTAAGTGAATTGAAAGAACTTAGTAAGCAATCACTCTTAGAAACATTCAAATTAGGGAAAGTATTTCGCATAAGGTGGATATGTTCCACTCATAAAAATCTGAAGACTCTGTGGTCAAGTTATGAAGCATTGTGTCTTGATGTGGAAACCTGTATGTATGAATCGAGTTCTGAAAGAGCCACAGATCACATAGCCTAACATAAGAGCTAAGTGCAAAGGTATGTGAAACAAAGTGAAAGTTATTGTTTTGTTTTCGAGTTGCTGTTGAGGCTATTTTATTGTTTTGCACAGTTCTTACAGCCTCATTCTTCTAGTGTGCTGGTAGCAAAATCACATTTTGTCACTATGATTACATTTTCTCATACCTTAAAGTCTTGAAAGACAGAAATGTTATGAAATTATCAGAATTTAAAGGTTCTTTGAATGAATCAAGTACATTAAAGGAGCGAGTAATTGTAGTCCCTTCAAGCAATATATTGTGCATCGAAAATTCTAAAAGGGAAATATTTTATCAGGCTTTAATTGATAATTTATGCGCAAGAATTCCTACCGAAGATGTGTAGATCAAGTTTATGTTCTCCATGAATCGACAAAGCTAACTGACACTATGGAAAAGATGCTGTATGGTGATAGAGAGATGATACTTCTTCCTGACTGAGAAACTGACCGAGAAAAATCGTTATCAGACTTCCGGAATTATGAGTCTAACAAGCAAATTGTTGGTAAGGAGTTGCAGAAACTTCTACGTCGGGAAGAAATATTTCCAATTTCCACAGCAGAGTGCGAACAGGGATTTTTCCTTATGAATTTATAAGGACTGATATTAGAAATAGACTAAGTGCTGGAACATAATCTAACTTGTTGTCCATCAATGTTAAAGGCCCACTGTTAGAAAAGCTCAAAGTAGACGAGCCAGTTATTTATTGGTTGAAAGATGGACATTATTCCGCTACGGATGATTTACTACGAAAAAGTTCTGGAAGCCAACAGGAAATAAACTCGATTTCAGATTTGTTTTAAGGCTACAAATTACGAGTTACGGAAAATGTATACTTGTATTACTAATTGCTTATTTGTGTTATTTAACTTTCTTCCTAATTTTTAACAAGTATGTGTTCTATGTTTTGTGTATAATATTGCTTCTTTAAACTAGAAGGTAAATACTTTGAATAAATATTTATAATAATTGCAGTTATGCATATTTGTAACGTAAATTTAACGTGGTGTTTTAGTGATTACACAAATCACAATTATGAGTAAACTTTATGAGGAGACTCTCACAGAGGTAAGTAAACACCTTTATACGCTATGTGCATTAGAAAAACTGATTTTTTAAGTCTTTTGTGAGAAAAATACTGTGAATTGAGACATCATAACCTTTTCCATATTGTACAGGGGTATTTTCCTGTGAGTAAAAGTTTCTTGGAATGCACTGAGAAATTAACACTTAGCCTGCAAGAGTACTCTCCTAGTACAAGTATATTTTAAGCACATACTAAATTTTCCCCCACCTCAAAGTGCTTCAATTTTCACATTGGGATAGAGGACGCGTATTTAGCGCGGGAGACCGGAGTTGGATTCCTCCAAAGAGACCTTTTTGTGCTTTAGATCCCACGTTAAGCTGCAGGTCCACGTCTTATATAGTACTGCTTCTGAAACGGACACTAAATCTCAACTCATCCAATCCACCTATCCTTTTTGTCGCATCCCTAAAACAATAGAATAAAATTTGTACTACAGTATATACTGAAATTGGTGCTAAGCTATTGACAATAGTAATTCTGAATAAGACTTTCCTTACCTTCTTCACTTTTACGTATAGTATTCGGTGGAGGTTTGGAATTGACGTCTCTTCGCACTCGAGGTTTCTTACACTTCCCAGCAGGATTTTCTGTTTCATTTTCCGTATGCATTTCCTTGGGGTCATTTGTTGTGGGTTCAGGTTTAGGTTTGTATACTGGAACTTCAGGCATGAATACAGGAGGTTCAGTCTTTGGAGGATCAGGTCTGTAAACTGGGGGTTTAGGTACATATACTGGATATTCAGGTTTATATATTGGAGGTATAGGTTTATATGATCGGGGTTGAGGTTTGTATAGTGGATAATGTCCATATATTGGAGGTTCAGGTATATTTTCTAGAGGCTTATTATTCCAATAGTTGCCTCTACTCCCCCTATGTGACCAATTCCTCTCATAATTGTTTCTAAATATGGTGTCAAAAAAATTGCGGCCTACATGCACCGCAGTTCCAACTGTATCTGATATGGCATTAAATAAGTGGTTTAAACCAGTTCCTGTAACATAAAATGGCATATATTAACAATATAACTACTGTATGATTATTAATATTTCCCACGAAACGAGAAATGTCATCCCGAAAAATTATGGTTTAAATGTTATTGTTTCACAACCTTCATGGACATCTCTTGAGACGAAAGGAATCTGATAACTTCTAGATGAAATTAGGAAAAAAAAATGAGAGTATAAATATTGTACAGAAATTTATAAAAAGAGGCGAGTAGAGTTTTGAGATGAGACAAGAAACGCTTTCTGAGAATTGAGACGAGAAATGCTTTCTGAGAATTAAGACGAGAAACGCTTTAAGAGAATTGAGATGAGAAACACTTTCTCTGAGAATTGAGACGAGAAACGCTTTCTGGTAATTAATACGAGAAAAGCTTTTTAAGAATCGAGACGAGAAACACTTCCTGAGGATTGAGAGGAGAAATGCTTTCTAAGAATTGAAACGAGAAGCTTTCTGAGAATTGAGACAAGAAAAGTTTTTCGAGAATTGAGACGAGAAAGAATTCTTCCGGAATACAGACGACGAAATTTTATTTTTCGTCTCGTGGGAAACACTAATATTCATGTATGTATACATAACTTTTCATTTTTTTAATACTTGAAGTGGTTCACATTATAAAACTCCGAAACGTCATAATTTGGATTAGATTTTGATTGCTCTCATCATCTCCTTCCTTTAAAGCCACTTTGGTGAACTTAGAGAATTATTGTACTTCATAATACAAAAAAAGAAAACGCATATTTGTGAAAATATTATGCTTACACCCATACAACATTGCAGGGATACGGTTAGAGTGCAATATCTAAACTTATGGTAAAATAAAAATAGAGCAAAATCGAACTTTCTTTTCGTAGCTCAGATGGCGAAGTCTAATATTTCATAATTTACTTCAGACGTTCGATTGGCTTTATCATCGTCTTCCTGTTAAAGGTACCGTAGGAATCTTTGTATTTAATGTAAGAAGAGAAACAACATTCATACATTCAACACTACGTACTATTCATCCAGATAAGTGATAGTTTCTGATTCAAATGTGCCTGAGATTTCTCCTTTTAAAAAAACTTGGCCTACTAGCACAGCCGTTCACTGTAATAAAAACAAGTACATCTTTCTGTGTTATATCGTTACGACTGAACAAATTTTGTACACAAAGGGGGAAGTTTGTCATTTCACTTCGTTAAAACAATTATCGTAAGTGAAAATTGGGGAGCGATATTGTTTTGAAGTCAAGTAAAGATTAGGGATGGCCACATTTTCCGGAAAAACGGAAAACGAAAAATATTTTTTCGGAGACCGGAAAATTGAAAAGAGAAGACGGAAAATTTTCCGGAAAAGCGAAAAAGGAAAATTTTCCGGAAAACGGAAGACGAAAAATTTTACGGAAAAACGGAAGACGGAAAATTTTCCGCAAAAACGGAAAAAGGAAAATTTTCCGGAAAAACGGAAGACGAAAATTTTTCCGAAAAACGGAAGATGAAAAATTTTACGGAAAAACGGAAGACGGAAAATTTTCCGGAAAAACGGAAGAGGGGAAATTTTCCGGAAAACGAAAGACAGAAAATTTTCCGAAAAAACGGAAAATGTGATTTCCGGAAACCGGAAAACTCTTTTTCCGGAAATGGCCATTCCTAGTAAAGATCATAATTATTTAAAATACTCCGAAACTGTTTTTTTAAAGAAATATATTCTTAGATTAGATTATATTGAATTTTGTGCCGTTAAAATTTTTGATTTGCTATCAAATGTGCTCACGGCCGTGTTTCAAGCAATGTTCAATGTTTTATAGCAAATTTATCTAATCTATATATATAACATTGAAAATCACTATGTTTGTGACTCTAAATCTCCTGAACCGACCGACCGATCTCGAACAAATTTGTAACATGGATGAAGTTCGAGGCTGGGCTGGTTTCAGGCTATTCATTTTGATGGTAGAACTAAGGGGACGGGGAGGAGAGGATATAAAAATAAATAAAACTTAATAACTCCTGAACCACTCGACCGATCCTGATCTAGATAAGGTTCAGCCCTGAGATCGTTTTTATGATTTAAATTTGACGCAGTAACGTAGAGGAGGAGAAGGGGGGATATATATATAAAAATTAATTTATATGAGGCTCAAAGTGATTATTTTTGTAGCTTAATAACTCTTGAACTATCCGACCGATCTCAATCAAATTTTCCAGATATATGAGGTTCGGGTCTGGAAACATTTTTGTAATTTCACTTTAAGGGTAGATCCTAGGGGAGGGAGAGGGGACTGTGATGTATAAATAAAAACTAATAAAACCTAATAACTTTTGAACCACCGAACCAACCTCGATCAAATTTTCCACATATATGAGGGTCGAGCCTTGGGTGTTTTTAATCGTTTTACTTTGACGAGCCAATCTAGGGGAGGGAGAGGGGAGAGATATGTATAAAAAAAAATAAAATAAAAATGACTGTTTTAGTGACTTCATCACTCTTGAACCACCCGACTGATCTCAATCAAATTTTCAACATACATGAGTTTAGTGCCAGGGATTACTTTAGGCTATTCACTTTGACGATGCAACGTAGAGGAGGGGGAGGGGAGACAAATTTAAAAATAATAAAAAATGACCGATATTAGTGACGAATCCATAGCTTTTGGGGTCGATGAGAGAAACAGTGACACTTTTGATGCTGTTTCAATCCAAATTCAGCCCTGATAGTTGGGGAGGGGAGTGTACAACGTAGGGGAGGGGGATAAACATTTAAAAGGATCGAAAATGACCAATATTAGTATCTAATGCATAGTTTTCGAAATCATTCGGACGAACAGTGACACTTCCGATCCGGTTTATATCCAAAATCAGCCCCGCCACTTGGGAAAGGGGGAGAAAGAGATATAGAAAAATGATCGAAAATGGCCACTATCAGTGTCGAATTTATAGTTTTCTGGGTCGCTTAGACGAAATGTGATACTTTCGATCGTGTTTAAATTCAAATTCAACCCCTCAACTTGGGGGCGGGGCAGGAAGAGATATTTAAAAATGATTGAAAATTATCGATATTAGTGCTGAATCTACAATTTTTTGGGCGCGCTGATATGAACGGTAACACTTACAATGCCATGGCCCGCAACATGGAGGAGGGGGATATATATATGGTTGAAAATGACTGATGTTAGTGTTGTATCTATAGTTCTTGGGGTCGCCGAGATGAACAATGACACTTCTAATGCTGTTTAAATCCAAATTCAGCCCCGCATCTTGGGGGAGCGGGAAAGGGAAATACATAAAACTGATGAAAAATAACCCATATTAATGTCGAATTCAGTGGCGGCGATTGGACGTTAAAAGCGGGGGAGCAAGACATGATCTGAATATTTGATATCAATGTTAGTTTTCCTGGTTGCTTGTAACACTTTGTTTGACGAAAGGTTGTATAACTATTAGGATACTGTCTTTTTCAGTTATACCGTATATCTTGTTTCATATTTTATTAAGTAAATTGACAAGAGCAACGCACGTAGATACTAGCCCTTTGTACTCTTAAACAACGAAGGTGTAAGAAGAGATTTGATTCCTTGCTCATGAATATCTGTCTGGAAAATTGTGTGATCAGATTATGGGCCTATTTAATAACAAATTTGCAAAACAAATAAACAGAAAGGATAATATTAATCAAATAATCATAGTAATGAATAATGAGGCTTGTTTTGCAAAAGTTATATTGAAACTGGAAATTAATGAACAACTTATATTTTTAATTCCACGAATGCTATTATATGTGTTATTACTCTTAGAATGACAGTGAATACTATAAGCATATGCTACGACATTTAAAGAAATACTTTTGCAGCTTCCCGAAACATGTTCGCTGCCATTCAGTACACTTCTCACTTTCTTGGAATATATCAAAACTCAGCAATACTTAGAGTCACTCCACATTTCAGTTATACAAAATAATCCTAAAATCTAGAATTATGCAGAATTCACTAAATTTAATTGTATATACAAAACTGTATATGTACACCCCTAAACTCGTATATTACACAAAATTAATATTCCTTACTGAGCTCCTTCGTGGCTAAGCGGTTAGCGTACGCGCCTTAGACGTGGGAGACCAGGGCTCGATTCCCGGAGGAGCTCACGTGGTTCGGACTCCACGTTGATCATTTAGTCCACATCTCATAACTTCGCTGCTGAACAGGATGTTAAACTGAAAAAAAATCAATTCAAAATATTCCTTATTATTAGAAAGAAGAAAATACATTTTAGGAACTGTCGATTTTGTGCAATTAAAGAATAACTTGTGAAGGACTTCTTTTCTTGCGAAATGTTATCTCAATTAGTTCCAGAGCGGCTGACTAACATATCGATCAATTGCAAGAAGAAATGAAAGTACGCTTGAATTGTGGCGCTGCAATAGATTAATTTTTTCGGCCACTTTTAGTGGCAGTTCGAACGCAATTCCTGTAGCTTTCTTAATTCCACGGGAAAACAACTAATACGTACTCATAGAACGACAAATATTTTATGGCACCATTTTTATTCTATGAACCAACAATACCTACAAAACTTTATGTTTCCAAATGAAACTATATACGTTAATGGGTAATTTCAAAAAAAGTGGGGGAGGCAACTGCCACCCTTTGCCCCCCCGAATCGCCGCCCATGGTCGAATCCATAGTTTCCGAGGCCGCTGAAATGACCGGTAACACTTCCGATCCCGTTTAAAACCAAATTCAGCCCAGCAACTTGGGAGATAATAAAATGATCAAAGATGACCAATATTAGTGTCGAATCCATGGTTTTCGGGGTAGCCGATATGACCAATGATCTTTCCGATGCCGTTTAAATCGATGTCGTTTAAAAGGAAAACAGCATATTTCACGAGTACTAAATACTTAAGATGGAAAGTTGTGCATTTAAATTTTCATTTCAACTCAGCAAAGCGGCTAATATATGGTAGTTCATTCTATATAAATGTTAACACTGTTCCATTTGTTTTTTTATATGATAGAAAGTAATAATATTACAGCTTAAAATTTTGAAAAAAAATGCGAGAATATTGCGTGTACCCGAATTATAACAATATATTCTACTTGCTTTGTTTAACTATGACACGAGTATATTGTATAAGAAGGTCGCGTTAAGCTTGCAGAGAAAAGTTCGAAATATTGGATAGCTCTCGGGGTTTGTTGGAAATTGCCTGAGAGGACAATTGAGGTGTCAATCGGTAGGACCTAAGGAGTCTTTTACAGTTGGTCTCATCACTTGCTGATGTGTGGTTGCCGAGATATTCAGGATCGAATTATAAGGGGAGGGAGCCATAGATAGGGTTGCCATAATTTTTTGACCCAAAATACGAACAAGCCTTAAAACGACGACCGTTCAAAGATACGGTGCCCAAACACAGAACAAATATTTTGTGATTTCTTACCTAAAAATCACCTTTTTAGGTTATCACACAATTGTTTACTCTAATACTTAAGGGCCATTCCATCGTCACGGGAAGGACATTTACACTACATTTTTGATGCTTTAAAGTTGTATATTTCTAAAAATACAACATAAATTCTGCTAATTGTATGATACATGAGCAGTACAGACTTAGGATTATATGTAGCTGATGTTTTCAGTATTTTCTCCGTTTATAGTAGAAAATATTAATCCCTAAACGTCTGTCACGGGCGGGGACAAAAAAGAGAAGTGACTTTCGACACACCAAGTGAATGTTACAAAACTCTGTGAATTCTTCGCTCAAAATGTTTTTATTTAAACGGAAATGTATAAATGATGAAATTTTTAAACAAACTTCACATAAGAGAAATTTGCCAAATATTTATATTGATAAATAAACTAAACTTTACTGTATCACGGGCAGGACACATGGTTGTCACGGGCAGAACACCGTGTGAATCAATACACAAAATCTCAATAAGAATGATTTCAAAAATGAAATAAAATCGAAAATAAGTCAATTTCTGCTGTTCTGTTATAGCATTGTACACAAATAATTCTATTTACTTTACTTGAGGCTCGATTTTATCACATAAAAATAATAATATGTCGTACACTTATTTCTCACCACCTACACTTTAGGAAATGGTTTTACTTGCCCATTTACACCCACCTTGTAGGGAAATTCGTACAAAACACTGTCTAACAGTATATAAAATAGGTGCTGGTATCCAGTGCCCGTGCCGTGGGAAATCAGCGCCCGGGGCGAGAGTATACGACGCGTCGCGACGGCGCCCCGTAAATATGAGTGAGGTCGACAGATCAGACGCGTAAGAAAATTTTCAAAAATAAACCCTGCTTTTCCTTGATTTTGAGCACTTTTTAATACTTTTCCCCTCCATTTTATATATATCTTTTATTTTTTCCTCCTGAATTTTGCGCCCCTTACTTTGACGCCCGGGGCCTTCACCCCGCTCGCCCCTTCCCCCCACGGCACGGCACTGCTGGTATCACATGTATTATTTGATCGAAATTCACGTGTAAGACACATCTTCAACAGTCTTGAAAATTTTTACCGCAATCGCTTAGGTCTTCATACGAATTTCCTTGACTTCTTCGTCCTCTTCCACTGGGCTTTATGCGATAGTTGCATGTCTATGTTTGCTTTTTCTGTCCACTAGAGAAAAATTCCATCAACAAAAATGTTCCTTGTGTTACATCTTCAACAGCTGGTCTAACACAAGCTTTGTTAACATGTATACCTAAGTCGTCCCTCAGGATAACTTCATGGCTTTCGGAATCATCATTTTCAGAATCTGAATAAAAGTCTGTTAGAAATTTAAAGATTTTACACGGATGAAGCTCTGATTTAAAAGTTCGACGAAATACCAAATTTTCGCTGTCAAATTGCAGGAGAAAAAACTGTTTTGATTGAAGACATTCAATTGACAAGAGCATTTTCCCGTCTTTTATTCAAAGCGCCTTTTTTTTCTTTTTTTTTTTTTTTTTTTTTTTACAATTTCTGTTGATGATAAAGTACGGGACAAGAATAAACGACCAAAAATACCATTAAAACTAATGGCATTTTTGGTCGTTTATTCTTGTCCCGTACTTTAGTAGTAAAACAGATATATTTTGAAACGAAGAGCTTAAAGCTACTACGAAATCAGCAGCACATTCTACAATTACTTTCTTTTGTTTCACAAAGTTCCATACTGGCCTTTTTGTACGTACTCCAATCCCATCCACTTCTCCCTTGAAACGAACGAAAAGGTGACCCACTGATAATATTTATATGACACTTATTTTAAGTTAAAACATCATACTGACAGTAATAGATAATCCTCTATTTAAGTAAATAATGTTCATGCTTAGAAAACTTTATTTTAGTGCACATGGAATCATTTTCTACCAGGAATAACCAATGTACACAAACTATCCCACCTGTGGCATGCCCACTGTCACGGGCAGGACAAGTTTTCAAATTGAAACAAATCGAAATAAATTATTAGCATTAGTCCAAAATTTGGTAAGTGTGAAGTAAACGTGCAAATTGTCACTTCTACTAAGTACGAACCACATTCTCAAATTTAGTAATTCAGTACAATAACTTTTGGTAGTTTTCTGTCACGGGCAGGACACTCAAGTTGACGTTTATATCTTTAATGATATTATAAACAATTTTTATCCTGTAAACACTTTTTCAACTGCAGCTTGTAGCAAAAAGAAGCTTCTTGAATAGCTCAAAGTTACTTCAGCCAAACATGCACAATATACCGTAAAATATTGCCGATTACAAGAATAAATATTTCCTCGCAGCTGACATGTTACAAATTCACAACTTAGACTTAAAATTTTACGTGAATTCTAAGTATAAATAAGTTTTTCTTTGTGAAAAAGTAAATTTCGTTCTATTTACTTCATATATACGTAAAAATGCATTGGTTTTGACAGTTTTCGAAAATTTGGGTTCAGGCTCACTTTCGCGTGGAATGGCCCTTAAAACACTATTGGGAAATAACTCATTTTTTATATTTTTTCATTAACACAAATAATAAATCATGTCATTAAATTAGTTATCTTAAATCTAACCAAAAGATCCCTGGAATGGAAAAATGAGAGTCTTTTTAAAAACATCACTTTACTAATAGCAACTAAAATATGTATAAGTGATATACCCTGTGATGAAAACACGATTCTTTTCGCCCGAGATTTTAGCGATTCTCGACTCGATAAATTTTCGGGCAGCTCCAAAATCTGTCAAATACAGACATTTTCCTATTTCATGCTTTGTACGATACGGACACGAACCCAAAAATACAAACAGTCAATACAAAATACGGACGTATGTAAACCCTAGCCATAGACAAATTTTGAAAATCGGTTCTAAGCGTACCACATGCAGCAGAAGACAGCACGACGTTGTGGAACAGTGAAAAACGGTCAGTCGAAGTTTAAATGAAAAGTCTAAATACCAATTTTTCTTCTTTCTTTTCTTTCTTTTTCTTTCTTCTTCTTCTTCTTCTTCTTCTTTTTTTTTTGTACAGTAAGGGATTCTGTGATTTGAACATCTTGTAACTACCATCCCCATTCTTCCCCTTCTAAATAAAACTACCATCAAACATTCTTTCTGAGGAGTATCTTATGTCACAAATTCTACGTACTGTCTAATTTCAAGTTTTCTTTAAGCAGTTTGTAGTGTACATAACTTGTTCCATATATTTTCTATCTGAAAGTATTTTACTGTAATGCTTTCTCTTGTTACAAAAAATACTTATAATATATTTTCTTTTCTTCATAAAGGCTAAATTCTTCTTTATTGATAGTAATTTTCGAGCTTATACAGTGTAACTGGCTAAAACGCTATTGAAGATCACATTGAAAAAATAAATAGAAGGGATTTTAAATTCAAATCATAACTTCTACCGAAAGGAGAAGTACAAAAGTAGTTACTAGAACAAAAGAGTTTTATTCAACAATGAAAATTAATATCAATAAAGAATAAGTTAGTCTTTATAGATAAAAGAAAAGCTCTTAGAAATATTTTGAGTGTTTGTTTTTTAAAGATAAAGTGTGAAAGAATCACAAATCACATTGAAAAAAAATGGAAGGGGTTATAAATTGAAAATAGCACCTCTATCGAAAGGAGTAGTTACTAGCTAAAGAACTTTATTCAACAATGATAACTGAATAAGGTCGAAAAGCAGTATCAATAAAGAATAATTTAGCCTTTATGGATAAAAGAAAAGGTCTCAGAAGTATTTTTTTAATAAGACAAAGAATTACAGTAAAATACGTTCAGATAGAAAATACATGGAATGAGTTTTGCTGAGAATTTTGCGCTGTAGAAGTTGGTAACGCTGTCAGCTTTTACAAAATTCCGAATATCTCGGTAAGTACTTGACTTATCGACTTCAAATAAACGTGAGAATGCTTCTTATGACATACCAAATTCTTCTATAAATTTTAAATCGTAATGTACTTATGCACCATATCCAAACTCGACTTTTGTCTTTTCTGTTATGTCAACACTGTTGAACGGACCCATCTAAACTTGGTGTCAATTTAAACCGTTCTGGCCAATATTTAAATTATTGTGCAAAACTAGTGTGTACCTCACTCCCTGTGTGTGCAAAAGGCGTTTAAATGTGACACATATTTAACGTTATTTCTCAAGAAGTTTGCAACACTGTCCTGCGGGTGGCATATCTTTCGTCTCCCTTTTTAGTGTTGAATTCAATTATGAAATACAATTTAGGTCGTTCCATTTTAAAAATCATAACTTTATATTGGGTTGGCAACACTGTTCATCCGGTGATGTCAAATAATACGTCTGCCAATGTGCCCCTTTGTATAGTTGCTTCGTGCAAAGTTTCGCTTCTCTCTCTCTCTTTTGGTTTCTCCGTCATCAAGGTCATCAAGGTTTGACATTATAAATGACGCACCCAGTATATATATATATATATATATATATATATATATATATATATATATATATATATATATATATATATATATATATATATATATATATATATATATATGTATATATATAT
Source organism: Thermobia domestica (assembly GCF_964235325.1). NCBI lineage: Eukaryota > Metazoa > Arthropoda > Insecta > Zygentoma > Lepismatidae > Thermobia > Thermobia domestica. The sequence goes on along the minus strand of NC_137466.1, from coordinate 99,424,555 downwards.
ATATATATATATATATACAGAAAACAACTTTTCTGTATAAGTAAGTAGATATTAGTCAATTATGATATTTAAAAAAAATCTATATTTTTTACATCTCGATTATCCTAATTTGTTACGGTTGAAAATGTCAAGAATAACTGGTTGAAAAGGAATTTGACCAGACTCCGAAGTCTCCTTATTTCAATACTACGACAATAATAGTGTTCATTGTAGAAGGAACTGATTAATTTTATTGTTTTGTTTGACATTTACTCTATCTTGACATTCACCAATTATAATCCAAATCAACAACAGTAATTCTTTATCTTCTAAGAAATCACGCTTACAAGAAACTTTTGCTGGTGTCACACGAAATGTGGAACGAAACTATGGTCAATCGATTTGTATTAGTGAACACGAAAATCCATGGGCGGGAAAAACCCTCGATCTCAATCGTTCCGTACTTAGGTGGGGAGGGGGAGGGAGTAAGACCACTGGCAACACAACACGTTGTGGATAATCAGACCAAATATGGAGCGAGTTCGATGAATATATGCGTAGAAGCACAACATACCTATACTACAATGTGACATTATATTCGACAATACTCTGACAAGTGAGGGCAGAGACGTAGCACATAACGACGGAGGAGGGAGCGGGTAAGCGCAAGTAAAAATTGCCATATACCTAGGTAATTGAGGAAAACGAAGAAGCAAAACGTCAGGGGAATAGTACAGTAATAATACATGGTCAAGTAATCAATCACGAACTATAGACAGCCTGTAGACGACACCGTGAAGTAGAAATAGAAGATGGAGGGGATTGTCCATAGGGTCCGGACCCCCTCCCCTCGTAACGTACGATGTGTATAGACTGTTGTATACATGTAGGCATTTATTTTCATATGTTTATGATGATGATGATGATAATGACATAAAAGCAGTGGCGAACGGTGATAGTTTCAAGAGGGTAGGCCCTATGCTATAATAATAATAATAATAATAATAATAATAATAATAATAATAATAATAATAATAATAATAATAATAATAATAATAATAATAATAATAATATGAAACAGATTATCGATGGACATAACTATTTTAGGATATATCGCATTTCAAGGGGCCACATTTTATCATCTCTTTCAATCTTCAATAAGAAAGCAAAAGTCTTCCTTGTGCTCATCCAACCAAGGAATGTCGTTGGAAGCAATCAGATAAGAAATTTTGCAGATGTCCACTCAGCCGTGGACCCAACACTTCTTGTTATCTTTCGATCAGCGTTTTTCTTCCAAGATCACTATAAACATTCTCCAAGGAAGTGATTCCTTGTCACGCATTAAAAATAACAGGAAATCACTAACTAGTTCATTTTTAAAATACTGATTCCATTTCACAGGTAGTGAGGTACATAAAGACACAATTATATAGGTATATAAATATCCAAACTTCACTGCTATTCCAGTTAAAGTTGTCTAGTATATGTTTCAAATAAATATTCTTGCTTTGAATTTCTTATTGCTGATCATTGGGAATAGTTTATAAAAGTGTAGAAATATATGGACGTTCAAGTTAGGGCTTTACGTTGATTGACATAGAACAAAACACGATAATACATAGCTAGAAGCTGTATTTTTAGAATTGAATCAAATTCTCAATAAAATATATCATCTCTACTCTTAACATTCTTCTAAAACCGAACATTTTTGAAATTAACTAGTACCTCTGGTTTCATTATTGATTTCCATTAAGCAAAAACGGCGAGAGTTACCGAGAAATGTTTTCCTGGAATCGATTAAACGTCCCAACAATACATGCTATCTACTCCGTTAAGCTTCTATTGAAACCGGGAGTGTTAAAATCAACAATTTCTAATTTTAACGTTGATACCCGTACCATAAAAGCGGTAATAGATAAGGACGAACGGTTTTTGGAAATCGGTTCAGCGTTTCAAGGAATCATATCATTTGCGCTCGTAACACTCTACAAAACCGGAAGAGTTTAATTTTTCTTACTTCTTCCGGTTTAAAATTTGATCACCGTAGATCACCGTATAGCGAGTAATGACTTTCTAATACAGGGCCGTCATTTGGGAGGGCAGGGAAGCAATTGTTCCTACTTAAGTTTAAGAAATACATTTTTTTAAAATGTAGCTTATACTAATATATAACAAAAAACGTCAAGCTCTTGTCGGAGCATAATCTTGCCTCTCTGACAGAATCTGAAATGCCGCCACTGTTCTCATATGGATTCAATGTCCCAAGAAAGGAACGTATTTATTTCTCTATCCTCAAAGTTTTATATTAGTTATACTTATCTATATGACAAGCTGTTGTGGGCCCTGTAATAAGACAAAAATATTTACTTTCACAATTTAATGCACGTTAATCACATCTCAGGTGCGTTTTAATCTAAATATATAATATGTATTGCACTTTCTAGAAATCAGTTTTCCTTAGTTTATTGCCAAGTAGACTAGTGCATAAATTTTGAGTTCCTTTTTCAAATCGAAGTATTGCGTTTTTTTCAATGCCAACTTCCGTCTGCTCTTGTATTGTAGCTCCGAAAACTTGTGTCCTCTTTGATACTTCGTATTGCAATTCACATGCTTATATCCAATCAAGTGCGAAAAGTCTTTGTTTTACGCTTTGCAGAATTTATTCGTACGTGATAGACAACATTCATTCTATGCTGGCAGATATAATGCCATTACAGTTTGGTTCCTCAATTAGTTACTAGGCGGCTGCAGATATGAAAAAAACCTACCTAACCCTCAAAAAATTCCTACAAAAGGTTTCTCAACGGTTTTTTGTAGTATCAAATGTGCTGAATAACATATTAAAAGTTTACCAATTTTGACCACGGGAAAGGCCCAATTTTCAAGATGGCGTCCAAAATGGTTGTTAACTCTTTTACAACTTTAGACTTTCATTCAAATAGCTACTGAATCATCACTATTTATCCTAGGATTATGGTTCGTGCATCATTCTCTTCAGAATAAAACAAGCTTTTAGGTGGTGCTATCCAAATGTGTGCATGGCCTACGTGGAAAGGGAAATTGAGAATAATTTGAGAAATTTCCCTCTTAAAAATCCCTTTTCTAAAGTTTTGCGCCCTCTGAAGCGGCTCCAGGTAAGAATACATGACCCAAACCTTCCTAGAGAAGTACTATGAGATATAGACTATGTACGTGCCAAGTTACATTGTGAAATCTTTAGTAGTTACGGCAGAATAAAATATTTACCAATATCCTACTCTGTGGATATATCTAAGCAAATATATAAGTAGACAATAAATAGGACAGAACATAAAAGTTTGAAACACAGTACTATTAATTCGGGTATTATCATTCGTGACTTGTTTTTTTTTAGAATGAAGCAAGCTTTCCTATGGTATCATTCCCATGCGTCCACGATGCACGTGGAAAGGGAAATTGTGGATAATTCGGAAAACTTCCCCCTAAAATTCCCTTTTCTAAAATTTTACGCCCTTTGAAGCGCCCCTGGATAAGATTACACTACCTTAATGTTTCTAGAAAATTACTATGCGGTATATGCTATGTGTGTGCTAAATTTCATTCCGATATCTCATTATTTTACTATGTTATTTGTTATTACTTTACTGGGTTAATTGACATAGTATGACAATGCAATAATATTTTATTTTGTTCCTTTCAACCTTCAGTATGAACGCTAACCTTGCAACCCGAGAAATCTGTCCTATTGGCCATGAAAACTTAAGTTGTGGCTCAGACATTGTACGACTTCGTCAGAAGGGAGCTGAAGGAGTCAGCAAAGCAAGTTCAGAAAGAAGAGATAAGTTGTTAATTTCAACAGGAGAAAAATACACTCAAAATGCAAGCAGCGCTACAGCAACACAAAAGACATTAAAAGTAAACAACAAAAAAGACTTGAACCACTAGGATATCTTAAGGTCCTTCTAACAGCCAAATAAATTGTCTCTTCTGCGGTATTACATTCACACATGGATGTGCTGGTATTAGTTATGTGAAAACAGAAGTAATTGTGAACAGTATTATTGAGTGTTGTAATAGTCGTTTAGATGAATGGGTGAGTATCGTTAAAGGAAGAATAGAATATTACGGACATTACCTCCACGCCGCTGGCTGTGTTTACTATCACTCTTGTAGCAGTAATTTTCGTTCTGAGCTTTGCATACTGCTACAGTTCCATAATGACTAAGAGGCGAAACGCAGTAGATCTGGCCGACCCAAAAACAAAGATTAAGAGCAAGCATTCTTCAAAGTTCGATCTTATGTAGAAAATAATGACGATGAACCCTTTCTTTCATACCTGATTTCCTGTAAAGATTGTTAAATGGTATTTTGTAGGTAAAATATATCTAAAGTATGATGACCGGGAAACCAGTACAGAGGGCTTAACGTGGAAATCTCTTGTTAGACAGATGTCTCAACTTTCTAATTGTCTCAGATCTAGAAAAAACAGCGCACAATTTGTCACTAGTGAATGAAGCAGAAACGCTATATTCATCAATGATATTGAAACAGATTACAATCGAAAGTGACATAAAGTCGGATACGCTGATCGAAATAAAAGAAAGACAGAATATGGCCACAGGTCAGAAACAAGTTTACTTTGGGCAAACTATCAGAAAATGTTGCAGGTTGCCCGATCACTCGTCAAAGCAGATCGCACAGGGTCCTGGATGATGCACCTGCAAGCGGTGTTAGACTGTCTGCCAATATTTGTTGCTGCTGGACACTATAACTACCTAAAATCTGCATATATCTAAGTGCAAGAAATGAGTCAACTGCAGAGCCACATTCTGATGTATATACCGCATTTGTCAAGGAATTCCATGTGATTCGCCGCAGTAACCAGTTCTGGGCAGGCCTTAGTCCAGATCTAGTAATCAAGCAGTGGCAGGTTGATCTACGGAAGTGGCATTACTGAAGAAATGCGTGCTTTGTGGACAATGTCCACGCCTATCTCATCTCAATATCACGATGACATGCAGGAATTCAATGGCCTTACATACACAACCAGTCATTAGCATCGAGGAACAACATTGTCAAGGATGAAAAGAAATCACTGAGACTTGGAGAAGATTAAAGAAAAACTTGTAACCTTTATGCCATTCTCACAGGCTCTTCTTTGAGAAATATTATTACGGGTGTAATTGCCAAAGAGGGTGTCAATGTGCATAATTCACAGATGATCAGGAAAAATATTGTACAAAATATAATTGGAAAACCAATTTTAATGTATCATTTAAAAGAAAAGACCAAGCAAAAACCCTTGCCAACGAGTCCAGCATTAAAATTGACAAAGGCAGAACCATTGATCCTACTCTTCTCTATCAACAATTTTTGGTTGTCAAAAACTTGAGAACTTTCTTTAGAACGTGTATTGACCTATGAGCTCAGTCCATTTGCAGTAGCCATGTTTGACGCCAAATAAATTTCGTAAAAGTGACAAAACTCAACTGGCTCATAGGATTGAGTTGTATATTACTAACCAATCTAAACAAGCTATCATGGATTCGGTTTCAGCAACTGAACATTATGTGTTAGATGGTAGTTCACTTTTTCATCGGCTGCCTTGGATAAAGAGCAAGAGTTATGGTGGCATTGTACGTTCATACGTAGAATTTACCATAAAACATAATATAATGGCAAAGCAAATGTTATTTTTAACTTTTACGAAGCTGGTCCTTCCATCAAGGATAATACACATCATCGAGGAGGCCAAATCACCCATTTCACTATCAGCTTCAATGAAGCAACAGAGTTTCTAGGGGGGGAAAGATGATTTTCCTGTCACAACTAGCAACAAACAGTAACTTTTCACATGGTGGCAGAAAACCTGCAGAAAAGTGGCTGCAGTGTTATCAATGCATCAGGAGATGCAGACGTAGACATCGTCAAAGCATCTGTCAAGTCATCAGAGCAACATTCAACAACATTGATTGGGGAGAATACAGATTTACTCATCCTCCTTCTTTATTGTGCTCAGTTTGATAATAAAGGCCTATATTTTCGTTCGGACAAGTCTACACTTCATAAGATATATGACATCAATGAAATGAAACGTTGTCTGGGTGGTAATGTATATTCGCAACTGTTGTTCATTATGCTAAACAGGATGTGATTTAACTTCGCACATATTTGGTGTAGGCAAGAAGTCAGTATTCCAAAGATTCATGAGCAGTGAAAAAAAAAATCAGAACTGTGGAAATGTGTTCCTGCTGCCACATCAAACAAAATTTGTTGTAGCATCGTTAGGGGTAAAGGTAATGGCTATCTTGTTTATACGCAGAAGTACTGACCTCCTTGCGCTACCAACTCTTCAGTAAAAGAAAAACTGTTTCTTTCATGTCACTCATCACTCCAGAGTGCCTTCCTCCTACTGAGTCCTCTACAAAATACCACAGCATTAAAGTTTATTACCAAATCAAGGTTTGGATCAGAAATGACAGTGATATGAATGCAGTTGATTCGAGGTGGAAACTATGGCACAATCAGTATATAGCTGTTATGACAGATACATCTGTTGCACCAGAAAGTCTTCTTCGTGTGCTCCACTGTAATTGTTCAACTGCCTGCCTAACAAAACGGTGCAGTTGCAAGAGATATGGACTACCATGCACATCTGTTTGCAGACCTTGCCAAACAGAAAACTGTGAAAATATTTTCAATGAATCTGTTTGGGATGAAGAATGTAACGAGGACTATTCGTAAATACGTTAATGTTTAATAAAACTTATATTAATTTTGTGTAAACTAAGGACAAAGAAACTATTCTTTACCATTTAGATGTAACAAATGTATTTTAAGACTATAAAAAATACACTTCAAATACATTAGAATGAAAACTGAGGAAACAAAATATTTTGAATGAAATAGTATGGGAAGAAAAAATCTTACAATGATTGTTTGTAAATATGTTGAAGAAAAATTCTGTTAATTTTTGCTAAAATAAGAATAAAGAAAGTACTGTTTACAATTTCGGTGTAGCAGATATGTGTTAAGTCCATAAAATTATGAGTAGACACTAGAATAACTTTTCTACGATGAAAACTGTAGGATGTGCTATTTATTGCCTACTTATAGGTTCGGTTAGGTATATTCACAGAGTAGGATATTGGTAAATGCTTTGTTTTCTCGTAACTATAGAAAATTCAGAATTAAATTTCTCACACATATAGTCTATTCATCATAGTAATTTTCTAGAAACATTAAGGTAGTGTACTTTTATCTGGGGCCGCTACAGAAGACTCAAAACTTCTGAAAAGGGAATTTTTTTCGAATTATCCACAATTTCCCTTTTCACGTGTATCATGGACGCATGGAGATGATACCATAGGAAAACTTGCTTCATTCTAAAAATAATGAGTTACGAATGATAATACCCGAATTAATAGTACTGTGTTAGAAACTTTTATGTTCTGTCCTATTTATTGTCTACTTATATATTTGGTTAGATACATTCAAAGAGTAGGATATTGGTAAATTTTTTATTCTGTCGTAACTACTAAAGATTTCACAATGCAATCTGGCACGTACATAGCCTATATCTCATAGTACTTCTCTAGGAAGGTTTGGGTCGTGTATTTTTATCCGGAGCCGCTTCTGAGGGCGCAAAACTTTAGAAAAGGGATTTTTAAGAGGGAAATTTCTCAAATTATTCTCAATTTCCCTTTCCACGTAGGTCATGCACACATTTGGATGGCACCACCCGAAAGCTTGTTTTATTCTGAAGAGAATGATGCACGATCCATAATCCTAGGATAAATAGTGATGACCCAGTAGCTACTTGAATGAAAGTCTGAGATTGTAAAAGAGTTAACAACCATTTTGGACGCCATCTTGAAAATTGGGTCTTTCCGGTGGTCAAATTTTGGTAAACTTTTAATATGTTATTCAGCACATTTGATACTACAAAAAATCGTTGAAAAACCTTTTGTAGGAATTTTTTGAGGGTTAAACCGTATTTTCAGCCGCCTATACTGAGTTCGACAAAAGACCTCACATAAGTCAAAATAATCTATCAAGTCTGTCTGCTGTTCCTCATTCTTCAGTATGCTCTGCAATACGTTCTACATTACATATATATCTCAGGCCACTTTCAACTTGGTTCACTGCTAGAAATGCTAAGCACAAATCATTCCACTACGTGTATGCACTGATTTATCTTCCTTGTATACAGCTCGTGAATCTAATGCTTGAATCTTCCTCCACACAGACTGCGACAAAAGGTAGAAACAGCCTTTCACATTTACACTCGGTACGAAACTTTTTTTAAAGCATTTATTATCGCCATTTCGAAGCCCATCCAATAGTCAAAGTGTCAAGTATTATACCTAGAGAAACATATTTTTGATACTATGTATCTCTTATCTCTCTGAATAGTATAAATTTTAGCAATATTGGGTAGGGATGGCCAAAAATGTTCGGATCAGGATATCCCGGACCCAATGAGATCCAGATCCGAATCTTGTCAGATCCGGACCTAGAACCGGACCTCGGATCCAAATCTCAGATCCGGATCTCGGATCTGGATCCGAAATTCGAATCTCAAATCTTGATTCGTATCCAAACCTACATCTGAAATTGTGGTGATAAAATTGAATATCTAAAATTCGTTAAAACTTTTTTTCGGATTCACTAATATAGTAGGTTGTAGTGCTTTTAAATGTTTCCATAACACGTCTGTGCTACCTTTGTTCTTTATTTTATTTTAACCTTGCAATGTTCTTTACATGTTGCACTTTCTGACGAAGTCTAGTAAAATGTTTCCAAGTTTGATTTCTTCCCATTTCAGAGTATAGTGAACTGTCTGAAAACTGATGTAAATGGTAACAAATTCTTCTGTTTAGCTCCTCTTCAAAACTTAATGTTAGCTTCACATTGAAAATGTTTATTTTATTCTTAGAAAATAAACTTTACTATTTTCTCATATACGAATGAAATATCTTTTAGATAAGGCCCTTCTAATCGCAGGAATACTAGACAAAACAAACTCTATATTAATTGTAGTTTCTGACTCACTAGAGTCCAACAAATATCTTTCACTTCCAAGATACAACAAAAAATAAGACTGGTTGGCGCGGAACAACAGTAGATTTTTAAACATACACACGAGAATTTCAGGAAAGCGATATGGTTATGTAGTATTATTAGTATTAATAAAAGTGTTCGTTGTGTGACTTTATCACGTACTTTATGGCTTGCCCTTCTGAGGTTGAGAGTTTGTTGAAGGAATAAATATAAAAGAGATTTCTGTTATTTTTCTTCACCCTCAGGTTTCTTTCATCATACATGGCAGGACGTAACCAAAACATATTCATGCATCGTATCATTGAAGCGTTTTGTGTTTTGTATATTAAAGTGTTCAAAAATATTTAACATATTCGCATTTGTTCATCTGATCTCAGGTTCAATTCTCGGTGGGAACGCACATGAGACAATTGGAAGCTAAAACAATATAAAAATAGTATTTAAAAGTCAGGAAATTGATATTAAAACTTGAGCTATCTGTTGGGACTGTAAGGCCGTAGTTAAATTAACCCACACGTTTCGTAAAGATATATTATGTCGTTATTGTTTATTTACTATAAGCTACCAGATACATCCTCAGAGGCCACTTTACACTGTAGTAATCAACAGATGAAAACAACATTGGAAAAGGAATGAAAGGAAGGTCTCCAGAGCCTTAGATCAAGGTACTAACCTAGCATTTGCCCAGTATTTGAAACAGAAAATTTTCCGATTCATAAAAACATACTCCACTTATTCCTATATCGTTGTTTAGCAGTGATGTGAGGTGGAAAATTTTCTTCTATATTTTTCCGGAAAATTTTCCGTTCTTAACAAGTATCAGTGATCAAGTAACAATTCCTCAGTATTCATAAAATTGATTGAATTTATGTATAGAAATGTTAAAAATGGAAAGATCGTTTAAAGAATCTGAAAATTTTCATGGCTCACACACTTTTCAGTACTATGTAGGAACAAGTGAAACAATGTTTCATAAATCGAAATATTTTGTGTCTTGTATGGAAAAATTGAAGAAATTTTTAGAGTCGGAAAATTTTCATCATTTTGAAGCAAAAAGTAAAACAACTTTTTGTGAATCGGAAAGTTTTATTGCTCTGTAGAAGCAAATGTAAGGAATTTTCATGAATCGGAAAATTTTCATCACGATGTAGAAACAAGTGAAAACACTTTTCATAATCCGAACAGTTTTGGATATTATATATAGTGATGTTAGGTGGAAAATTTTCCACTATATTTAACTGCACATTGAGATATACAATTCCTGTAGAGGAAACTTAGACAGCAACAAATTATAATTTTCCAATTAGATTTCGGGAACCAGGAAATTTTCTAATATTTCAAGTTGGGAAGTAAACATTTACATAGTGTTTCTCTCTCTCTCTCTCTCTCTCTCTTTCTTTCTTTCTCTCTCTCTCTCTCTCTCTCTCTCTCTCTCTCTCTCTATTATATCTACTTCTTTCTAAATGTTGCAGAGTGTAAATCTATAAAAGTAGTAAAGCTATGAGAAAACCGTCTTATGCGTATTAAACTGACGAAATCTAATATTGTAAGATCAAAGGTGGATTATGAGGGAAGAACGCATTGAAGTTTTTGAAACATTCTTGAAATGAAGAATCGTTAGATTTTCATTTCATAAAACTTTTTAAGACAATATTTATTACCAATAAATTCTACGGCTAAACAACGATGTAGGAATAAGTGGAGAATGTTTTTATGAATCGAAAATATTCATGACTTTTAATAAATTGAAATTTTAATTAATAGAATGGAATATTTGTACTCTACGAACTCATGTTCTCTGCTCTTTGCATACACACACACACACACACACATAGAGAGAGAGAGAGAGAGAAAGAGAGAGAAAGGAGTTGAATTGAGTTGGTTTTGAGTTTAACGTCCCTTTCACCAGCGAGACTAGATAAGACGGGACCAAGGGACCAACTGATTAACGTGAAATCCGAACTACATGAGCTCCCGCTGGGAATCGAAGCCAGGTCTTCCATGCCAAAGGCGCGTATGCTAACCGCTTAGCAACGAAGGAGCTCGCAGATGAAGAGTAACACTGTGTAAAAGTTTACTTCCCAACGTGAAATATTAGAAAATTTTCCGGTTCCCGAAAGCTAATTGGAAAATTATAATTTGTTGCTGACTAACTTTCCTCTACAGAAATTCAGTTTTGTAGCTGAATGTGCAGTTAAATATAGTGGAAAATTTTCCAACTAACATCACTATATATAATATACAAAATTCTCTGGCTTATGAAAAGTTTTCTCCACTTGTTTCTACATCGTGATGAAAATTTTCCGATCTATGAAAATTCCTTTCACTTGTTTCTACAGAGCAATAAAACTTTCCGATTCACAAAAAGTTGTTTTACTTTTTGCTTCAAAATGATGAAAATTTTCCGGCTCATAAAAAGTTCTTCAATTTTTCCATATAAGACAAAATATTTCGATTCATGAAAAATTGTTTAACTTGTTCCTACATACTACTGAAAATTGTGTGAGCCATGCAAATTTTCAGATTCTTTAAACGATCTTTCACTTTTTTACATTTCTGTACATAAATTCAACCAATTTTATGATTGCTGAGGAATTGTTACTTGATTACTGATATTTTTTTTAGAACGGAAAATTTTCCGGAAAAATATAGCGGAAAATTTTCCACCTCACATCACTACATATATTGTTACAGATGGCTGTGGGTGCTGTTGTTCACTCTGAGAAATGAATCTTCTTAATAAATCTCTGTTAGAAATTCCATCAGACTAAATATGCTTTGCTGAATGAGCGTCAGTGAAATGGACATACTATTTCGCCGTCTAAAATGAAATAAAAATCATAGTGTAAACTGGTAGTTAAGTCAGCAGGCGACAAGAAAATTGGACAAACGAGAAGATACCATTAGAGACACATGATCCTAGGTTTTAATCCCTATGGTCTCACTGGCCTCACTAACTGCCTCCAATAAATAATTAGATATATTAGTACAACATGTGGTTATTTTTGATCTCTTGCGTACTATTACATCCAAAAGTTTCTTTCCTTTTACTTTTTTTAATTCAAAGCTTTAAACATACTAAATTTTAGTGTTCGATTCGTGAGAGGAAGGTTGGGATACATCCGCTTGTATTTTTAGCCTACTTCTGGTACTTGAACCACATTCAAAAATTGTAATTTTTGTCATCTAGCATCTCCTTTTCTAAATTTCAAAAATCGTAAAGTATTCTAGTAACCTGTTCTATGTTTCCATTTGAACAATCTATTTATATTCTTATTCTTTAACTCTGTTTTTATAGGTATTGCATTTATTTGAATCTGGTCTCTAAACTTACATTTAGATAATGAAAATTCAAAGTATATACGTATATTCAAACGGATGTAAATGCTCCCCTAAGCCATCTCTTGGAAGCGAGAAACAGTAGTGAGAAAAATCTACCATATACTTATATAACATGATTTTTGATTTACTAATTGATTGTAGAGTTAATGGGCACATAATTATTGATGCGTTTGTTCCCCGTTACGAGGAATTTGATTTTGTATGATTATTTATGTTCGCACCAATTCCTCCGGATATAATTATAGAACCGTGTTAACCGGGGAAATACAAACTTGAGTAGTGGTTCAGATCCACTTATATCCCGTCTCGCATATCAAAAAAAGGAATATGTATTTATCATATATATTAGACAATTTGAATCGAAATAGCAACTTGAGCTTTTGTTGCTTACGAGTTTAAAACTCATATAAACGAATTTTATATAAATCTCAATGCACAGATTTTTTGTTTTAAATATCTAATTTATAATTCAATTTTGGAGATTTATATATAATTGTGTCTTCATATACCTCCCTACCTGTGAAATGAAATCAGTATTTTAAAAATGAACTAGTTAGTGATTTCCTGTTATTTTTAATGTGTGACAATGAATCACTTCCTTGAAGAAAAAGCTGATCGGAAGATAACGAGAGGTGTTGAGTCCACGGCTGAGTGGACACCTGCAAAATTTCTTATCTGATTACTTCCAAAGACATTTCTCGGTTGGATGAGCAAGGGAAGACTTTTTGCTCTCTTATTGAAGATTGAAAGAGATGATAAAATGTGTCCCCTTGAAATACGTTATATCCCTATTTTATTACAAAACACAAGAAGACAAATTCTCATAAATTTAACATAATTGTAGGTAATCGTCAGCACTTATTCGATCCGGATCTCAACTTTCATAATGAAATTCACGTATGTGACTCATACCTGATCTTATTTCGCCGTAATGCAATTTAACTTTTTTTCAATTGAGCGTGATCGGATGAGGAAGATGGACTATCACATTATCTGCGCATCAGCTGGTTCGTCTACTTGTACTGAAACAAACTCTGCTTGTAAAATTCTGTCTTTAATTATATTGTTCAAAACACGTAACAAGCATTCAATCAAGTCATTTTGTGTGTCACTTAATTCCCCTTTAAAAACAGAATCAGACTTAAATATTTTTTCATACGCTGCTCTTTATGTCAACGCCTACAAATAATTTTTTGTACCAACGCATGTAGAACTTTTTTGCCCTCTGTTTGTTCTATTTTCTACACAGAAGTTGGTCTTCGTTTCTTAATAACACATTAATTTTCAAAAGACCACTGACAAGGAGGGTTATTTAATAGGAATTATATGATGTTCATATTCTCCACTTACTAGAATTTTCTCTCATTCATATTTGCAAATGTAAGAAAAAATCTCACTCACAATACTTCAAGAACACACACACTCTCTGCTCAATTCTAATCAACTCAACGAATCTGATTTCGTACGGGTTTGCGCCAAGGTAACGGAATAAAGGGGCATAATAGGCGTGGCGCATTGCTTTTCCAGCTTTTGTGTTACGTTAGAGTCCGCAAAATTAAGCAAAGTTCGTACCGAATGGAGCCCCACTCTTGTTCTTTATTCGTTTAACATATCGAATCGAAATCGAAGGTCTCGAGTGAAACGCTTTATGTAGAAACGAAAGTCGATAAACTTGTCCTTCGCAGATTATTACCAAACGTTTTCTCGCAGGATTTTCTGAGTAGCTTGGCGGTAGTTCTATTGCCGCCTGAGACACTACTCGGTGAGCCTAAATGGATAGGCCGGGCATCATGGCCTCTTACGACCCCTCGCCACTGCATAAAAGTAAGACAACAATATATGCCCCTGTGGGAATGAACTGCAAACTCCAATACACCACTATACATTGGAGAATCAGTTCAGGAAGGTGAGGGCCGTTGTCCCCTTGCCTTTCTACTTGACAATGTCCAAAATATATTACTATGATATTCACCTCAAGTCCAGCTCGTATGTGTTCATACCTTCTATGGAACTTTTCCCCTACGCTATACCACACGCTACCCGCCCTCCTCTGTTGTTACATGCTACGCTTCTGCCCTGCTTGTCACATTGTAGTATATGTTTAACTGCGCTCCTATGCATATTTTCATTGAATTCACTCCATATTCCGTCTATTATCCACAACATGTTGTGTTGCCAGTTGACCTACTCTTCCCCCCATAAGTACGGAACGGTTGCTATCGAGGGTTTTTCCCGCCTATGGTTTTTCGTGTTCACTAACACAAATCGATTGGCCATAGTATCGTTCTACGTTTCGTGTGACACCAGAAAAAGTGTCCTTGTTAGTTTCATGAAAATCAGAAACATTATTATTATTATTATTATTATTATTATTATTATTATTATTATTATTATTATTATTATTATTATTATTATTATTATTATTATTATTATTATTATAGCAATTACCCTGAATCAGACGTAAATGTTTCCCCTTTTCCTTGACTAATATCAATCATAAGCAAGATAATTCATTGGGAAGCGCGAAAGGAAGTATACGCAATATTTCCTGAACATCGGGTAGTTTTTAAGGAAGGTTATTGCTTCACAATGCTTAAGTAAGATAGAATAAATTCACTTCCTTCCCTCTGAGTGCAATATCTGTAAGTATGTAATTTGAAAGAACAGAGATTGTTATCCTTAAAATTCTAATTGTGTTACAAAATTTTGGCGAATGTCATTTATAAATCGTATGAGGGTAGTAGGTTAAATTTACTAACACCTATTTTAGCTCCAAGCAGTGAAGAAGATTGCGATACCTGAGTAAAACATACCCTACATACTTCATGAAAATCTAATATCATTAACAAAAATTATCGTGGAATACAAGTTTATGGGCTAGGATATTTCAGCCCTCATTCTTGACTCGTTTCAACCCCAAGCAGTATGAATTGGGGAAAAGACTCAAATAAGTTATACATTATACTGTATCAAACTTCGATCATTTTTACGATGCTTATTTTGTACTTAATTTTAAAGTAAGAGGGTGTAAATTCACTTCCTAAGGTAGGTGCAGGTAAATACGCCATGTTAAGGTTGGATATTTTACAGCCTTAATTTTCATAAGACACAAAGAACAACACATGTGCGTTGCAGAGTACTCTTTTCCGCATGTAGAAAAAAATGTGGCAATGATGCCACTCACTTTTGTTTTGTACCCAAGGTAAAAGAAAAAAGTGTTAAAAACTGGCGTATTTACCAACACGTGCAGGTAATTACGCCAAGTCTAGGATACTACTAAAAACCTGTAATAAATTTTGCAACTACTTATATCATCTGTATTATACTAACTCAAATATTACGCGTACTACACAGCATGGCTGATGCAAAAAACTAGAATAATCAAAGTGCAAGATGAAGATAAACTGTAAAAACGATAATCTACAAAGTTGAAATAAAGTTCCAAACTGAAAAGTTTTAGTACAGAAGAAGATAAAAAGACAGTGTCAATGTACTGTGTCTTAAAAATACTACACCGATATTACAAAAACATGTGGTATAAATGAAAACATCTTTGTCTTCTGCAATCAGTCCTGCACAAACCCTGGCGTATTTCGCTGCACCATGCTTGGTATTGATTTAGTAGCAATGGAATCACAAATACTGAAGTTACACTTACAAAACTAAGTGTTGTAGACAAAATAAGGCGTACGTTGTTATAAGCAACCAACAATGTTCTGAGTTAGCACGATACTAATAACGGATTCTTACCTCTATTGAAATAATAACGTCCTCCCACGGAACCTTCCCGAAGCAAGCAACACTGCAAGGCTTGTCAGTCATCGGACTAGTCCAAGCCCATGGATTTCGTCAGAAACGTTCCAGCACTGAACACTTGGCACATTTAGCTGCACTGGCGTATATACCTGCATTTACCTTAATTCTCCACTAATTTTCTTCTCAATGAGTAGTAGCGATTGCACCAATATCGATTATCTTACGAAAGATATCGTAGAACAATATTTTATTTTAAAAATCGGTTAAGGGGATGATTTACCCATTATCGGGTCAAATTCACCCATTATTGATTGATTTAATTTAAAAAAGCTCTCAAATAGCCTATACTTCGTGTTCTAACAAATTCGAACGAAACCTAAAGAGAATGTTATTTTTAAAAATATATATTTAAAAAATGATTAAGAAAGGGGTAAGTTCACTCTCTTGTTCTTGATTGATTTCAAACACAAGCAATGGTGATTGTTACAAAGCAGCAGAAATAATATACGACATATTGCACTAAAATCGAACATTCTTTTACGAAAGTTACCGTAGAGGATGGCTGGTTAAGGTAAGTGAGTCTTCATATTTAACCGACGTGAACTCCAAGCATGGAAATTTGTGAAAGATGCAATAAACATATACACTATATATTCTCAAAATCAAATAATTTTTACGAAAGTTATAGTAGAACTATTTATTTAAAAACCCGAGGAAAGGGGATATAAGTTCACTCTTTCAATTTTGATTGATTTTAAATCTAGTTAGTGAGAATTATTGTGAGCCCTAAACAATATGCCCAAAAGTGCATCAAAATCTAATGTTTTTTCTTTTATGTAAAATATCGTGAACCATATTTTAATCGCTTGAGGAAAATGAGGGAGGATCTAATCTACATTAGAGGACTAAATTCACTAGTTATCGACTAGTTTAATCTCAAGCACTAAGAATTATCGAAAAGGCTCAAAAAAGAAAATACACATAATATTGTTATCAAAACCGAATTAGTTTTAGTGAGAATTTTTTAAAGAGATAAATCGGAAAGGAGGTGATATATGGAGCACTTTACTCTGTACTGATTGTAACTCCATATAGAGGAGAATGATTAAGAAACCTGAAAGAAAATATTCGAAGTATTGCAACGCTATTTCAACAGTCTTAAACTTTGTAATTCAATAAATAAAACGTTTGATAGTCCACCGATGTTTTATTTTATTAGAACTAACGTTTCAAAGTACAATTCTTATAGTAAGGGTAGCCAGATGCCTTTGAAACGTTAGTTATAATAAAATAAAACATCGGTGGAATATCAAACACCTTTATGAAATTACAAATATCTCCGTGGAAATTAAGTGAATACATAATTTTAATATTTGTTTACGTTGTTTTATTAAATTTTATATATTGATGTCTCCGGTTCCGAGTGTCCACAACCACCACATACTTCAACTGATGGGGTCGCAGTACTTTGTTGTAGAGCGTTCACCTCTGGTGCATGGGGTCTTTGGTTCGATCCCAGCTCGCGCCATATGAACTTTGAGGTGGACAAACACCGCGTGCATGTGTTTTCTCGGGGTTCTTCCGTTTCCTCTCACTTTCTTCATTCCACAATTTCATTCATTTCTCATCATCATCGTCTCCTTTAGCCTAGCCGCCATAACCGTGGCACATAAAACTTAAAGAGTTCATTTTCTCTCACTGATACTCAAGAACTACTTATTAAACCTTGCAACATGCACGGACACACAGACAGCATTATTGAAGAGTGATTTCGATACACGCTGTATAGTATTAATACAAGTATTGTACAAGTGTAGTATTGTACATTTTTTCTGTTTGAAATTCTGCTGTAATCGTGCAGTATACAACACCCGTACAACCAATATTATTCTTTTATCTCACTTTTGTCCAGAGGCAGCTTATGGGAGAAGTGAGATTAGTAAAATAAAAATAACATTTTATCACTTCAAACTAAGGGAACGAAACTTATCTAATGTTCTACTTTTTCTAGTTTAACGTCCCACGATTATGCTCCTCCAAGGATAAAGAAGATGGTGATGATAATATTGAATGAAATCGTGAAATGAAGAAAGTAAAAGGAAACCGGAGAACGCCAAGAAAATCCGTGCGGAAAGTGTTTGTTCACCACAAAATCCACTTGACGAGAACTGAGACAAAACAAGGACTTCACGCACCAGAGGTGAGCGCTCTGCTACTGAACCACCGCACTTCTACTTTTTGTATACAGAAATTAGAATAGTAGATGTTTTCTTCCCTTAGTAACGCCATAAAAGTTTTTCTTTTACCGGCGTGACTTTCTTCCGTCACTGCATTCACCCAAGTATAGTGTTCGTATGGTTACAAAGAATATTTCTTTCAGTGTGGTAAGAGCTACGTATCTGACTCTTAAATGATATAGGGGGCCAAGGTGGATCAATGCTAGAGCGTTCGCCTCTGGTGCTTGGGGTCCCTGGTTCGATCCCAGCTCGCACCAAGTAAACTTTGTGGTGGACAAACACCGTGTGCGTGGGTTTTCTCGGGGTTCTCCCGTTTCCTTCCACTTTCTTTATTCCACCATTTCATTCATTATTTCATCATCACCGTCTCCGTTAGCCTAGCCGGCATAGCTCTGGGACGTAAAACTCAAAGATTTCATTTCTTGAATGTTATAAAATGTTCCAAATTTAATGCCGACATCAGAAACTTACCTTCAGTGAAGACAAGTAAAGTTGGAAAAATTACAATCAAAAGCATAAAACGTGCACGCATCGTTTGGAAATCACAGACTTATTTTAGCACAATACACACAAACTATTACCAAACGTTCACATAGGTGATTGACATGGATCCATAAACCATATACTGACAACGAAAACGAGTCGGAAACAGATAAAAAAAAGAATCTAGATAATGTTGTTTGACCTTCATATTAAGGAAGTGTGATTAATCAGGATTTTCCTCTAAAATGATTAAATTTGTTTTCGCGTGCATGTTTTTGCGTTAAAATAATATTGTATCACGTGGAACAGGGAGGCAATAGTTTTGGCAATTAATTTATTAAATGTCCATATCTGAAATCTATTAAGGTTAGAAACATGACATTTGGCATCTGGACTCAGACTCAATCACTTAAAATATTTAAAGACGTGTTACAGCGTTTTTTCAATCTCTCCTGGAAGAAAAATGGGCGGGGTTGCAAATGTTTTAATAAGTTGGTCGTGTGAAGGGTATGGGGGAAGGAACGCTGGTAACCCTGATTTAAAGAAAAAAACATGTGAATTGAGTACCCACATGTTAAAAAAAATTGCGCGTATACTGTAACTCACGAATTTTCGCATTTATTCAATTTTCCTTACGTTTATGGGTAAAATTCTGTTACTAGTAAGTGCAGATAATAGGAAGCAATACATCTATGGAGATATTTCCAAATAATATAATAAAATAATTTTAAAAATCAGCAAAAAACAAAATTATGGTCGGTTCTGTGTATACTGGCAATCATGCTTTCGAGGGATTTTTGAAATAGCACAGCACGATTGCGCATGGAATTTCAAATTTGCAGTCGGGGAGTTGAATGAAGGAACTGGGAAGTGGAATAAAATATTGCATTTATTTTTTTAAACATAGTGTCTAGATTGTCTGTCAAATATAAATTAGTTTCTGTAACCAAGTCTCTTACGAAAATATAGAAACAAACAGGAAAAGTTGTCTTAAGGTTGGAAGTGATACGCACTATGGCTATGAGCATTTATTTGTTAAGAAAAAGAAAGCAAAAGAAATGTAGTCTCCGTGGTTAGGGGGGTAGCGTGGCGGATTAGTAGTTATTATAATGTTTTGACACCAGATCTAATCCCATCCCATCCCCACCAGATCGAAGCTGATGCTAAATTATTGTTCTAGTGTTTGCGTGTGCGTGTGTGTGTTTCTTTTTAGAGTCTTGACTTTCTCTGTTTTTTTTTCATATCTACAGGTGCAAGAAATGCAATCATAAGATTGTGTAAGGAATAAAGAAAGCTTTCTTTGAACAAAACTAAATTATACAGATCTCTGTGTGCCGAATGTTTCCAAAAAATAGCATGGATATGAACGATAATTGTACCATTCTTCTAAATTATACAGTAGCGTGGAAAACTGACATTAAAATATCAGGAATAAGCTTTCTTTTCTAGCATGACAATACATTACACGTAACTCATTAAATTTTTGGGATTACATATTATCACTTTACTTGTCGTTGTAGGCCTATTCGTTTTCACATTCGAGCTACGAAAGAAGAAATTGTTGTGATAGTGGTAAAAATCGAATTGGAGATTTCCATTAATTCAAGTTTCATGGCCCCTACATATCGAAAAAAAATGATTTTTCGATGTCTGACTATCTATTCGTCTGTCGGTTCGTCACGCTTTCACATGCACTCAAATAGAGGCCATATTGTTCAACGTATCTGGAGCGAATTCTAAATATGAGGTTTTTATAATATTTTATCGTTGCGAATTCCATACTCTCTGACACCTAAAAATAAGGGTAGTTAACTGATGGATAGAAATTTAAAATAATTAAATTTTCTCAAAAACAGTTGTAACGATTGTGTTTATTTCTACAAGTATATATTTTATTAACAACCCTTCACAGTAGTATGAATCATTGTTCTGAAAAAATACATAAGGTGTAATTTACTGTATGGGATGCGTTTTTTCGGACAATTTTCTCAACCACATTTCATAAATAAACGTATCATTAATAGTCTAAAATATGACATAAATCGTTCTTCATGTAAACATTCGGGAGAGGTAGTTTACCCATAGTGAGCTTTTCCTCGACAATTTTCCCATTAACACCTCAGGCAATTTTGTTCATATTTCGTAAAGGAATGTTTCATTAATAACCTAATATACTGCATAAATCGTTTGTAATGAAAACATCCAGAAGGAGTGGTTTTCTCAAGGAGTGATTTGTTTTTGACAATTTTCTTAGTAATAAATAGATACCGAATGTTTAGGCATTAAAAACCTGGAAAATAGGCAGGCAAATAGGCACTTACAATTTAAAAAATAGCCACTAAAATGTAGCTCGAAGTATTGAAAATTAATTAAAAACTGAATGCAATTAAGAAATAAATTCGTCATAGATAATGTTACAAGAATATAGAAACATACCTGTTTGTTAATGTCCTCTTTTACTGTATAAATAAAACGAATTGACATGTATTCCATGTGTATTTGGTAAATACATTTTATACAGCACTTTATCACTACACATAACAGTCCAAAGTTTTACAGCACTTTATCACTACACATAACAGTCCAAAGTTTTACAGCACTTTATCAGTACATAGTTCGAAGTTTTATGGCATCTTATCACTGCAAACAACACTTATATTTCTCGAAAGAAACAGAATTCTGTCTTGAAATACTAAATTATATATTTTCCCAATAAAGTTTTATTTTGAAGAAAATGCATAGAATAGGCAATATTAGGCACTAAAACAATTATTTAGGCAGGAAGGGGAGAAATAGGTAAAATAGGTCAAATACAATTGGCTTAAATTGAAACTATAACCCCAATATAAACTTTAAAACGTTATTTTTGATCATATCTATAAGATTAAAGAATAGACATTTTGCCTATCATCTGTTCTCCAGTAATAACAGACGAATCTCTCCTAATTTCAGTAATAAATATTTCATTACTAACCTTACAATATGGTATAACTTGCTTGTCCCGAAAAGAAAAATCCAAAAGAGGTTTACTTTGACGGTGAATTTTTTCCCCAACGATTTGCTTAAAAAGACTCGAGCTACTTGGTGCAGATTTCATAAATAATTTACAATATACATAAATCGTTTATCCTCAAAATTACAGATATAATAGTTTGGGGTAAGTTTTCCCGATGACCTTCGCAAAACCAACTCAGGAGATGTTTGTTGTTCATATTTTATAAATAAATGTTACATAAATAACCTAATGATATAATGCCATCATCCTGAAAATCTAGAAGTGGTATATCACTTTTGGGAATAAGTTTTACCCTGCGATTTTCTCAAGAACGACTCAGGCGATTTTGTTCATATTTCATAAATAAATGTTTCATGGAAACAGTAACAACCTAACACAACTCCTTTGTTCTGAAAAGAAACACAAGTGATAGTTTATTCTTGGGGGTGACTTTTTCGACAACTGTCTCAGAAATTATTCAGACCCTTTTGCTCATAGTTCACATACAATTATTTCCTTAATAATTCTAGTACATGGCATAAGTTATTTGTAACGAAAATATGACTAATGTGTACTTTACTTTTGGGCCTAAAATTTCTTCGAACAAATTTTTCCAAAACCCATTATTTTATTCGCATTTTCCAAATAAATGTTTCAGTAATAGCTGCAGCCTAACACGAGTCAGTTTAAGAAAGTCGAGCGGGAAAGTTCAGTGCGTTTGCTCCGTACCCTTTCTTAAATACATTTTTCAGTGTTACACCTAATCACAATTTTCCTAACAAAATTGAAACTTCTTTTTAAATGTGCCTTGTTGCGGCAAAATGATTCAAGTGCATTGGTTCTGGATTTGATTCCCAGCGAGAGCTGTGTATTTTCATCCAACATTAAGGTAAAGATGACACGTCGGTGCAAAGAAAAAAGTGTTTAAGTAAGCCTAACCAAGCTAATCAACAATACAAAGAAATAATACAATGTTACGAAATTATCGAAGAAACGTTACTAATATTAGGTAGATGTGACTGAAATGTCCAACCGATGATTGTCAATTCCAAAGCTAAAAAAGGGAAAATTACAACACCAGATTAATCAGTGGTCTCTAGGTAAAGCTATCCTACTAAGGAGTGATTGATATACCAAAAAATGTTGTAATCACTGGGAGACATGTTAGAAAAATACAGTGGGTGATAGAGAGGCTTCGATTTAGAAATACGGTCCGCGAGAATTTTATTTTAAAAAAATAGTAATACTACAACTCATGAATAGTCTGCATCTTCGTTTGAGGGCGAGAATTGAAGCTCGTATATAGGTTTGCAATGAAATGAACATTAGAACACAATATCTGTTCAACATTGTTTAGGGCCTGCGGACAGGTTTGCAGTGCAGTTCAGAGGGTTTGATAACGATCCTAAGGAACTCCTGAGCCTTTCCCACTGTACACTATAAGTTAAATTGTGCTTAATTAAAACTATTTGTTTAAATTTAAAACTGTTGACCGTTATCACCTGTGCACCACGGACAACATTCGCCAGTAATTCTTAGTTTTCGCCTTTGTTTTAGCCCCATAAATGTATTTGTTCATAAATTTCTTTGTCTATGGTTTTGCATATACGTGGCATGGACTTAAATTTGACTTCTACCCCATACGTATCTAATTATATACACACCTATAGAATGAACACAGCAAACTTGGAATATATTGTTCGTGTATGGAAATTACACACGCAGCACTGTACGGGAGAGCCGTGTGTATGGAATTCCATATACATGGCAGTCAACTTGTTAAGAAATATATAATAATAATAATAATAATAATAATAATAATAATAATAATAATAATAATAATAATAATAATAATAATAATAATAAACGAAACGATCATTTACATAATTTATGAACATAAGTTAACATATTATTAACGCATGTAAGTGCAGTGGACTTAAATTATTTCTCTCTCTCTCTAAACGCAACAGCTCTTATTGTGTCAAGGTGTAGAAGAGAACTTGTGGCACTCACGACTTTGGGGTGATGTGCGGTTAGCACGATTGTAGGTATATGCTCAATACCAAACTGCATCTACATCTGTAAAAATCATACTTTAAACAAAATCTGTACATGGAGCTTTTTGAAGGCTCAGCAACGATAAGCACTTCAATGCAACTCCTCAAACTATGATATATATATATATATACTATTTATGATTTGAAGTACAAAACCCGTCCCTACTTACAATATTATCCTAATATTTCTCATCGATTGCTGCTTTTACTGATATTTCAGTAACTTCTTGGCAGGGTAACTTTAGCCAGAGACTGTTGAATAAACCTGGTATTGTAGTTTTTATTATTATTATTATTATTATTATTATTATTATTATTATTATTATTATTATTATTATTATTATTATTATTTACGTTTGAAAATGACTCATTTAAGATGGACATTTTAGTGTCTCCAACCTCTTTTAAATAATAAATCCTTGATATCTTCCTAATATTCTATGCTTTGTTTGAGTGATTGATTTATTTGATTTGGTTTATTTAAAACTCCTTTTATGCACCAATTTGTTATCCATACTTTAACGTGAGAATCAGATCTCGGACTTAAGGGACTTTGCTACAAGAGGCAATTGGGAGTTTTTCTTTCAGTTTCCTTAGGAATATTGCGAATGGTATGGCTTTCAAAAATATGTTTAAAAAAAAAATACACATCGACACACAAGATGATAACCTGAAACCTAGGAAATATATTGAATTGTTTTTAGTTTGTTCTCACGCTACCAAAACAGCACTTAAGCTTTTTATTTCCCCCTTTTAATATAAGCATTTCACACTATTGTCTGTTTTAGGATGATACAATTCTAGTTCATGTATATGCTATCTTTGGAAATACAGTACAGTTTCGCTTATCCGACATAAACAGGCAGGTAGAACGCCGGATAATATGAATGTGTTAAGGAAAGGCCTATTAAAAGTAAAACTATGATATAGACTAATTTTACATATTACGCATCTAATAATCATGTTTTATAACACATAAATGTACTGCACTGAATCATGAACATATCCAGCGTGAGGTTCTGAAGGATGTTCCCCTCCCAAACTCAAGCACTTTTTAATATACTTGCTTTTACCCTTTTGAAGTTCTTTTATGTCAATTTACTTTGAGTCAGTGTCCAAACTTTGGGCAATGTGTTGTTGTCTTGTTATAATTCTAAGAACATACCGTAATGCCATTGATTCCAGGTGGAACTGAAGAACACTTTTAAATAGGATGAACATTTCGATTCCGTTGTGTTTATAGCTTTAATGTATTAGGACAATACACTCATTGTCCTTTTCTTTGTGTGTGTGTGTGTGTGTGATATACGTAGCAGACAGTTTTCCTTAGTTATAGTATGTCTCTCGAAAATATGTTTGATTTTGTTTGTGTTACAATGCAGTTTGTTCAAATTAAACCGGTTCATAAATGAAAAGTGTGAGAAGTTTAAGAGAAATCAAGAACTGTTGCATTATTATTATTATTATTATTATTATTATTATTATTATTATTATTATTATTATTATTATTATTATTATTATTATTATTATTATTAATAATAATAATAATAATAATAATAATAATAGTAGTAATAATACTGATATTTTATTGATATTTTTAAAACTTTAGAATTACGTGCTTACAAGGATTCGTATTGGGACCCCTCCGAAAAGAAAACCTGGATGCGTGTCTGCACTGAATGATAGACATACAAAGCATGGGGTAGACGGGCGCGTTAGGCGATAGATTCCTGAGCATCAAAAAATAGATTAAGACCAAACTTGCAGTTCTTCTTTCCGATTGATGCTATTTTTTATCTGTCATGATTAGTGTTGTGAAGGCCTGGAAAAAAAACGGAAATTTTGGGTAAAAAAACAGTTTTTACCTATTTTTTCCCGGGCTTGGAAAACACGGAAAATTTGGGAAAAATTGAAATTTTCGAATATTATGTTTTAAAAATGAAAACTATTTTATATTTACCACTTTACAGTTCAGATCATTGAGTACTTAATGTTTCCTGCACTAGAATAGGGAAAATTTGTGGCAACAAATATATGTGCACCCCAGGGCTAGAATAATTTTAGTTAGTGCCCGTATGCTAAAATCAAATATATATATACATATCTTATGGAGATAGTATCTTCCTAGCGCTGTGTAAAATTGAACCCATTAGAAAAAATCTTTTGTTCTTAAATATTGGCAAAAAACGGAAAATATAATTTAAAAACTATTTTTTTGGCTGATTCTAATCTTATTTGCTGTAATGTGTCTGCAGCATATACAATGTATTTCGTTAGCAGGAAAATATTTAGAGCAACAGGCTTTAATTTTACTTTTTAGTTTTCTGATTTCTGGTAAAGTTCCTCTTTATTATTTGTATACTTTTCGAACAACTCGAAAAGGGAGATGACCTAACGTACACACATACACCGCACAAGTGCGTAAATTTGAGCAGCGGGAAACATTAAAGAATTTAATATGTGAAACTTCCGTTCCTTATTATTAAAGACTAGCAGGATACCTGCTCTTCGCACGGGGAGAGTACGTTTCATTTTGGGTATAAAGCGCACCAAAAGTGTCACCCATTAGGGACACCAAAAATTATGAATTCGACACTAATATCGGCTATTTTCAGTTACTTTTACATGTCACTCTCCCCCTTTAGGAGTACTCATGGGGGCTGAATTTGGATTTAAACGTCATTGGAAGTGTCACTGTTCATCTCAGTGACCCCGAAAACTATGGATTAGACACTAATATCGGTCATTCTCGATCATATATACAGGGTGTTAATTAACTAGATCGACAAACTGTAAGAGGTGATTCCTCACATCAAAATAAGAGAAAAAGTTAAGATGAGCCTATGGCGAAAAGTGCATAGTTTCAGAGCCAGGGCTGTCCAAAATCGCGTAAAAGCTAAATTTCGACAGATAATATTTCGAATTCCAGAAACTGTAGATGGTGATCCTTATCAGCGTAAAGGAAGCCACACATACAGAATCCAAAAGTGCGTATTTCATCAATTTTCAATAGGTCTACAGGGTATTCCCTACAGGGTGTAATTCTCAGATATGTTCTCAATAGAGTTTTGAAATATACCCTGACTTCAAGGAGGATCCAAAGTAGGCAGAAGGTACACCTTGACAACAATGGGACATCCGATGCTTCGGAGGGAAGTCGGAAGTGTTAGGAACCGGCAGCTCCTTGTCTTTTTGTATTCAGAATAACGTGTGATGCGATGTTTTTTGTCACGTTATATTTCACGTTTTCTTGGCTTACAAGCATGAAAGAAAACATCGCAGTATGCGTTTTCCCGAGTAGGAGAGACCGTGCTGGTGACGATCATTAACACTTCTGGCATAGCATCAAAGGATTCAGTGTTCACTGCTATCAAGACTTATCGTTTGCCTACTTTCTACCAATCATACAGTCAGAGCATATCTCAAGATTCATTTGATGACATGTCTGGGGTTTCACCCTGCAGGGAATACTCTGTACACCCATTGAACATTAATGAGATGTGCATTTTTGGACTGCGTATGCGTGACTTCCTTTATGCTGATAAGCACCACTATCCACAGTTTCTCGAATTCAAAATAGGGCCTCTCGAAATTTGACTTTTTCGCGATTGTGGACAGCCCTAGGTCTGACACTATGCATTTTTCGCCATAGATCCATATGAACTTTCCTCTTATTTTGATGTGAGGAATCACTTCTTACAGTCTGGCGGTTTATTTCATTAACACCCTGTATATATATAGGCCTATATCCTCTTTCTCTCACCCCTAAGTTGCTGGGATAAATTTGGGTTTAAACGGCACCGGAAATGTCACTGTTTATCTCAGCGACCCCGAAAACTACGGATTTATTTATTTATTTATAATAGGTTTCATATACAGCACTAGGCCATTTTACACTGAAACATTATAACAATTATGTAACACAACAATAGAATAACAATTTGAAATCAAGATGGTACAGTACAATGGCAACATTACAAAGGTAGTTTATATATAGATGATCTGAAGGTATGCTATTTGAAAAAAAACGTCTACAGTTTCTGGTAACTGATTATACGTGCTAACAATTCGGTTTAAAAGGGACCTTTGGACAATATTAACTCTCGCAGCTCGAGTGTAAAAGAGATCACTAGACCGTGTTGTTCTAGCGGGTACGCGAAAATTGATCTGACTTAGTAACTGTTCACATGATATATGGAAATTTTTAGATACTAATACCGGCCATTTTCAATCATTTTTATATACAGGGTGGGCCATTTTAATTAATCCACGGAAATATCTGAAAAATGATAAAACATAGAAGAAATGTTTCAAGTACACGTTATATATTGCTAAGGGGGAAACCCAATTCCGCCAAAAATACCCCTCCCCGCCCCCCGTAAATGGGGGTAACGGGGGGTAACTTTGAAATGTCAAATGGGAACATGGGTCGAGTAATACCTCGTTCGAAAGGTCTTGGAAAACTAAGTAACGCTGTACCAAAAGATGTTCCATATTGTGCACCGGTTTCAAAATGGCCGCCATAATATGGTTCGGAAACTCCAGTACCCGTAGTGTGAAAACCATGGAAGGTAAATGAATGGAACAAAATTGAAATACGTAAATATCATAGGGCATATCGAACGGTGTGGTCCCTGTGATCCCAGTGGCCTCCCTAAAGGGGTCTTGGGGGCTAACTTCAAAATTTCAAATAGTAACATGAGTCGAGTGGTACCTCGTTCGATAAATCTTGCAAAATCTAACATATTGCAGGAGAAAACGATTGATGTGAAATGGCAGTGTTCTCAAAAGGCCGCCGAAACATAGTATCCGTGTCAGAGAAAAGGTTTAGTACCCGTAGTATGAAAGCGATTGGAGATAAATAAACAAAAGAAAAACTGGAGTAGCTAACTGACGTAAGGCACATCGAGAGGTGTTGTCGGGGTGACTCCAAGGGCCAACTGAAAGGTATCCGGGGCCAACTTGAAACTTTCAAATAGCAGCTTGAAGCGAGTAACATCACGTTACATAGACAAATTAATATCAAACAGCTTCTGTAAGAAAATTTTCGACATGAGACACCGTTTTCAAAATGATCACAAAGACATGGTGACTGTGTCTAAGAAAACTTCTAGTGCCCATAGTATGAATACGGTTAGACATAAATGAAAATAACGAAAATTAAATAGGAAAACCACGGAGGCGTTCCAAGGCTCGAGAATAATACAACAGAGATAAAAATATTAGAGTAAAATTGCCATAATGTATAGAGAGATATCCAAGTCCTGCAAAATAATCTCTCCCTGCGCTCTGTATGTGAGTGGGGTGGAAAGTAAAGTGAAAGTTCAAACGAGAACTCTACTTTAATTCGTAAATTAAGGCTAACCTTACAAATAGGTATGGTGTGGTTGAAACATTTGTTTGTAAGGATGACGCTGTAGTGACTAAAAAAGAGAAACGTTTATGCAATGCGTGCTGGTTATTCAGAAAGCATTTCGGGGATATACGTACACACCGTTTCGTCCCTCAAGCTCACAATATGACATGAATGCTAATGGTTAATCAAAATGTAACTGTGGCCATCCGCGTTAACTTAGTGCACCAATTCTCCATGCATGAAGTCTGCCTTCCAAACAGCATTGGGTAGGTCAAGCGTACGCCCGAACCGTTGTCCGGTCGGACATTGAAATTTTGAAGTTAGCCCACAAGACCCCTTTAGGGAGGCCACTGGGATCACAGGGATTACATCATTCGATATGCCCTATGATATTTACGTATTTTAATTTTGTTCTATTCATTTACCTTCCATGGTTTTCATACTACGGGTACTGGAGTTTCCGAACCATATCATGGCGGCCATTTTGAAACTGGTGAACAATATGAAACATCTTTTGGTACAGCGTTACTTAGTTTTTCAAGACCTTTCAAACGAGGTATTACTCGACCCATGTTCCTATTTGACATTTCAAAGTTACCCCCTGTTACCCCCATTTACGGGGGGCGGGGAGGGGTACTTTTGGCGGAATTGGTTTTCCCCCTTAGCAGTATATAACGTGTACTTCAAAAAATTCTTCTATGTTTTATCATTTTTCAGATATTTCGGTGGATTAATTAAAATGGCCCACCCTGTATATTAGTAGGGGAGCTTAAGGCAAAAAAATGGCCAAACCCTGCACTTTGTGTTAAAAAGGTGCCAGTCGGATATGTTGGTCCCCTGATCAAACTAAGAAGAAATCGAAGTGGCCCCACTCCGACAGGTGGCCAGAATCCAATATGGCGGCTATCAAAGATGGCTGCCTCTGCGAACTCATAGTGTTGGTTTTAGAGACCTATATCTCCTTAACTAATAGTCCAATCTTCACAATTCAAAAACTAAACGACGTAGAAGATAACAAGGTCTAATAAATTAGCAAACGTTTTTACCTAACTCTGAAATTAACACATACAGAAATTATTTAATTTGGAACTTTACATTTCTTATGATGGAGTTTACTCATATTTTTAAAAATAATGAGTAAACGGCTGGGATTATCGAAACAGATGTCCTATAACTTTTTAAAGAGTGTTAAATTATCTTTCGTTTGGTGTATAGTTCATTCAGATTGGTTAATAAACAACAAAGTTATGACAATTTAAAGATTTACATTGAGTCGATTGATTTTCCCAAATTTCAAACGAGAGTTCATTTACCGTAATAAAACATCAGTGATGGATTCTGCACTGTACGAAACAAATCATTCTCTTGTTATGTATTCTTCATATGTCCCATTTTTACGAGAGCACAAGACAGCCTGACCAAGTCCGGTTATATGAATCCAATATGGCGGCCATTATCATCCATAGATAAGTCTTTTTCGAAATATTGATTGAAGTATCTAGATTTATAAACAAGTACGACAAAGTAATAACAAACGTTTCTCTCTCCCCGATCCTTCTGCCCCACAAAGTAAGTATGGGAAGGAATGAACTCCAAATCATGTTTCGAAATACATCAAAAGAATCAGATAGAACTGAGGGTTTAAAAAACTTAGAGTAATAACAACTGCACTATTCTCGAAGTATTTTATTGAAGGTAACAATGGCGTAAATCCCGTGTAACGTTTCGGCGGGAATAGTTCGGATTCACACAAAAAGTCAAAGTTTGAGGCGCCTACGCAATTCTTGTGTTACCAAGAAGTCGTCGATTCAAAATGAGCGATCTTCTTAAATTGTACAAAACACGGTTAATGACTATTATGAAGAAGCCTGAATCAGAATAAATAGAAGTTTATAGTACAAGATTTCGTGAAAGGATTCTTCGTCACAGGGCAGAGCTAACAGCTCATCTGTCTGGCAGAGAATATGTTTTACCTTCAGAAGGATCTGACATAATCAGTGAGCTGGAGAAAGACATCGATGAAGATGCTATGGCACTGAGTCGTGTTGTTAAGATGCTTCGAAAGGATATGGCAAACCACAAGAGTCATTTTGCAGGAAAATTTGAGAATCACTGCCACGAAGATTCTGTTCCTCCTTCACTAATAGCTGCTGTTAATATATTACTTTATGGTTCATCTGTCACCCCCGATAGCAAGGCAAGTCACGCAACTTCAACTATTAGTTAAATAACTTCCATCAGAAAGCAGGCGATATTGAAACAGAAGCAGCAAGGCATAAACGCAGTCGCGAGCCACGTCTTCCTCTCTATGTTGGGCTGAGCGTGTATGCTAAAACTCGTAAAAAAAAATCTCTCATAAATGAATTGCATTCACTAGGCAATTCGTCTACATGTGTACAGGAAATATCTTCAAGTGTTTCTCAGTGCTTGATAAATCAAAGTGGCCAAATGGGTGTGTCCTTCCACTCTTCGTCGAGATATTTTAACCGTTGCAGCATTACATAATATTGACTACAATCCTTCTAGCACAACATCAAAGGATTCTTTTCATGGTACGAGCATTTCTATTTTCCAGCATCCTTCTAAGGATAACTCTGGCATTCGACGTGACCATGTCTCACTGGATAAGTGAATATAAAAATGAGAACTGCTCCTGCTCTCCCCGATAATTATGCTCTAGTACCTCCTGCTTATATCACTAGTAAGGAACCAATTTTACCTCAACAGAACCCGCAGTTTGTAGAGAAAGTTTTTCCACGAAGTGGATCTTTCGCAGAAAAGAAAACTAGGAGTGTTGGCTTGAAGCATGCTTAAAAAATGACACTACTTGCACCTGGTCTGTACACCATGCCTCGAAAACTCTGCAAATGATGCCTGCTCCCGTTGTTTAAGGAAGACTCTTAAATCTGTTGCTATGATACGGCACGAAATGAATGTTGTGCGACAACTTACAGACAAACTCAACAAAGGAAAAGTTCCGGTTCTTGTAATGGTTCAACCACTATTTGCCTTGGGGAAATGAATTCAATGGAATTGGCCAAAGTTATATGGCGAAGATCATCAAATTCTGATGCTGGGAGGGTTACACATCGAACAAGCCTTCCTGCATCTTATAGGCAATTGGTTAGATGGAAGTGGTTGGGTAGAAATTTTATGCAAGTCAGATGCAGCAACACCAGGAATCGCTGACAGTATATTGAAAGTAACTAACCTTACAAAAGCTCGTTTTGCTAATTAGATTGCTCTGACAGTTTTACATCATTTTCTGCGTGATGTATATCAGAATTCTTCATCAAGGCAATCTTTCAGTGAACTGAAAAGGAATCTTCGTATCCAACGTTTAAGTTTTGGATAACATATTACCGTCTCCTGATTTTACTCTTAATTTACATCAGAGCCACGTCAGGGAAATTTTAAGCTCTACGTTGAAACACTAAAACTAATGGCAGAATTGTTTTTCGCAATGGACCACCTGAACTATGCTTGTTGGCTTCCCGTTCGCATTTTAGATTTGAAGTTGGAAGAAACACATCCTGAGAATATGAATGCTTTCGAAATGGATTACTTTGTGATAAGAAAGACATCAAGACCTTTCTCTGCAATAGCTATAGATCAGGCTCACGAACAGAATAACAAAATTATAAAAGGGGATGGCGGGGCGATTGGTCTCTTACACGACGACAATGCTCTTGTCAAATGGATGACAGCGGGACGAGAACTTAGTAGACTAATTAATAAATTCAAAATGTCATATAATGAATATGATCCTGATAATAAGCACTATGAAGATTACTCGTCGATGCAAGAAAGATTTAAATCGTCTGTTGAAAAGATGAAACAAGTTTTTGTCGAATTGGGGAATCGGTTTGAGGAAAATAGTGGACTTGTTAATGTTGCTTCCAGAATCATCTATAGCGGTGATATAATTGAATCCCTATATTCAGCAGAAGAAAAAGGGTCTAATACGTACAAGGAATTTGTTCAAGAAAGATTAGTAGAATGTACTAAGCCATTCTTTTCGCCCATGAAAAAATCTTCTCTAGTGCTTCATTCTTCCCTTCAAAAGAATAAAACAAACAGAAATGAAATAAAATTACTTAAGATGGACGTTGAGCTAATTCTCTCGCTTACTACACATCAGTCAAACAAGACGACTTAACTTGGATGAATTCTTTCAGCACGAGAGTCAACCAATTCTACTGTCTCTCTGCCATAATTCACAATCCTCAAAAAAGTCCGACTTAAATTATGCTTCTAGAGAGTGAAGCCAGCATCAAAGAAAACAATTTTCTAATTCTTGTGATGTTTTATTATTTGATGCAGCAGTTTTGGTTCACATTTTGCAACCAGCATCAGTAGAAACATTTTGTGATTATTTCCAGTGTAATTTCTTCAAATATGTTCAAAGAGAAGCAGACACATTCCATGCAAAGCGAGTGATCTGATATGGGATAGATACTCTTCAAAGAGCATAAAATCTTCCACAAGAGAAAGCAGGGGCGTAGGAATAAGGAAAGAGTAACACCAACTACACCAACCAATTCCTAGAAAGTGGAACGATTTCCTACGTAATGACGAAAATAAAGAACTGTTCCTTTTTCTTGGAAAGTATATGTGTGAAAAGGCAGGAAGTAACTTTGAAGTAGCAACGAGCAATGGATATCACATAGAAACTTCAAGAAATCTTCCAACATTTTCAAACAAATCATCAGGAAGTCATTTAGAAGAAGCTGATAGTAGGATCATGTTACATTGCTTTGATGAAACATTAAATGGACACAAAAAGATAGTTATCCGCACAGTAGACGCAGATGTTGTAATACTTCCTGTATCGTTTTTCTACGACTTTGAGCGACACGGTATAGAAAAATTATGGCTATCTTTCGGCACCAAGAAACATCATCGATTTCTCCCAGTTCATCATATTTCAAAAGCATTAGGAAAAGAAAAATCATCTGCGTTACAAGGCCTTCACACGTTTACAGGATGGGATACAGTGTCATACTTTCTCGGACATGGAAAAAATATCAGCATGGAAAACATGGCTTTTGTATCCAGAGGTGACCACAGCTTTCCTAATAATTTCACACCCTGTAATCAACATAGGCGAAGCTTGTTTTAATTCACTGCAACGATATGTTGTCCTATTATATTCAAAAACAAGTGAAAAAATTAAAGTTAATGAAGCCCGGCGAGAAATCTTTTTGGAAAAGGGCAGACCTCTTACTGCCCTTCCTCCAACTTGTGATGCCTTGCTTCTTCACACCAAGTGTGCAGCATACCAAGCTGGACAAATCTGGGGCCAGGCAATAAAGAAGACAGCACATATTCCTTCACCAGTAAACTAGGGATGGACTGACGATGGAAGTGAACTTTCTCCAACATAGACTTCCATTCCAGTTATATACGAAGCATGTAGGAAACTATTTTTGAAATGTGCCTGCAAGACATGTACCACAAGATGTCGTTGTATAAGTGCAAGCGTCCCGTGCTGCTTTTTTGTTCTGTGTGTAGGGGAACATGTGGAAAGGTGATGAAAACTGAAAACGAAGATCTAGACCAATAAAACTTTCATGTAAGTAGCACTCATTATTTTTGAAAATTCAGTTGATCCACAGTAAACTTACACCACGTTAGAACCGTACCAATAAATAGATAAATGTATGATTCTTTATAGAATAGCTTGTACACAAAGTAGTGTTAACTGTTCGTCGAAATCATAAAACTGTTTGTACACATAGAAAATACAAAAGATATATTGTGAATTTAAAATTATCAAACCAAGTGTTTGTGTTGTGTTTCTGTTCTTACAATACGAAAGAAATTATATGTAATATTGTAAATATTGTAAATTCCTTGTAATATTGTAAAGGATATAAAGCCAATGTCTATGGTTTAAAAACATGAATTTACTTCTTAGTCTTCCTGTACAGTTCTCTTTCAATCCAGATGAAACCAGTGGCGGATGCAGGGGGGGCGATTTGCCCCCCAGAAGAGGATTTTTTTAAAATTTATATATAAACAAAACCCATCCCAGAGTTTGGAGCTCTTAAAAGTAGCTCTAAGTAGCAGTATTACAACCCACCGCCCCCTCAGATGTCTGTCCTGGATCCGCCCCTGTATTAAACTTTTCTATCGTGACGCTACGCACGTAATTTCTTAAGATATTCTTAAACACGATTCATGTGTAAAGGTGAATAGTAATAGAATAGGTGATTGTCCGTATTTGTTTACAAATCTAGATACTCGAGTCAATATCTCGAAAGAAACTAATTTATATGAATCATAATTAATGGCCGCCATATTGGATTCATAACCGGGCTTGGTCAAGCTACTTTGTGCTTCTGGTGAAAGTGGGACTTATAAAGAATACATAACAAGAGAATGATTTGTTTCGTACAATGCAGCATCCACCACTGATGTTTTATTACGGTAAATGAACTCTTGTTCTAAATTTGGGAAAATCAATCGACTCAACGTGAATCTTTAAATTGTCATAACTTCGTTGTTTATTAACCAATCTGAATGAACTATACACCAAATTAAAGATAATTTAACACTCTTTAAAAAATTATACGGCATCTTTTTCGATAATCCCAGCCGTTTACTCGTTATTTTACAAAATGTGAATAAACTCCATCATAAGAAATGTAAAGTTCCAAATTAAATAATTTCTGTATGTGTTAATTTCAGTGTTAGGTAAAAACGTTTGCTAATTTATTAGACCTTGTTATCTTCTACGTCGTTTAGTTTTTGAATCGTGAAGATTGGACTATTAGTTAAGGAGATATAGGTCTCTAAAACCAACACTATGAATTCGCAGAGGCAGCCATCTTTGATAGCCGCCATATTGGATTCCGGCCGCCTGTCGGAGTGGGGCCACTTCGATTCCTGCTTAGTTGGATCAGGGGAATAACATATTCGAGTGGCATCTTTTAACACAAAGTGCAGGATACTTCCCGTAAGCTCCCCTACTATATCTTCCTCCCCAAGTTGCGGGCCTGAATTTTAATTTAAACGGCATCGGAAGTGTTACTGTTTATCAGAGCGACCCAAAAAACTATGGATTCGACACTAATATCGGTCATTTTTCATCATTTTTATATATCTCCCCAGCCCCCAAGTTATGGCGCTGAATTTGGATTTAAACGGCATTGGAAGTGTTACTGTTTATCTGAGCGACCCCGAAAAATATGGATTCGACATTAATATATATTATTTTCGATCACTATACATATATATATATATATATATATATATATATATATATATATATATATATATATATATATATATATATATATATATATATATATATATATCCCTCTCCCCCGAGTTTCAGTGCTGAATTTGGATTAGAACAGCATCAGAAGTGTCAGTGTTTATCTCAGCAACTCCGAAAACTATGGATGCGACACGAATATCGGTCATTTTCAATATATATCCCCCCTTCCTTCCTTCAAGTTGAACCTTCAAAGTGAAATGGTAAAAACCATCCCAGACCCGAACCTCATCTATGTTAAAAATTTTATCAAGATCCGTCTGGTGGTTCAAGAGTTGTTAAGTTATAAATTAGTCACTTTCATTTTCATATATATAGAGATAATTTCTTACACTAGAAAACATGTATTTGTTTATATACAAAATTTTGCACATAAAATTTATGTAAAATCCTATATTAGAATATTAAATAACAGTAATTATATGTTTTAGTGCAAGAGCCCTATTTGTTGCAACAGAAACGCTTCATGATGGTAGATGTGTATGCAACTGTAAAAGTTCTTTAATTAATACACAACCACGAATAAACGACTAAAAAGTACATAAAGGTAATGAGTACAGACTATTAACTTTCAAGAATAATTACAATAGTTTTGTTTTCGATTGCTACTTTTTTCTTTTTTAATATTTGCAGTATTCAAATTTCTCAACTTACACTTTCCACGCCTTCAAAAAAAAAAAAAAAAAAAAAAAGGCTTCATTACTAGTAAAATTAACCTAATACAAGGATTTTTGTTATTTCCCCAAATTTCCGGAAAGAAACCGGAAAAAAACGGTTTTTTACCAACGGGTTCAAAATTTCCGGAAATGTTACAACACTAGTCATGATATGTCAGATAATACGGTATGTGGAATAAACGAAGGTCGGATAAGCGAGACCATGGTGTATGGATGTTTCACGCACCTAAATCTGTAAAATATTTGTATAAAAAAATTATTTTTCACTCCCTAGCTAAATTGATGGGTATGGTCGCACACCTTGCCTTATAAAGTATAGTCTTACAAAGAAAATATATGTTTTAGTTAAAAGCTTAAGAGAAACCAACTTCAGTAATTTGCTAAAGTTATTTTTAAATAATGGCAAAGTTGCCATTTCATCACGATAAATCACGTTTGATATTAAGATGTCTGTTTCT
Source organism: Thermobia domestica (assembly GCF_964235325.1). NCBI lineage: Eukaryota > Metazoa > Arthropoda > Insecta > Zygentoma > Lepismatidae > Thermobia > Thermobia domestica. The sequence goes on along the minus strand of NC_137466.1, from coordinate 99,386,891 downwards.
GTCTGCATATTTCCTTCACACTTTGTTGGAGACAAAACTGTTCTTTTCCCAAGGAAACAGGATGAAAGAAGCTATACAACAGCTATTACCAATAGTACCCTAATCCTGGATAAATACTGAATATTGTGCTCGCCAGCTTGACATCTAAGAAAAATGCAAATTTCTCGAAATTGGTTAATCTAAAATTCTTATTTTGGTAGTTCAAATTGGCACATACTGGGTACAAATTTTTGTAAGGTTTTTGATTCGGATTGGAAAGAAAGTATTTGTGGGTCAGTATGATCCGCCATCAAAAATTCAAGTTCCTCGAAATTGGTGGGGCCAGAAATTCTAATTTTTGTGGCAAAAGTTGGTACGTATCGGGTACAAATTTTTCAACAATTTTTATTCAAATTGGAAAGAAAAATAAGTTGTGTGGGCAAATTTGACCAGCCAACAAGATTCTGCCTGGCATGACCTGCAATGCTTCAAGAAATTTCTTGAGATACAAATTCTAATTTTGGTGTTACAAATTGATGCACATTGGGTACAAAATTCTGGTACCGTTTTGATTTGAATTGGGAAGAAAAAAGGGTTGTGCAAGCCTACTTGACCCGCCATTAAAAATTCAACTCTCGCGAAATTGCTAAGGGTGCAAGCCATAATTATGGTGGTACAAATTGGTACATGTTGTTTGCAAAGTTTTATTGCAGGTTTCAAATGAGAAACGACATGGCCTTGAGTTGGCTTCACACGGCATCCAATTGGCATTGAGCGGTGTTGACAGTTCGCGACAAGCAGTTCTGCACTCTGACTTCTCGCGCTACTGCGAATCTTGACAATATCAGAAGCGCTACTTAGAAATATTGTATTATCACATTAACTGATCACTTTTCGAAGTAGAGAAAAGAATTACGAACACATACGTGAAAACTACATCTTTCTATGTCAACTGGTTGTTATGATAGACGGTTTGAAAGGTTCCCATATAAAACAATTAGTAAAACGAGCGTTGAGTCCCGCGTCTAATTTCCAGTGGATTTTGTTTCGATTTGCAAATAGAACTCACAACTTTTATTACAGCATGATCAGGGGTGTAACCAGCATGTTGTTCTAGGGGAACAGTACTTTCAGGGGGAGGCAAGCTTACATACATACTATACACATATTATATATTCACAATGCTACCTTATCAAAAGACGGATCTTGACAGTACTGAAGTTAAAAACCGGATTGTAAAAGATGAATCAATAAGCTACTCATAAGAAAACAAATGCTGTTTATGGCAATCTGTTTATCTGACTTTGTGTTTATGTGGGTTAAAATATTAAAGGAAAAAACTTGAAAAAAATATCAACTCAGATGTTACTATGCAATAATATAGAGACTTCACACGGTGTGCGCCCAGAAAGGAAAATGAGAATGTAAAGCACGTGATTAATTTTAGCTGTTTTAATTAGGTATAGAAACCGTACTAATGATGTTTCCTTATTTAATTTTTATGTTTTATTATAAGCGTCCCTCATTTACATTAACTATTAAACAAGTTTATTAAAAATATACCAGACGAACCTCATTTCGGGGTTGGAAATAGTTTGGAAAGACAGGGCCCCCTTTTCCCCCGTGTTACACCCCTGAGAATAGTAAGCGAGCGAATTAAATAATATCAACCCTCTGATTTATGTATATGAGAATCTCTCCATATATGAATACTAGGCATGCTTAGCATATATATATATATATATATATATATATGCATAGCATCGTAAGAACAAAGTATGGGAAGTTCGTAGTATTGGTTTGAAGTTCACTTCCAGGTAGATTCTTCCTTATTCGACAGAAAAAAGCAGTATTTTTTTTTTTAAGTTTCACTACGTCACATATACGTGATCACTTATTCCCTCTTTTCCCCTCCAACAGGGATTCAAAAGCACCAGGCGTCTGAATGGTGTCGTAAATTATCGTAACCCAAAACAAACTCGATCATATGGACTTGCTTAAGAATCAGACGGATTGTTTTCGCCAGATCTAGACCAAGCCCAAGAGTGTTAATTGTTATGAAAACTGATAAGGAACGAAGGGGCTAGTTGTGTAGGAACGCAACTTCTCTTCTAACATAAACAGAATTCATCAGTATCTGGGTTGTTTTCTTTCGTGGTAGTTAGTTTGTTCTATTATACACTATTCACAAGTGTATAATACACTATACACTATACACTAGAATTATACACTATTCTAAGATCCAAATTCACAAATTCAAAACTTGGGTATTTTTTGATCACTATCATTTCCATAATAATGAAGAGTTCTCACATCATAAGCTAGAAGAAATGCTCTGGCAAATACAATACAACTCATAGAAAAGAACAGTGACTAGCCTACAAGGAGCAAATGACATATTTTAACTAAACAGTTTTCAAGATACATCTCTATCTGCAACATGGGTAGCTAATAATGATTAATGTCTACGGCATAACAACACAATTAACTCTAGACGCCCGCCAGGGATTTTAACAAAATGGTAGACTCTCACGTTCGGGGCTCTGGTGACCTCCCTAATTATCACAGAGTCATGAGTTATACACCATTGGAAAGCTTATATACCAAAAATTCCAATGAGGTAACATTCGTGAAATTCCCGCTGTATTCGTAGAAAAAAAACACATAAAAAATCATTAAAAATATGAAAGTATTGATTTTTCGGGGCCCTGGCAACCCTTGCAGCCACCCTACGCTGACAAAATGATGAATGTGTAGGCCACATACTTGTGACAATAATGTAAGAAATTGTAGCCATTGCTGTCATTGCGCAATGAATTCGCTTTATGTAGGAAATATTTAAAAAAAAAAAATATGCGCAGAAAACATTCATTGAATTATACATCCTCTCCCCTTCCCCACTAGTACCACGTCCATATGGAAATCATTTTTGCTGCACACATCATATATAAGAACAAGAATTATGCTTCTAGACCACTTCACTGAAATATATCTTGTGTTATATGGGACCGTCCCGAAAATAAATGTAAATTAACTAAATTTGACCCCCTCTTCCTCTACAAACAACAATTACACATACAGGTTACTATCATGTAGGGGACTACCTCATTGCTTCACATACCAATTTTTATGGATGTACCACAAACGGGGGAGGAATACCCGCCAAAACCTGATGAAAAAAAATTGTTGAAAAATTAAAAAAACGAACTTCATCCTCCCTTTCTCGGCCGTACATACGTACCCCCTATATACATAAAATGCAACTGATGGAAAGCTTCGTCCCTCAAAAATACTTTGGTACCAAATCATCTTTCTAGCTTAATTAGAGGCTGAGCTATTGATGTTTGTTGTAAAAATAAATGTAATTTACGTCAAAAAACTTAAACTCCAAAAAATGGCTAACTTTGCCTCCTCCCTTCTCCCCCATATAAGCAAGAAGTACTAATACACGATATTACCATGTAGTGGCCTACTTCATTGCTTCACGTAACAATTTTTATGAATCTATCCCCCAAGAGGGGAAATTGCCCCCCAAGAAATTGTTGGAAAAGAAACAAAACAAACACGATATTTACCCTCCTCCCATATACATATAATGCACACCAGCAAAGCTGCATCTTTCAGGAATAAATTGGTACCAAAACCATTTTCCAGCCTTAATTTGAGGTTTAAGACTGAGCCATTGAGGTTTAAAGCCCTGACACAGCACTTGCATCAATGGGCGTTTAAAGATTAAGAATGCAGACGACCAGTAGGACGTAACACAAAGAAACCAAACTACATAGTCCGTGAATGGAGATCGGGAAAATCCCGATTTCTTTCTCCGGAATTGAACATTTGGGCGGATCGAGATTAGGGAAGTTCCCGAAATTTGATCTAGCGGTTGAATATAGATGGCAAGCAATACCTAAGAGTGTAAAAATGTAATATATATATATATATATATATATATATATATATATATATATATATATATATATGCGTATTTAGATTATTGTTTTAAACAAAATAAACATTTTAAACATGTTTTTTTGTTTAAAACAAAGTACTTTGTTTTAAACGTTTAAAACGTTTTAAACAAAAAAAACATGTTTTAAACATAAAAAACGTTCTTTTTTTTTAAACTTTTTTTTTCAACCCTGTTACAGACAGCAACATATTTACAGTAGCTCATAAAGAAGACGAACTAATTTTCAAACTTTCCACTAGATGTCAGACAAACGAACTGGATTTTCATGGAAGTCTTACAAACACTGCCCTCTACACCCAAAAGCTAGAACTATGTACAGAAGTAATTTAAACTAACCTCTGAACTACGAGAGTTAAGTTTTTGTTTGTTAAATTTTAGCATCTCTTTTCAGGACCTATAAAGCTATGTAAAACGTGAACTTACAGTTTAAGGTGAAATCGAAACCATCGTAATGTCTAACTGGTTCATACTAGCTTTGCTGTCTTAAATAACTTACACTTACACTGTCACTGAGACTGTCTGATGCAGCCAATATGTTCAGTTATTTGGCGAAACTATTACACAGTTATTGTATTTTTAAATAAACGTTGCTTTGATCAGCGATTTGTATTTACTGTAATGTACTCAAATTTTCAATGCTCTCCAATCTCCTCGAGCACCACAAACACACGTGTTAGCCACTAGATCAAGAGGAAGGGCATAAAAGTACAGTAAAGTATTGTACGTCAGTAACTGTAAAACAGTACGGTTACCCTCTTACACACCTTACAACTGTCTATATTGAATTCAGCATAGACACTCACTGTTAATTCGGTTGATTGACTAATGGTTAATGTTCCTCTTCAATGAGAGACAATATAAAACGGGACAAAACCATCACTCAGGTTTGTACGTTGTGCCTGAGGTAATTACTATCCACCGTGAGTCGAACCAGGAACAACACACAGAAACCACGTGTGTTAGTCAATTTTTCCACAAAGAGCTACATTACTTACTTTTCATTCGAGTTTCCAGCAACCACCGCAATGACGATCAGTTACAGTACAGGAAAGATTCCTCTTTGTTTGAGGAAAATGTAAATTCCCGAATGGACACTATAACATATATATTTGTAAGTGAAATAATACTGACCTTGTATTCGTGTAAAAAAAAATATTCTTTCAATTATTTCAGTATTGTCTGTTTTTTTTTTTTTTTTTTTTTTTTTTTTTTTTTTTGCGCCAGTAACTTCTTCAACTGCTACGCTAGAACCATATAGAGGATGGAGCTGGTGGTGACTTAACAGTACGACTTTTACTTCCAAACAAGAGCTTAACAAAACAAACTCAAATTTTACAATGACCCTTAACTTTTCACATATCTCTCATAACTAACTAATTAACTAACTAACTAACCCTATGGCCTATGGAACCCGGAGGTTCAATGCCGCGTTCACAAAAGCTCTCCACTGACTTCTATCCTTAGCCAACTGGATCCAGTTTCCACTTAGTATACCTATCTCATCTGAGCCTAGGTCTTCCTAATGGCCGTTTTCCGATCGGTCTTCGAGTCAAGACTCTGAAAGCGTTCTTACTTTCTTCCATCCTAGCTACATGACCTACCCACCTAAGCCTCCTAGATTTGATGACCCTAACAATGTTTGGTAAACAGTATAAATTATGTATTTCCTTGTTATGAAGTTTCCGCCATTCCCCATTCCCATTCTTCTTGGGTCTGAATATTCGTCTCATGATCTTGTTCTCAAATACTTTCAGACTATGTTTTTCCCTCAGAATAAGCGACCATGTTTCGCAACCATACAAAAGAATAGGCATGATTATCATTTTATATATTTTAAGCTTCAAGTTCCTCGACAGAATTGGCGACGACAACAGATTTTGAATTGAATAATAATAATACAAATTCCCTGTTTTTAGTCGACATTTAATTTCTTCGTGAATATGATTTTCGTCAGTTAATATCTCTCACAACTTACCTGATAAATCTAGGTTTGTCTATTCAATTGTTCTATTTGTTTTCAAATTACAAGTACACATTCCCCAAGCACCACAGTTTCACTCTGTATTGATTATTCCAACCTTCCTACCTTCATTTCCAAGTAGAATCGATAGTGTTGTAAAATCAGAAGTGTCAGTATTTCTCCAACTGTCGGTCTTCACCTAAATGACCACATGTGAAGTTTCACAAATCCAGAGGAGTGAGTACAAAGTTGCCTTAAATACTCTGCATAACTTATAAATGGGTCAAATCCACAATTCTGACCTTCAGGCTAGTAAAAATAGTAAGAAACCTTATGTTTATGTATTTCTTTGTATATATAATTTGAAATTTTATTTTTCGAGGTTCTTGTTCTTTTCTTTATTGGTATTTTATAACTATCTATTTGAATTGCAAGCCTAAACTTGTCTATGATTTTCCAAATCTCCATTCACAGTAACATTCCTGAGGTAAATAAATGTTTAATATAATTCAAGAATTATTGTTTACCATTTTTCCATTTTTCCCCACCTTCTCGTCTTAGTCATTTTCCGTGTCACAGCGACATCTGCACCACGCCGCTGCTCTATCAGCCGATTCTAGCTTGGATTGAGTGTATGGGCATTCTTGATTAAAGTTGTTATTAAAAGTGTTGTATCGTGACATCTCGCCATATTGATGTTAAGCAAATGATGGACTGGGAGGCGATACAGAACCAGCCCCTGGTCCCAAACAGAGTTCAAATTCAAAGCCCGCATATCTTAAATAACACTTCTAAATTCTTGTGCCCCTAACGAAATAATGAGTACCGAAATCTTACAGTAAATTACAATGATTACAGTACGCAGATAGTACAATGAAATGCCAGGAAAATAACTATGTAAGAACTGAAATGCTAACACATACATTACTATTATTATAGACACATAAACCCAATAATCCATAATATACATAATGCGTTACTATTAACCATCTGTTACAATATGATATATTCATCTTTTCTTTCTTTTACAGGTATACTTCGAGGTTGATTCAAGATGTTCCAGCGGAAGACTTCCCGGTATATTCCAGTTGTCAGGCGAGTAAGATATGTATAAAATAAGTAATCGAAGTCAACTGGAGAGACCGACAACTCATTCGCAACCTGTACATAGGACAACGAGTGAAGTTGCGCTTGAATGAAGGAGAAACCAATAGTGTGGAAATTGGAAGAGGAGTCGGACAAGGATGTAATGTTGCCACAATTATTCAACATTTACAGTGAATGTTTAATGGAGGAAGCATTAATGGGAATTGGAGATTTCAAGATTCGAGGATAGATCATTAACAAGATCAGATATGCAGATGATATGGTTATTATAGCTAGAACCGAAGAAGGATTATAGGAGATGATTGACAAAATAGTTGACACTGGAAAACTGTATGGAATGGAAATCAACATCCAAAAATCGAAAGTCATGAAAATATCACGTGGAAACACACCCTTACGGAACAGAATAGAACAAAGAGAACTTGAAGAGGTCGATATTTCAAGTATCTGGAAAGTATTTTACAAGAGACGCTTACTGCACCAAAGAGACCCGGTCAAGAATCGCCACAGCCAAAGAAGCATTCTACAAGAAAAGATCAGTCTTAACTAGCAGGTTCAATATTGGACTTAAGAAGAAGTTGGTCAAGTGCTATATATGGAGCATTGGACTGTATAGTTCAGAGACTTGGTCATTACGGAAGTTAGAGAAGAAATATTTAGGGAGCTTCGAAATATGTTCCTGCAGAAGATGAAGAAGATAAAATAGACAGAGAGGGCAACAAACGAAGACGTTTAAAAATGAATGAGAGAGAAGAAGACACTTCTAGGAAGACCAATTGGATTGGCACATCTTGCGAAGAAATTGTCTTCTTCATATCGCCATAGAAGGATAGATGGAAGGAAAGCAAGCAATACGAAGAAGAGGAACAATACTGGTCGATGATTTGAATAATAGAAGAAAATATTTAGAGTTAAAAGAGAAAATTGAGGATCGATAAACATGGAAGAAACACTTCCAGTTCCAAATCTAAAATTGAAAGAAAAAAACTCATTAGTCCCAGGACATGCCTAAAGGTAGAATACTTAATAATAATAATAATAATAATAATAATAATAATAATAATAATAATAATAATAATAATAATAATAATAATAATTTATAGTACTTTAGGCTGGGATACGGACCAAATCTCGCCGCCGAAACATCGTCGCACAGAACCTCGCGTGGCCCAAACCTCGCCTCCCAAAGTCTCGCGTGGCCCAAACCTCGCCGCCCAAAACCTCGCGGGACAAATTCTCGCCAGGCCGAAACCTCGCGTGGCCAAAACCTCGTCGCCCGAAACTTCGCGGGCTAAAATCTCGCATGGACAAAACCTCGCCGCCCAAAATCTCGCCTGGTCAAAACCTAGTGGTCGAAAACTCGCGGACCAAAATCTCGCTTGGCCAAAAATTTGCTGAATGAAATATTTTCATAAAACTTACCCAATGAGTTTCTTAATATGCAATTCCATATTACAAATAATAATAATAATAATAATAATAATAATAATAATAATAATAATAATAATAATAATAATAATAATAATAATAATAATATACAAAACATCGTGTGTGGGGGCTTTCTTGGGGTATTCCCGTTTTTTCCCACTTTCTTCATTCCATCATTTCCTTCATCCTGATCATCTACGTCTTCTTTAACCTACAGGACATAACGAGGGACGTAAAAACTCACATATTATTTCATACTTTCATAAATATTATTCGATTTTGTAAGAATTTCCTAAGATCACCGTCAAAATGAAATAAAAACCATCCCAGGCTCGAACTGCATGTATATTGAAAATTTGATGGAGACAGGTCGGGTGGTTCAAGAGTTATTAAGTCACAAACACAGCCAATTCAATTTTTATGTATTTCTATATGTTTCGCCCTTTCCCTCCGTCTTCCCGTCAAAGTGAAATGATAAAAACCATCCCGGGCGGTAACCTGATCTGTCTGGCAAATTCGATCGAGATTGGTCTCTTGGTTCAAGAGTTATAAGTTTTATTTATTTTTATAAATCTCCCCCTGCACTTCATTATGCCGTCAAAGTGAAATTACAAAAGACATCCCAGGTCCGAACCTCATCTATGTTGAAAATTTGATCGAGATCGGTCGGGTGGCTCAAGAGGTATGATATCACAAACATAATAAGTTTCATTTTTATATATACAGATTTTCAAAGCACGCGTTAGAATATTTTCCTGTCATTATTTTAATGCAATTATGTGTTATTACAAAATATATACATATAGCAATAAATAGAGCACTCTACATCAAAGAAATCGTGTTGACGAGGTTTTATACTGCCGCCATTTCTTCCCAGGCAAGATTACGTCCCACGTAGTTTAGACCAGGCGAGATTGTGTCCAGAGATCAGGACCGCGAGGTTTTAGCAGGCGAGAGTTTGGGTATGGCGAGATTTTGGGACGCGAGGTTTTGGCAAGGCGAGGTTTCGGCCTGGCGAGATTTTGGACAGGCGAGGTTTTGGAACGGCGAGATTTTGACCCGCAAGATTTTGGGCGGCGAGGTTTCGGACAGGCGAGGTTTTGGCCTGGCGAGATTTTGTCCCGCGAGGTTTTGGGTGGCGAGGTTTCGGCCCGGCGAGATTTTGGTCCGCGAGGTTTTGTACCCAAACCCTTTAGGTTAGGTAGGATGATAAGGTATGTACTTCTCCAGTTAATTATTCTAGCTAGAGTAGGATGTAGATACTATAGGATTAATTGGTTTGTAGGTCTCGAAATGCATATTTTAAATTATTGTTTCTTATAATGTTCTATTTTTCTCATAACAAGTTCAAGTAAAACTTCCTAATTTCTTATAATAGACATAAAATCTTCATAACTTGCAAAATTACAATAGCACATCAGTCTACAGAGACTTTATACATTGGTTTAATGGTTGGTGTATTGTAGCTTCATTGCATATCGACGTACTTCTAGTATATCGTAAGTAATGTATTTCAAAGCTTAGGTTATTAAATGCTAATTGTTTGTTTCGTTTATTTTCAACACACCAGTGCCAATCCTATAGCTTACAATTGCTAGATATATTCTTTGCTATGTAAGCTACGAATGTATCCTGACACTGGCGTCTCTGGCATGTAAAATTTGGAGGGGACATCAAAGAAAGTGATTTAAATGATAGTACCTAGCCCAACCTGTTTGTTATCTTAGATTCCATTTGTTACCTTTCTGCTTACCTTCATAGATCCCTGAAACATATCAAAAACTCTGTTATAATCGTTTCACAGCCTGAATATTATATACCAAGTAAATATAATTATTATTATGTAATGTTTTTCTGTTGTTAGCAAATAAACTAAATTAGAATAGAATATTGAATATTTTACCTCAAAATATTGGGGGGACGTGTCCCCCTCGTCCCCCCACTAGAGACGCCCGCGTATCCTGACATGGCTTAATCAGATGTTGTTAATGGAAGTATCTTATTTATTAGACATTTCTAGTAATCTAGACCAGCACTGTCATGTAGAATTAAATATAAAAACCTTAGTACGCAGAGATGGGCAGAATCGAGTACTTTTGAGAATAGAGTCCCTACTCCATTCTGCTGTACTCGGTTCGCAATCGGTGTTATCCATATCTAACAACCCCCTCTTCTCCCTGCTGCGAGGAATAATTGTATATGACGATATTTATAGTCCGCAGTAAACTATAATTTAATAGTCAAACTTTCAACTTGTTAATATACCATACTAGGTGTGCACAAATTATTGATCAATTTTGTTAACGTCACATTTTCATCAATACTGAACCTAAATGAAAGATGATTATTTGGAATTTCATATTGACTTTACATGCATTCGATATAGACCCTATGTTTCACATGTGACACATCAAGTGTTAAAAAGACTTCGTTGTAAGTTACGATCAAATTGCCGTCGCTATTGGATACGGCTATACAAAACCTAATTGTTCAATACACATTTATACAACAGGATCAGTCATAAAGGAAAACCCATATTATAATTTGTAATACAGGAACTTCCATCTGGGGAATTTCTAATACAATAAACTAATCCATTCTGTAATACACAAGGAAGAGGGAGAGGGAGGAAAAATGCCGCCCGGTCTCCACTGTACTTTGCATAGGCATTAATTCATGACTTTCACTTGACTAAGAATAACACAATTTCCCCTCTTCTTGTTGATCTTCAGAAATCCCCTTTTTCACTATTTCACTTTTTTTCCTAGCAGAACGAAATTTCCCTCCAAAATCAGACCTCATGAAGAGCAATTCCATCGTTTTCCAGTACATTAAAGCACAATTTCGCAAAGTCAAAGTGTTTTAGATCATATTGTGTAGATTTGCCTCGCTACAGTGCGATGTGTTCTTTTATTAAAGAAAAATGTACGAATGCAGATTTGTTATTACAGAAATGTTTATTGCCTCTAAATTAACTTCTTCAAGTTCCCTCGAATGTAGCCGCAAACACTGAAGAAATGAATCAATTCACAATGTAAACATATCTTTTTTGTAGAGCCTATCTACCTTTAAAGTACTTAAATTTTTAAAGTTATTTTAGTAAATTAACGTTGCTTAATCTTAGAGAAGTGTCACTGGATAAAAAATGGGGACAATATTCATCAGTGATCCTCGTCTTCGGTCGCTGATCAGTCATCAGACTGGTATAGCATGTTTGCAATAGCTTGGTGGCTAAGACACTGGAATTTAGCAATATTGCATTGCTATTTGTTTATAGGTGATTTCAGAACAAAGAAAAATAATCAATTCCAGGAAACGCTCGGAACAACCACATATTCCGTCATCTTTCACCATCACTTAAATATTATAAAACTAGAAGTGCTGACAGAATTAGTATACAAATAAATAAATAAATGAGATTGCCCAAATGCTCTGTCTTTTGCAGAAGTCATTTATATCTTCATTTTCCACTTGTTTTATTCATTTCCACCTAATGTGTTGAGGGTATGGTAATACAATGAATCATTAATTTAATTAATAATTTCTTCACTTGACTATGAGAGCCTTATGTATTATTTTAAATTTAATTTCTAATCATGATTGAAATTTAGGGATAAAAGTATATCTTGCTGGAACCTTGCTGGCCTCACTCTCCGGAAGATTGAGTGGGTTTACCGGGTGCTGTAGATAAATTTAAGGAACGAGGAACGAAAACAAGTATTGCGCATTGCTGCCATCTAGTGAACAGTGATCAAACTACGTGCTAGTTTAACAACTACATACAAAATAATACCCATGGCTTATTGTATTTTTATAAAAATAGTGATTTAAAGTTAGACTATAATAAAATATCTACTGAAATAAAAAATTCCAAGTGACTAATATGATTGCTGTCCACACGCCTGGTCTTATCTTTGACTCAAAGCGAAGGAAGTTGCCTCGGACCAAACCTGAGTAGTAGGTCAGTGGTTATCTCTAGAGGTTCCCGCGGATATAAAAAATCGCATCTATATCAGTATAGCATCCGCATCTGCATGGATAAGCAGATAATGAAATAACAAATAATAAAACGTGTTTGTTTTATGACAATTATCATTTCCAAAATACTTTCAATTATAACAATTGTATATTCCTCCATTACAATTTCATGAGTCCTACAAATTTCAAAACTAAACATACAATATTCTCTCGTTTATTGTACGTTAACTACGTTAAATAAAATGTAATAAAATTAATGCGAACAGAAATATGAAATTAATGGTAAACATACGAATTACTTAAGATCCCCTCAAATGCTGGTTTCTGAGAAGAACGTTGTCCAACAAATAATACCATATGTCAAGAGAAAATCCTTTTTCTTTGTTTTTCCTAATTCGTAAGGCATAAGTGCCTTTGTCAAAAGAACGCAAAAGTAAAATGAAGATAGGCTTTCAGATCCTCCAGAAAGGAAGAAAAAAATTACCCACCATATACAAACTTCCACAAAACTACAGCGTAGCACTTTATATTTATTATAGGGTTTCGAAAATATGCTGTAAAAGTAATGTCTCGACTCAAAAACTGTATTTTTTCTATTGGAAGAGCTGTTTCTCGACTCGAATTTTGTCAGGAAAATTCTGTCTCGTCTCGTGCCGTCTCGTGTGCATCCCTAATAGGAATTAAAAGCAGAGAAAAATAAAGTAATTAATGAAACTCAATTTTGTTTTGCACGTTATTTGTCCCAAAAGTATAACGCTTTATTACAAAATATTGCAAGAGTCACTTTATGCCTCTTGCTTGTATATATTAAAAAACAATTAATATCGTAGGTATACATATATATTATTAGTATTATTATAAGTTTAATTATGATAAAATAAGATGGGGATCCCAGGCCTGGGTAGCATTTAATTCATATATTCTGATTAGCATGTAAGAATTGTTATCAATATTATTATTGTATACTAGCAGCGTTCACCCCGCTTCGCTGGGGTCACCCCGGAACGCAATAAACTTTGTTACTTAGATAATTTTTACTTTTTCGCTTTCAAGTGATATGATAAAAACCATAGAAGATTGCAGTAAATGTTAACATTATATCGCCTGTCATTTATGTTAACCCGCCGAGTGACACGGTCATGTGGGTTGCATATAAATACGGTTAGATTTAGCTATGATGAGCTAACAAAGGATTTGTACGTTATGGACACTTGAATGGTCAATTATCTCAAGACACTGGTAATTGAAAATTAAAGTGATATGATAAAAACCATCTAGGGTCCAAATCTTAATAACCCCCCAAAAATGAAAGAAATTGGTTCAGCCGTATTAGCGTGATGAGCTAACAAAGGATTTGTACGTTCTCTTTTATATATATAGATATGTTTGTATATTCCATGTATTTTTTTTTCTTTCTTAGAGATTCTTAAAATTATTGACAAAATCTTTCTATCCTATTGCTAGTTTTAGAAACCAGTTTATTTCTGGATTTAGCCAGCCAGCTTTGGAGAGGGGGGAGACCGTTTTCTCTCGGAGTATCAAGGGATTGTTTATAAGGGGCTGTCCTCCTCATCTTCATTTTTGGCTAGACTTTACGCTCGACGGCTCGAAGATCTTTTTTTTTTCTCAGCTTTATGCTGGCTTTTTGCCTTAGTGATGGTATTATAGGTTATGTTAGGTTCCTTAGAAGTTTAGCACTTTTCGAGACTCAGATGAGTGATTCTAAGACAGGAAGTTTCTCAGCTTTTCAAATGAGAGGCTGTATTCCTTGGTAAGATAGGTTTGGTAGGGTAGCCCCTGGTTAGGAATTTCTTTCTTATAAGGATTTAGTTAGAAGTGATTATATGTGGTTTTAATCCTATTTCTATTTTGGAAATTGGATTTTTCTTAAGGTTTCTCTGAGGCTTTGCAAGCTCTCAGTTAAGTCTGGTTTCTACTTGAGGGCAGCAGCCAATGGTATTTACGGATCCTATGATTTTGGGTTCGATTCCCCTTATGAAGGCAGGTGTCGTGATCGGCCTGCTGGATAGAGTTTATAGGTCTTCTTAAACATTCGACAATTTAAGCAGTTCCGAAGTGAGGGGCATATTTATTTCCTACTTGAGGAAATATTGCCTTACCTTTAACCTTACCCACTCCTTGTAAATTGATTAGATTAGAATCCTTATTTAGTAGTATGCCTCTGACAGATTTTACTACGAGTAGATGTTAGGCCAGGCTTCTGAGTGAGTGCCGAAGGAACCTTTGAAAATTAAGGGCTCACTGGAAGGCGTGTAAGTGAATGCAAAGAAGGTGAGTCCGCAGGCCCAAAGATTTAGAGTAACTTTAGTTAAATTAAGGTTTCATTTAACGTTCTTAAAGAGATAGCAGAGTAGGAACTATATCTCGAATACGGGCTATAGTTTGTAATATAGTTTCCGAGAGCCAACTTGTGGACTCGATAACTCTTTTGCGAATTAGATTGATTCAAAATTAAGCCCAAAGATTTTTTCTTTTATAAATAAAGAATAGAGAGTAAAGAATTTAAGGCTTTTATTAACAGGATATGTTCCCATATGTAATTTCATTGGATCAAATTTTATACCCCTAGACACAGCCAGAAACTGATATCCTCTGGGTTAGCAGGATATTAGAAATTGTATAATATCTTTATTATACACCTTTTAAAATATGCAAGAGATTTGGAGCAGTTATTCTTTAGATTTCGAGTAAATTAATTGAGATTGTTTGTAAGGCGGGTTGCCTAACATAATTACCATCTCCCGAGCGAGATACGGTCCGTAATTATTATTATAATATATACTCAATTTCATAAGATTTAATTTCACTCACTAATAACAAATTATATTATTTTTTTTCCTTGCAATATAAATAGTTAATTGTGTTTAGAAGACTGAATACTAAAATTATTCTGTGTTCACAAATATCCTATATCCACAAAATGCTAATGATGCAGATATCTTGACATCCACGGAAATCTCTAGCCATCTCATATGGCAGTGGTTCTCAATTACTTCAGAGTTGCGGACCCCTTTTTATTTCTAAGGCAAGATGTACGGACCGTACACCTTCAAAATTTAGTATCTGAATAGTACTAGTAGTTGAAAGATAGAATCATTAACAACAATTAAATTTCAAGCACTGATTTATGTTATACAGTACTTACCAGAGCTCCTCCGTGGCTAAGCGGTTAGCGTACGCGCCTTTGGCGTGGGAGTCCCGGTTTCGATTCCCGGCGGGAGCTCATGTGGTTCGGATTCCACGTTAATCAGTCGGTCCACGTCTCATATAGCCTCGCTGCTGAACGGGACGTTAAACTCAAAAATCAATCAATCAACAGTACTTACAAACAGAGGTCCATAGCGTTGTTTATATGTTTTATAAATTATGAAATTTAAACAATGCTACGGGCTCGCTAAATTTGTTCCACAGATCCCTAAGGTGCTGGAAACTAATGTTAAACTTCAATCAATTCTGAATGCAAGTGCACTCAAAGAAATGTTTTTACACCTCGGACAAATTAATATGTTAAAAATTGGATTTTTTTGTAATGAAAATATCTCATCTAATACAAGAACATGCTTTAGAATACCTGTAACCGTGGTGTAAGCTGAACTCTATTATTAATATTATTTTAGTAAAATGGGAAAGATCTCCATAATGGACACGTATACCTGTCAAAATTGTTGATTTCACAAATAAATTTAAACACCATAGTTAGTTTGTATTTTAGCATCTGAACACAGAACCTATATCAATTAAGCAATTTTGCTACTAAAGAAAAACTCTTTTAAATACTAAAAGTAATTTTGTCATTTTTCGAACCGAAACGCAAAGGGTTTTCAACTTGATCCTTGCCCATATTGATTGGGAAATATGTATTTGCAGCATTCGTTTTGAAGCAGTAGTAATAAAGAAGAACTGCGAGTAAATTAATTGCAGAGAACTTCATCTACTGTTCTTTACGAGCCTACTGTAATCGCAGCTGATATTAATTTTTTTAAAAACAGAATTTTCGCCGTTGTAGTATTTGGATGAGAAAGTTGGACGTTAACTGGTAGGAATAAGCACAGGCTAAACGTTTTCTGGGGTAAAAATGCATAAACAACCTTCTGACTGGAGGTTACAAAGCTAGGAATCCCAGAATACATTTTCCTCAATGTGCATATAAATTGCTGATATTAAAATGTAATGTTAATAAAATTGTACTTTACTTTCCACAATTATGTCCTATAAGGTAAAGGATACAAAGGAGAGACTACTGAAATGCCAACCTGTCGTTTTGTAATTTTTTTACACTACTGGCATATGTCTATCGTAGTGAGAATAAGAACATCCTGATTTCTACCCCTTCCCTCTTGCACATCTTTCCATACCATGTTTATCTGCTCTGAATATTGTATCCGAAAACATATTCCAGCCCTTTGTCTACTGTAGCTAAGAGAAAGTATTGACCAAATAAAGGAGCGATAGGATGGCCAATTTTATTCCTTTGTGGTTCAAAGAGGGTACATGGTCAACTAGAAATTAAGAAACAGAAAACAAAGGATTGATTAGGCTTCAAGATACCACAGAGGAATAAAAGCATATAGCTATCCGTTTCCACTCGGTAGGTTTTCACTCGTACATCTAGAAGTTTGAACAGAGACCCTACTGGGCAATAGTACAGATATGTTACCTAGCATCCACTGGCAAGTGAAAATGAATCTGTTTGCTGATTAGCAGGGCCCGGATCTTGTTGACCTAAAATTTTCTAGAAAGTGACCTATAAAATGACACTAAAATTTCTGTAAAATGACACTAAAATTCACAAAAATTGACCTTAAAACTTGCGTTTCGTAAAACATTGGCATTTTTAAATATCCATTGGATTTTTAATTAACATTTCTCACCCATATTCAAAAAGTTTTGTTTCAGTTAGTTGCAGTCCATTGATCATTTATTTCTATTCATCAGTCCATTGTACGGCATTGTAAGTATTGAAAGCGTCAATTCACTCCCAATTTGAAACTAGGAAGCACTCATAAACAATAAAAGTTCGCAAGTGTAGACTGCATGAGAATAACAGATAAAAACCCTGTTTAAAATCTTTGTACGCCTTCTAATTCATTTTTAGTTATTCATATGATCACATCCTTTGTAGTCAACAACCCAAAACTATCTGTTTGGACACCTACCAACCCCCACCTTTCGTTAACCAGTTACAGTTTAGTTTTCATTAGCTTGTTAAGAATGCAGTTTTTCCACACCCAATAGTCAGGAAGCAAGAAAAAGAGATTATTCAACTTCGTCTTTTCCACAACTGTAAACCGTGTTCATTTAAAGATTTCCTTATGTAGAAGAAAAAGAATAAAAAGACCATAAGTGACCTAAAAGTTACCTTAAAATATTAAAAAAATGACCTGAAATTTCAAAACGGCAAAAAGTGACGAAAAGTTGACCCTAAAAATATATGTTTTTAGAACCTAGAGTTGATGGATAACGTTTTTATTAGAATTTGCCTTGTCTTATGCGTAACAGAAAAAAGTTGACTTGTCAACAAAATCCGGGCCCTGCTGATTAGTGTTTCGATACATTTAGATTTTTTTGGTGCATGGTCAGTTTTTTTCCTCTTTTGTCGTTTTCAATTTATGATACATTATTGACAAGAAAACAAATAATTTTCCTTTGATATTATAGGTTTATGTCTTGGTTGCGATTATCGATGTGCCATGTTTCATAACATTTGGTTGGTATTAGGGGATTAAGTCGATATATTTTAAAGCTTCTCCTGATTTTTTTTTTTTTTTAAACTTAAACCCTTTAGACCAAGTACCAAAGATTCATGAAGGTAGAAGTTTATCGGCTTATAAGCAACTAGAAATGTCATAACGATATGTCATTATTGGGAACATTGTACATATACAGATTTATTTTGAGGGATGTTAATATCATGATATTTCATTCTCTGTTCTTACCCACAATGCAGTCGTTAATTAATATTTCTCAGGGTGTCCCATAAAAGAAATCGTGTACCTTTAGGAGTTAATAGGGGAGGTCATTCTACGAGGAAAAAAGTTCTTATGACCATGTTACCTATATTCAACGGCTTGAGAGCTACAGAATGTTAACCATTCTTGATCTTACGTTGTATGAAAGTATTTGTTGCACATCCTCTAGTCCTACAGAAATGTTACTTAGCTCATTCGAATGATAGGGAATGGCCTTTCCAATGGTATGTAGTGTGGTAGTAATGTTTTCGATGGAAACTTAATGACGAATATTGGATGATGTCCCTCAAAAATTTAATTTTTAAAGAATATTTAAGGGAATTAGATGATAACACAGTTGCCGAGGCTATATGCTGCATACCGTTGGAAACGTCATTTCATTTCCATTCAAGTTTGCTATGTCCCACTTGTGTAGAATAACTACGGGATGTGCTATATATAAATACTTTCATACACATTTAAGGTGAGAAGCAGTTAACAACGGTAGCTCTCAAATCGCTGAAAATTGAACACATGGTCACAGGAATATTTTATTCCGCTTAGAATGACTTTCTTCCCAATTATCTCCCAAAGAGCTATGATTTCATTCCGAGACACTTTGTATATAATGTCAAGAAGCCAGATCCTTCTCAGAAGCTGAAATGAAGATATAATATTATATTCATTATATGTACTGGAAATCGTTTCAGTAGCTAAATATTTAGTTTACGGGTGTCGATTCTTCCATGAGCAATGTTGCATCCCAAAAATTCTTTTGACAATCTCCTTCACCCTCTCCCTCCATCAGCAAGAAAGCAATACTACTTTTAAACTTAACTAATGGCTTTTAACTTCCACTACTCCCTGTTGGCTTGGATATGGACATTGTTGAAACGTGTTTTCTTTTGTAAAAACATACATTTGTATACATTTTTGTTTTTGTATTTTGCATCCTTGTGCAACACAAAAACGAGACGAAAATCGTCGTATTCCTCGTCTCATCTTATCTCAAAAACGAAACGAAAATTGCCGTGTTTCTCGTCTCTTCTTGTCTCGAAAACGAGACGAAAATCGTGTGTTTTTCGTGTCATCTAGTCTCAAAAACGAGATGAAAACCGTCGTGTTTCTCGTCTCTTCTTGACTTTAATAAAATACTACTCGTATACTCTACGAGGCTCTTGTCTCGTAGGTAGCACTAGCTGCGAGCGAATCTTCAATCCTGTGCAGTTGGCAGATGCGCAGACCATTATGCAAAACTCACAGAATAGGCCGTTCCCCACCTCAGTATCTCGCCTCCAAGTAAGATTTCGATTACCGAAGCACAACACCGGCTCCGCGGCTAATTGGTTGGTTATTCGGTTTAACGCTTTAGCATTCCATTATAGACATTTCTATTCAATTATTCTTAAAATATGTAAATTTATTTCTAGATATTGTTTTGAAGTAGTGCTTCCACTTGTCTTGGAAGTTTTGTTACTAATCTTATTCAACAAAAATGCTTTCAAGCCATTAAAAAAAGAAAGAAAAAGAAAAGAAAAGAAGAACTGCATTGTGGGTATTCTGAATCTGATAGGTCATTCTAAGAAGCTGATCAAATAAATGTACATGTCTATGAAGAACTGTATTTATATGGTTCTTGCAGAAAAAAAAAATCAGCAGTCCATCTTGTACCGGAAGGGATAGACAATGCCATTTTTTCATCAAATCTTCATTTGTTTCTCCCTCCTACTTTCGTCTCCAAACTTGGGATGCTGGGCGAATGAATAATAAAAAACCTGTTCCTGAGTAATACCGTTATCTATCTTCTTGTAGAGCAACGAATCAAGCCTGTTTTGGCTGTGAGCACCCAAAAACTTCTTCCTACAGCTACAGTATTGTATCATTAGTTTCTCGTAAACCTAGTTAGTATTCTTCCAAAATAACGTAGACCTTTCTTTATAGAAAAACCAAAATAATATTTTTTTTCCTTTTTTTTCAGATGTGTTGCATATTTCTTCTATAACGAGAAAAAGCGAATGATTTTACTTAATTCATATACTTTCGTAATTTTAAAATCTTCTGATATTAAAAAAATGATAAACGACTATGCTTTTGATGAGTCTCACACCAGGGTCAATTTTGGGTGAGGCCAAAAATTATTGAGATATACATATGTGAAAATATTATGGCAATATTTATTTTTACCACAGGACATATGGCAAATTATAACAATATAATTCAACGAACTGCAAAATTGTAATCCAAAATTTAAAAAAAAAGAAAAAGAAAAAGAAAGAAAAAAGAAAATCAGAACCAATACAAGTGAGTTCGACAATAGCCCTGCAGATCCGTGGTGCAGGGGAAGGGACATCTATACTCGATTCGTATAGACCTTTTGTTATTTAGTTCTGCAGAGTTAATTTTAGCTGGAGGGAAGAAATTGTGGGACAAGATAAACCAACTTATTCTTCTTATCTGGAAAAAGAAAGAATTGCCACAAAGATAGAAAGAATCAAACATGGTTCAAATCCACAAGAAAGGCGACAAAACTGATTGTAATAATTATCGAGGTATCTTTCTTCTGCCAACATTTTATAAAATACTCAAAAACATTCTGGTAGCAAGATTGAGCCCATACATAGATGAAATTAATGGAGCTTATCAATGCGAATTTAGACAAAATCGATCAACTATTGAACAAATATTTACCGTTCGACAAATACTCGAAAAGCAATGGCAACACAATACCTCAGTACTTCAATTATTTATTGATTTTAGAAGGACCTACGACTCGGTTAGGAGGGAGAAATTATACAACATTCTTACAGAATCTGAAATACCGAAAAGAGAGAGAGAGAGAGAGAGAGAGAGAGAGAAAGAAAGCAAGTTAGATTAACTTAAGATGTGTTTAAATGAATTTCGAAGTAAGTTCCGAGTAGTTAAATACTAGTCCACGACCACGGGCATTCACGTCTATAAAGGCCAGAAACAAAGATATGAGTTGCCGCCATTATAATCTAACTTTGTTCTGGAGTACGCTATAAGGAAAATTAAAGAAAGTAATCAGGACCTAGAGCTGAATAGTCTTCGCCAGGTTATGTCATATGCTGATAATGTAAATCTGATAGGAAACGAGAGAAGAATAAAAAGAAATGAAGAGGTTTTATTAAATGCTTGAAGAAACATGAGTTTAGAAATAAATGCAGAGAAAACTAAATGCATGGAAATTCGCCGGAATTGTAATGTGTGAATTATGAATACGTGAAAATATCAAATAATACTTTAGACAAAGTGGATGCTTTCAAATATCTAGGATCAATATTAACAGACCAAAACCATATCCGCGAAGAATGTTAATGTCGACTGAAAACAGAAATTCAGTTCAAAATCTTTTGTCTTCGCAGATTCTGTCGAGGAGCTTGAAACTTAAAATATATAAAAACTATAATCATGCCATGTTGTGCTGTATAGTTGCGAAACATGGTGGCTTACTCTGAGGGAAGAACACAGACGGAAAGTATTTGGTAAAATCCTAAGATGAATATTCGGAACCAAGAGAAACAGGTATGGGGAATGGAGGAAACTTCATTATGAGAATCTACATAATTTATACTGTTTGCCAAATATTGCTAGCGTCATGAAGTCTAGGAGGTCCCGAAGGGGGGGGGGATGGTTAGGTAACCAGAATGAAAGAAAGTAAAAACACTTTCAAAATTTTAATTGGAAATTCAATCGAAAAATGACCATTAGGAAGACCTAAGTGCAGATAGGGGGACAATATGAAGACGGATCTCGCCAAAATAGGAATACAAAGTACGAGTAGAAACTGGAT
This sequence comes from Thermobia domestica, assembly GCF_964235325.1. Taxonomy (NCBI): domain Eukaryota; kingdom Metazoa; phylum Arthropoda; class Insecta; order Zygentoma; family Lepismatidae; genus Thermobia; species Thermobia domestica. The sequence continues at coordinate 99,364,689 of NC_137466.1, read as the reverse complement.
CCAATTTTCTAAGGATAGAAGTTAATGGAGAGTTTTTGTAAACACAGCATTTAACCTCCAGGCTCCATAGGCCATAGGGTTAGCAAGTTTATGGAGAAAGGAAATGTAAAGCTGATTTTGCTGCCCTTGAACTCGTGTTACAACAACAGAATTCTTACAATTAGTTTTCTTTAAAACAGAAATCTCAAGTTCGACTTAATTCCTACAACAGTTTATTCTATTTGATATTTTTGTCGTATTTCTGCCACGTAGAATATGATACTCCATGGAAATATTCGATGAGAATGTATTTTTTTAATTGTATATTCAAAGTCAAACACTTTATAGTACTTTTGTTTGTTTTAACCATTTTTATCCTTGCTTTTATTTCTCTTTCACACTAATAATAATAATAATAATAATAATATACAATAACATTCATCTGTTGTATTTTCTTCTCTCCTACTTCTATAGTTTATATAAGCCATTACACTCAAATCCCATTGCTTTCGGTCTTTTTTACGTTTATTTTCATTCCTTATTGTTTACATTTTTTCCACAATTTTTTAAACAGTCTGTTCAGATTCTACAATAAGAGCCACACAATATTTAACCTGGATATACAAAATACTTCTACTTTCTATTTAAATACCATTTGTATTTCATTTTTAATTTTTTCTCAATTGATGTTCGCAAAAGACAATATTTCATTCAAATTCACTTTCAAACCCTTTTGCTTTTTCATTGCTTTTCCTATTCTCAGTCTTATGTGTTGAAGTGATCATACATACTTATATTATTAACAAGTCTTCAATTCTTCACTTCATCCCAACCTCTTTTCGTACTCCCATCAAAATTTCCTTGTTCACTTGATACAAATTTCTGTATTGAAAGTTTATTTATATTCTTTCTAATAGAACTTTTCCCTAAGTTTTAGGTGTACAAAAATAAAAAAATAAAAGCACGCTACGAGAAACAAAGAAACATAATAGAAATTTGTTAAATATATAAAGATCTGCTTTACATGGAGAAATATCAGTTGAAATGAACATTTGGAAATGAATCCGGTTACCTACTCAATTCTTTCTTTCTTTATTTATTTTTTCAAGCTTTCAGCAATAGTTATGTGGTATGTGGATCTAATGTTTAAGGGGGGATTGGAACCATTGTAATGAGTTCTAATTTTTAATGCTCTCTCGTTGGAAATCGAACCCAGGACCACTTGCATCAAAGGCATATATGTAACCACTAGGCCTGCTAGAAGAGCTTTACATAATTCTTGTATAATTATGTTGTGTCCCTAATCCTAATTTTCCGTTTACATGACATATTGATATCCTGATTTTTAGATGCCAATATATCCTGTCGAACCGAAGGGAAAAGAACTGCCCACTCAAATCCTGATCTACTAGCTTAGTACATCAGGCATGTGCGCTATAATCAGACAGACACAAAATATGTTTATAAAGGGTTCTTACAATATAAGCGAGAGTTCCAATATATATATATATATATATATATATATATATATATATATATATATATATATATATATATATATATATATATATATATATATATATATATATATATATATATATATATATTTTCAGTAGTACAATATTATGATGGATCTCGCAGAAAAAGAAATACGAAATTGAAACTGGATTCAGTTGACTAGGGACAGAAGTCAATGAAGAGCTATTGTGAACGTGGCATTGAACCTCAAAGTTTCGTAGGAAATAAAGTTGGTTAGTTAGTGACGATATGTCTGGACTGTACGTGCGTCGGAAAATCTTGTGCGGTAATGTACCACCTGCCTTAAGCCACGATTTGTACACATACATCTACACACACGACAGCAATTTCACCTACAGTAATAATAAGAAACTTTTGTAACTGATTAAACCACCATGTCTGCCTGTGTTACAAGCGTGGGAAAGTGATTTTCAGTAGCTATTTAAAAAACAGATTTCCGGCCATTGAGATGAGGTACCCGCATGAATATTATTAGTGTTATGGCTGACTGAATAAGATAATACAGCAACCTACACCAACTGATTGTCAAATTTATTTTTAGTGTTGAAATAACTACCTACTAGACGTTAAAAACATGATAATGCTATCTTTCCTCTACACATCTCGAAGAAGAAAGTGAACTTGAAGTCATAGTGCCCGATTAGTATTCAAAGTGTATATTTTTCAAAAACAAATGTATTCAGCTAGTCAAGGATATTTAATTTTGGTACCTATATTAATGCCAAAAATATTGATCTCACAGCCTAAAAATCAAATAAAATGAAAGAATGATTTAGGTCAAAATGGTCTACCTTTCCGCCTCAAGTTAATCTCTTCACGGATATGGCATCAAATGATGACACATATTTATCGGGAAAATAATCCGATTTTTTTTTTTTTTTTTCATGAAGAAGAGTGCGAACTGATGGTAAGTAAAAACAAGTGCTTCAGAATATTATTCTTACCTTCAGTTCGCACTCTTCTTCGTGAAAAAAAAAATGGATTATTTTCCCGATAAATATGTGGCATCATTTGATGCCGTATCCGTGAAGAGGTTAAGTTAAATTTTCATTACATAATAAATACTATACATAGACTGGGAATTGTACCTGAGTTGATATAATTAGATGCAAGTCAAGGAAAACGCCCTGAAATATCTTGTTACATACAAATTGTTGTATAACTTTAAGATAATTTCGGACGTTTCTTTGATTTGCGTTTTTGATAATTAGCGCAAAAAGAGACAAGCAAACGGGAGAATATATCATCATCATTATCATAGATATTTTGCCATTATTGGCAGGTCACTTGTCGCAACAGGAGCTTCCATGCTCCACGGTTTTCAGCTGACCTTTTCGTCTTTACATACGATTTTTCTGTTTTGATATCGTTCATATCAATTGTAGCCTCCTTCACTCCTTTTCTCTCTTTCCTGTCACCAGACCGTCTATCACGTTCCTCATGATACCGTTCCTTCTTAGCCAATGTCCCAAACAGTGTCTCTTCTTCTTCCCAGTAATGTCTAAAATTATTCTTTTCTCCCCCCACCATTTCTAACACCCTCTCATTCGTTTTCCGCTCGATCCAACTAATTCTCTCCATTTGAACGAGAAAGTAACAATGTTGGAAAGATAGATAGAGAAAGAAAGACAAGCAAGAGCAAAAGGTTTAGGATAGAGACATAGAACGTACGTACCATGTTACAGGAAGGGAAGTTAAAATAAATATTAAAGAAGAAATGAAACAAAAATAATCTAGATTTGGTAGGAGTTTGTGTAGTTAGATGAGAAGGTAATTGGATGTTAAATAGTGAAGGATATAGAATGTTTTACTCAGGTAATGAAAAGGGTCATCATAATGGTGTAGGAATAATTCTTGGTAAGCGCTTAGAAGAGAAGGTAGTGAAAGTAGAACTTGTTGATGATTGAGTTGTGGTGTTAATACTTAAAGGGGGGGGGGGAAGAAGGATCTAGTGATGATACAGACATACGCACAGGAAGGTAGTGTCGTAGGCAAATGTGGTCCAGACGAAAGAAATGGAAGCGGAGAGGAACAGGTCAATTTCTGTAGACAGAATTCACCAGTAATTGGCAACACTTTGTTCAATCAGCCCAAGAGAAGAAGATATACATGAAAGTCCTCAATAGGCTGCCGAAAATTCAGATATGCTATGTTATGTTTCAGGGCAAGTATTCAATTGGTTTGAAGAATGCGAACACCCTTTCCGGGGCCGACATTTTTTCTGATAATAACTTAGTGCTGATCAAAGTTGATATTCAACTGAAAAATGAAGTCAGAAGAAAAGTAGGTAACAAGATGTGAATGTGAAAAGTTGAAAAACGAGGAGGTAAGAAATCTTTTCATTGGAAAATTGGAAGAAAAATATTCAAATGAGGAAAGTGGCGCGGTGGCTCAGTGGTAGAGCGTTCACCGCCGGTGCTTGGGGTCCCTGGTTCGATCCCAGCTGGCGCCGTGTGAACTTTGTGGTAGATAAACACCGTGCTCGTGGGTTTTCCCGTTTCTTCCCACTTTCTTCATTCCACCATTTCACTCATTTCTCGTCTCCTTTAGCCTAACCGATATAACCGTGGGACGTAAAACTCAAAGATTTCATTTCCTTTTTATCTGTTATTTATTTCCAGGGTTCGATTCCAGTGGAGACACTCGGTCGGAAATATGCAACAGCTTTTCAGGCAAGTCATCCTGTGTTTTTTTCTGGGTTTTCCTCATTCCCACCAGGCAAATGCTGGTATGATACCTAACAATGGTTCAGGTCCCTTACTTTCTTCCTCCCCGATTCCCTGGGCAGTGTGATCGCCGAGGGATGTCATCCCTCAGACGTAACGGGATAACATGCCATAGATGCAGAAAGCCCAGAAATCTAATTCTTAATCCTGTTGATATTTATACCTATCACCTTATTGTGTTATCTATACTTCGATTAGTATATTATTATTATTATTATTATTATTATTATTATTATTATTATTATTATTATTATTATTATTATTATTATTATTATTATTATTATTGTTGTTGTTGTTGTTGTTGTTGCCTTTTCTCTCTTTCAGGGGCCATGCTATAATTATTTGGGTTTTACATTGTAAGTCCTTTTATGAACGGTATATACCTAACATTTGGATTGTGACGACGGGGGAAAATAGCCTAAGTGCTGATGCCTTAATTATATATACAATCTATAAAGTAGTGTCGGCTCTTGAGGGAATTTACATAGGTAAAAATTTTAATTCATTGATGCAAACTAAGGGGAAGAACTTACCAGACCCGTATCCAGGGGAGTGTAGGGAGCCGAGCTCCCTTAAATTTTTACTGCCCCCTAAAATTTTCAAAGTAGGCTTGCAAATGAACTATAATATGGTTGGATAGCCCCCCCGAACTTCTACCTGTCCCCCTACATTTTTGGGCTGGCTACGAGCCTGGAACTTGCCTATTGTACTAATTCTTGTATACCGCTTTCTGAGACTGTATGAAGTTGTCTTCCTTTAACTTGTATCTTTAAAATTAATTTTTTTTGCAAACGTGATTTTACTTAAAAACTGCCACTGCAGTAAGATTGAGACCGCCAAGATGGGCAGGTCACGTCGTTCGCATAAGTAGTAGAGATGCAAGGGCTCGGAAAAAAACCGGCTTTTTTGGAAAAAAACTCGGTTTTTTCTGCTTTGCTTTTTTGCTTGGGAAATTTTGGGCTTTTTTCAAAATACTGCTTCAAATTGATAAAACAGACTTTGTATCGCTTCTCTATAACACAAAAAATCATTTAATTAGTAGTTGATGCTGATAATAATATAAAACATCGAAAATAAACTATGAATTTCGAAAAAATATTTCAAACAATTTTTCTTCAACATATTTACATTATGAATTCCACAGGATTAACCAATGTATATAATAAGAATTTTTTAACCTCCTATATACAAAAGATAGCAGAGTTGGCAAGAACCGTGGTTGTTTTTGAAAATGCCGAAAACCCGTTTTTTGGGGGATGTTTTAAACCAGGCTTTTTTGGTTTAAACCAGGCTTTTTTGACTTACATTTTTTGCTTTATATATTTATATTACATATTCACAGAAATAAGTTCGTTTCGCCTTGATGTTATTATGCAACAGCGGGGTTATGCCGGAAGAACTCCCATAAGCTTAAAGAAGTGCGGTCAGTAAATTTCTTAAGTTGAGAATCTCCCGCCCTAGCCATTGGGAAAATCCCGTCATTACTTGAAATGTAAGACAATAACGGGAAAATCCTGTTATTGCTTTGCATGTAAAATTTAAAGGTCAACGTACCATAATCAGTACGCTAAAACTGAGGTATTAAATTACAAATTTAGTACCGGTACGTAGATATCATTGAAAGTCCAATCCAAGCTAATGTTGGAAGCTACGTAGGCAATCGATAAATTTTGCCAATTTCTATCAATATATTTAAGCAATATTGGCTTCTTTATAAAACAACACGCATTTAGGCATGCAGAAATATACAATTTGGTTTCGTTTCGTATATTTAGGCTTAAAATCCTTACGAAATACCGAGGTTATCAAGGAGAAGACTTTCGCTTAAACTGACATCCGAACCGCTACTTGGGTTACGCATGAAAGAAGGGTTGTGGTTCGACCGAGAATTGAACATGGGACACCTTGATTAAAAGGTGAAAGGGAAATAAAACTATTGCAGGTGGTTTGATATCTGGAAACGTCACCATGAAGTTCACATGATTCGCATTTTTCATTCTTTTTATTTTTGTGGTTTAAACCAGTTATTTAAAAAAAAAAGTTGGTGTTAACCAGCCAACCCTAAAAGTAAACACTTCTTTTTAAAGAATACACAAATAATTAGCAAAATAGTATGTAGTATTTTTACTTCAAAATATTCCATACCCTCTTTTTGAAACAAAATAAAATTAAAATAAAACATAAGAGAAATACTTAGATTTATATGATACACTTAAAGGCTGAACATCTAGATCTTTTGGTTCTGTATATTCTTGAAATTCCACAGTTAAGTTTTATAGAACCACCATCACAGTTTACCCAATCCTCAAGTTTTCTGAATTTTTAACAAGAGGGATTCAACATATCATTACGGAACTCCCCCCCCCCCAAAAAAAACTACGGAATATATTTAAGTTAAGCTAAATACAACTGCACAACAAACATGACTGAGTGATTAACTTTTGAGCTTCTATCGGGAAGTCCGGGATTCAACCAGCATTCGACCATTCTGACAAAGCTTTTCTTCATTCCATCTGTGAATGTAGAAATAGTGCGTATACTGAGAGTTGGGCGACTTCCTTTTTTATTGTTTTTAAATCGTTATTATTACTAATTACCAGCAGTGACGGTTTTGCGAAGGTTAGGGGGGCGGTCTTTCGGACTGAAGCCCGTTCCCCAAAGTTACGGAATGTCTGCAACAAACGAAATATCTATTATTTATGCCTTTACTCATAAACTTTAAGCTCCCGTCAAATAAAAATTACGAATGTTTAAAAAAACTAAACATTAGTAAGAAACCCTTCCCAAAATACTTTTCTAAATCCGCCACTGATTCTCAGTATAAAATGATTTTTAAAGTTGTATCCGGAAGATTATTGCTAAACATATAAACGAAGCGAAATATTAGTTATGCCTGTACTCATAAACTTCAAGCACTTCCCAAATAAAATTAGGACTTTTTAGGAAACGAAACAATCAGAAAAACCCCTCCTAAAGTACTTTTCTAAATCCGCTACTGATTATTTGTATAAATTGGTATTCAAGGTTGTGTCCGGAAAATTAATGCTAAATCACTTCACAGCTACAGTATAACAGAAATATGGAAGTACGGTTTGACGGATATATTGAAAAACGTACGCTTTGACGGATAAATAGAAAAACGGGCAAGTTTAACTTTTGCGCTAGAAGCTAGAGTACTAAACGCTCTTAGAAATGAAACACGGATGACAAACTAGAGAAGAAAAAAGATGTCGATAACTCAAAAGTTAAAATAAAGTTAAATAGCCTCTAAAATTACCCTCAAATACTACATTCTTCATGTTAGCTTTAATTCGTATAACATGTGCTCCATCCATCTTGATGGTGAATTTCAGAGCGAAATATGACATTCAGGTCATGGAATTCTTATCTAACTGTAGAATATACTATAAGAAAGCTATTTAGATAGAAAAATCATGAAGTTGAAAAAAGCCAAAATTTCCAAAATTCTCGTTTTTTTCCCAAAAAAGCCGGCTTTTTATGTGAAAAAAACCATCGATTCAAAAAAGCCGGCTTTTTTGCATCTCTAATAAGTAGCATACGCGAGATGCATAAGGTTCTGGTCGGGATGCATAAAGTACCAAAAGTCCAGGTACATTATTTTTCTGTTAGAATATTAGTGACGGATCTAGCCCGGGGCCGGGGTCCTAGGCCCCCAGTTTCTTTAATGACGAAAATAATTTAAGCCATTATTTATATATTTTTGAAAGTTTATAGTAAAATTATGATATACCTATTATAATCTTGGTTCTGGCTTCCCTCCCCCCCTTAGTTTTGACCTTCTAGATCTACATCTGCCATTTTTCCTTTTTGATAGTGTTATATCTTAATAATACTTTAAAATGTGTTAATTGCGTACAAATACGATTCTAATACATTGATATCTGTTAGAAAACTATAAAATGTGATTATGCTTAGTATTAGCAACATACATTGGAGATCCAATGAAGGTAATTTGTAAAATTTCATATATTTTTCTTCTTCTACATAAAATAAATATTGGAAATTCTAAACCAAGTGTTCATCTTCATCATAAAACAGCAAAGCAAGTATAATTTGTTTTCCTGGAAACTGAATTGATTTTGTTGTCAGTAACAACGAAGCCATATTGCAATAATATGCTCCATTGTTATGAATGAATAATGTAGCATGATAATAAATTGTAAGTTTAATAAATAGTACTGCACTTTCTTCCTAGGAAGTTGTAAAAAAAAAGCTAACAATACGCGAAAGGCTTTTCAAGGACTGATCACACGTCATTCCGAAAGCACACCAATAAAACCGCCATTACAAGGTGCGTATGCTATAGCCTTATGATATAACTACCTGTTTATATGTTAATTTCCATTTTATTTTTTATTTTTTCTACCGACGCACTAATCAACCACATGTATTGTGCATACACATGGTCGCTTCCCTGTTGAAAGCATTTTACGGTGTTTAAAATTCATGACGTCACACATCAAGAACTACTGCATAAAAAGAAACGCATTTAGCTACAAGAGTTCTTTGGCCAAAGAGGCCTTGTCTCTTTGCAACGTTTACAACCATCAAACTTCTGATTTATTCAACCAATTTCTAGTATACACTTTTATGCCGGTAAAGAAATCGTTTCATTTCTATATTAAATATTCATGGTTTTACACTATGCATTTTCTTTCTTTTTATTTTCTCTTATGAGTTCAAGTTTAATGGTTCGCTGGAAGCACTTTGTTTATGACATATATCTTTAAAAAAAGAAAGAAAGAAAGAAAAGAAAACCGCAATAAACGGAACGAATTGATGTCAAACTTTTAAATTACTAATTTCATGTCTTGATAGTTTTGAATTACAAAGTGAATTTACCATTTTTCGTTAGGTTACTAACTTTATGGTATTTCGATTTTTTCAAATTTTATGATTTAGTCTAATGGATTACATTCAAAAGTGATTTGAAAAGTATACTAGTGACCAGAGTAAGCGGAAGGGCAGAGACATTTTTAATGGGCAGCTTTTTTTGTATGTATGTATGTATGTATGTGTGTGTGGGGGGGGGGGAAGTAGAGGTCTTCACAGACTCGGGCCGTAAATTTTTAATTATACAACTATATTTCTCGAGCTTTATCGGGATTAACTTTGTAAATATACTGTACAACGATATCTATTAGACCGTTCTTTCTGGAGAACTTTTAAAGTGCAACTGTAAAATTAAACGTGTAATTGCTGTAAATAAAAATACAATTTTGTGTTAATTATTAAGTTTCTGTAATTCGGACTTGTTTCGGGCTCATTTGATTATCACACGAGTTCGAGCTGGGCTCGCGTCTAAAAGATAAAACACGTTTCAGACTAGGGGCCCGAAACAAGTGTATGTCGGGCACTAGCAGTCAAGTCATATCTCATTATAAATTCACGGGTCGGGTCGGACCCGGACTAAAAATTCCGACCCGTGCAGACCTCTAGTGTGTACAAAAAAGGGTAATTTTATAACTTGCGTTAAAGTACATTATGTCTGAAGGGCAGTCGGGGAACAGAGTTAGTTAGCCTTATGGGAAGGAGTGCCCGCCTTCCTTTGGCGTCGTCACTGACTACGAGTAAATCATAAACACCATTAGAGATCAATTTAATTCCTCGAAAATTTCTACTTTTCCTGGCTGGGATGGGGAATGATGGAATACAGGTATGCATTGTACCCCTTTAAACTCTTGGGAAGAGATAGTGACTACATACTCCATTCCAAAAGAAACCGAACTTTTGAAAACAAATAGTACCGCTAGTGCCATCTGTTGTAATATTTTACCGGTAGATGGCGTAGTCCCTCATTGACAACTGGTATAAATGTCATGACATTTGGATGCACGGCAACAAAGTTATTGCGTTTCAACTGTCAGTGTGTTGTGTACATCGGTCGGAAAATGAGTTTCAAACAACGAGCTGCTATTGAGTTTTGTGTTAAACTGGGTAAAACTTTTAGTGAAACGCACCAAATGCTACAAAGTGCATATGGTGATGAGTGTCTATACCGTACGCAAGTTTACGAGTGGTTCAGGCGATTCAAATCGGGTAGAGAGACGCTGGATGATGACGAAAGATCAGGCCGTTCAGAACCGGATTATCGGAAGAAAACATCGAAAAAGTGCGTGAATTCATCAAACATAACAAAAAATCGTCGGTGAAAGTTATTGAAATGGAATTAGGCATTCCTTAAACAACCGCATACCGCATTTTGACCGAAGTTTTGGGCCTTAAGAAGGTTAATTCGCGGTTTGTACCACACAAACTCACCGAAGACCAAAAAGTTGATCGAATTGCGCATTGCAAAGACATCGTTAAAAGTGCTCGGCAGGATCGAAACTTCTTGAAATCGATTGTAACTGGTGACGAGACGTGGTGTTTTGAATATGAGCCCGAAAGAAAGCGGCAAAATGCTGAATGGAGAGCGCCGGATGAAGGAACACCCAAAAAAAGTCGCTTGGTGAAGTCAAAAGTTAAGGTGGTGCTGATTTGTTTTTACGATTCAAAAGGAATTATCCACAAAGAATTTGTTCAGCCCGGCCAGACAGTCACTGGAGAGTTTTACTTGGGCATCATGAAGCGTTTGCTGGCAAGAATTCGTCGTATTCGGCCCGAATATCGCGAGATCGGCAGTTGGACTCTTTTGGACGATAATGCACCATCACATCGTTCGCGACTTGTAACTGAATTTTTGGTCAAAAATCACATTATTCGGTTGCATCATCCGTCCTATTCACCAGATCTCGCTCCGTGCGATTTCTATCTGTTCCCGAAACTGCATTTGGCGATGAAAGGAAAGTGGCACGCATCGATTGATGCCATTGAGATGGCGACGACCGCCGTCCTAAAGACCATTCCAATAAAGGACATGGAGAAGTCGTTTGACAACTTGTTGGAGCGTGCAAATATGTGTATCAATGCAGAAGGGGAATACATTGATTAATAAAAATGATTTGTTCCAAAATGTACATTGCTTTTTTGTTTTTTTAAAACGTTCGGTTTCTTTTGGAATGGAGGGTGTATTTCATTTCTTACTACAACTCATTTCTCTGCTGCCCTTCCCTTAAGAGCCTGACTTATTAAAAAGTAATAGAAAATTTACCATTTTCTTTTGTTTGTTTTTCATAAGTGAAAGGAGATAATGAAATGCAACTTATCACAACCACAGAGAATGTTATTCTACAACAGAAAATATGAACCTGAAGAATTTTCAGTGTTGCCATCTATAGAAATTAAAGTGTTGCCAGAATAACATTTTCCCCAAAATCTAAGTTAAGTAGTGACTAGAGGGACGAACTCAACTGCATTTGATTACGTATCATATTGTCTTGGTATCCTGTGAACTACTTTTTAAATAATAATTGTATTTAGTTTGTAATAAACAAAATAGTTTTATCATACAGTTATTAAAATTAAATAATGGATTATTTTAAAAGTACAGTTCGTTATTCGAATAATTATACAAATATTTGTTGTATTCTTATCCGAATATCTGAATATCCGTTTTGAATATTTGAATAACTAATACTTGAAGAATGCATAATTCGAATCTACGAATTTTAACAGCACTAGTCTACACTTTGAGGGTCGATCTTGCGTGTGATGGTCGGTGCATCTGCCAACTGCTCCGGAATCAAGGCCTGGTCGTGGTTTAATGTTGGACGAATTATAAACAGAAGAATACAGTTTCAACTGGTTTCCAGTTATCCAAAAGCAGCCGTAGGGAAGTGGGACACAAAAAATATCCATCTGATAATGACAAAGAGGATAAAAACGAGATAGGCAATAAAATAAAGAAAGAGCAAGTATTTACGGTAGCTTATCTAAAATTTCCGAAATAGGTAAAAATTTATTAAGATTTATTGAATGTCAATTAAATGGTATTACTGATGTATTTAATATTATCAATGAAACTGAAGATTTTGTTGACTGTGTGAAAACAAATCAAAATAATTACTTATGTATGTGTTTTTGGTGATAATTCGCTAATATAGGTTACTGCACTTAAATGTATTTTCCGTGGTGCGTACATGTGGATTAATTCATGTGCAAGTAAATGTCTTTGCTTGTGGTGTTGGATCATACTCATTTTATGCTGCCTTAGCGGTAAATAATAATGTAAGATTTTTTTTCAAGTACAATAGTTTTGCTTGCTTGATTTTAGATATAATCGTATATAGATATAAGAGTACTAAATTATAGAATAAGGAATCAATTGACATTAGTCTAATTAAAATCGAAATTTGAAATACTTTATATACAACCTCTGTCAAGGAACATTAAAACCTTGTTTCTCCGGGACAGCTACTCAAGGAGATGGAAAGTTTATTTATTCCTATACTGAAACAAATGTAAATTTTGATTCGTTACAAGTTGTTGTTGTTGGATTGGAGTTTATTAACTCTTTCAGCACCAAGGCCATTTGAGATGTAGACCTACTATTTAAGGTGGATTAGGATTATGATTACAAATTAGATTTCTGGGCTTCCGACAGCTATGGCCATATTAACCCGTCATGTGTAAAGGTTGACATCTTTCGGCGAACACACTGTCCAGGAAATCGGGAGGGAGAAAGGAATTAGGAAGACAGAAAGCGGCTTAGGATCATTAAATTAGGTACCATCCCGGTATTTGCCTGGTATGAATAGGGAAAGCCCAGGAAAACCTCACTCAAGATGTTTGGCCTGAAAAAACTGTTACAATTTTTTTCACCGAGTGTCCCCACTGGGAATTGAACCCGGACCGCTAGCAGCAAAGGCGAGAGCGTTAGCGACTACGCTACGGGGGCACTCTTTAAGGTGGAATCCAAATTTCTAGCGACTTTAGAATACTAAACTAGCGACATTTCACACTGGCGAGTTGGCAACAGTGCTTGGACGTGATGCATCCAGTTGATTCCAAGGCACCAACAATCAAAACTCGGTTCCTCATGTATTCCTAACGGAGTAATTATGGATATCATCCTTGCTTGATAGAATACCCGCAGGTATTGAGATTAGCAGGCTAGTATACTTTTCAGGATACAAAATACTAAGCTGTCCGTGGAATGCAACGTTACTCGAGAAATCTAAAAAAACTTATTTATTTATTTATTTATTTTTAATGCGCAACGGAAGATGATAGAAAATGTAAAAATTCGAACTCTGACTTTCATGTTGTACACTGAAAAAAAATAAAACGAAGTCCAGATTTAAGGAGAAAACGAGGATAATCTGCTTTTTGTTCGGAACACCATGACAAGATGGTGATGTCAATCGTAATACTGGGTGAAACACCCTTATTTCCTGTGGCAACGTACGTCAGTAAGTGAAAGTGGTGTTTACTGTTTTCATAGGAGTAATTGGTGTTCTCACTGACGTACGTCGCCACAGGAAATAAGGGTGTTTCACCCAGTATTACGATTGACATCACCATCTTGTCATGGTGTTCCGAACAAAAAGCAGATTATCCTCGTTTTCTCCTTAAATCTGGATTTCGTTTTTTACAGTGTGGTGTACAATACTATTTGATTTTAGGGACATCGAGATTCACACTAATTAAGTTCCAACATTTCCCACTCCCAGTAACAATCACTAGACCTCCACATGTGACCTATACCTTAAATGTATGTCTATCTAAAGTCCAACTCCTTTGCCGGAAATAGGGGAGTAATAATGTTGCATTTTTGTTTCGAAAGGGAATTACGTTGAGGTAGAAACAAAATTTAAGAACCTGTAGCTGGGAATGACTCTATAGTATTGATTTAATCCTTAATACATATCGCACCATTTTGTAGACATATTCCTTTCGTTGGGTTGGAAAATACACCAACACCAGAAATGAATATTCATTGGTACACTTGGGAACACAAGCTGTTACCACTAAGACTACATTTGCATTTTACCAAAAGCACTTTTTCTATAATCAATTATATATATACTTTCTTGTTCTTTTTAAATAATAAAATCATGACCAAATGTATATTACCATAAATAAGACCATTGCCTTATTTATTATGACTAAATGACATAAATAAGACAAGGATAATTTTATTTTCCAATAGTAACATAGGGCATAATCAATTTATTTTTTTTTTCCATTTCGTAGATTTATCTATTTTTTAAAATGGAAATTGTCGTTCAGTAATTTCACAAAATCAGAAACACGACTTTCGGAACAGAATTATACCCTTATTGCTATATGAATATCGTACACGTCTGCAATGCAAGAGACATGGGTTCGAGACCAGGTGGGAGCTCATGTGGTTCGGATCCCATGTTAAGCCCTAGCAGGGATACAGTCATGCAAGGCATCCACCAGGCCCAGAACCTTCCCTCATCTACAAAAAACCCTTCTTAACCCGACATACACTTTCTTAGTAAAACTATATTTATTAAAAAGGGACACGATTAATATAGCATTAAAATTTGATTTTTATACAATCCGTACCAGGGATGGCTTTAGGATTTTAATTTTGCATAGGCCCGCTCCCTTGCTTATGGATACATATACACATTTGATTGATTAATGACAGTAGGAAATTACTTTCTCAGTAGTGGTCACTGGCGTCTCTGGCATGTAAAATTTGGGGGGGGGGGACATCGAAGAAAGTGATTAAAATGGTGCTACCTAGCCCAACCTATTTATTATCTTCGATTCCATTTGTTACCTTTCTGCTTACCTTCACGGATCCCCTAAGGTATATCAAGAACTCTGATATAATCGTTCTACAGCCTGAATAATATATTCCAAATAAACATAATTATTATTATTTATTTATTTGTTTGTTTTCTGTCGTTAGTAAATAAATTAAATTAGAATGAAATATTGAATATTTTGTACTTCAAAATATTGGGGGGACGCGACCGTCTCGTCCCCCCGCCAGAGACGCCTGTGGTAGTGGTTGATGCTATTTGTTAAATAATTATCTACCATTAATATAAACAGCGGAAAATATATTTACTCTTTATTGTATCTTTTAGCGTTTATATATTTTTCAAAATTTTTGGGTAGGCCCGTGCCTAGCTTGCCTCCCCGCTAAAGCCGCCACTGATCTGTACTCCTTTCTTATAAAAGAAATATAGCTTATCAATTTTTAATATCATATACTCGGAAGTACTGTACTTAATAATACTTTATGGTATGATAAGACCGATTTATCACTGTATAGACGTATAGTATCTCGTATTGTTGGACCATTCCCAACAAAAATTTCTGGGTGCGCAACTGAGTTGTAAGTCTAGGTCTCTTATAGCTTCAGTGTTGGAAAAGAATGCTAAACTCCTTATACGGAATTATACTCGTATTTGCTGAAGTATTTCAATTTTTTTGTAAATAATTAGAGCAGCACGTTACGTCTGAATCACAGAACTTACACATAAGAGGCTTTAATAACACTACTAGGTTAAAACTAATTTATACTTTCGTAAATCCATACCTATAGTATATTATAATAATTTACTAATCATTAATTTCTTTTATTAGCTTGGTATTCAGTTAACAATCCAGTAGCAGAAATGAGCTCCTTCGTTTCTAAGCAGTTAACGTACGTGCCTTTGGCGTGAGAGATCCGGGTTCGATTTCCAGTGGGAGCTCATGTGTTTCGGATTCCACGTCAATCAGTAGGTCCATGTCTCATAGCCTCGCTGCTGAACGAGATGTTAAACTAAAAAACAATCGTTAGCAGAAATGCTATTTGGAATATCGTTATCAGATATTTTGTTGTTGTTCGCAACTAAATTAGATTTGAATTTTTACGTGTGAACAGGGACAATCTGGCCCATCTGGCTACCCGGGAACCGCCCAGTGGGCCAGCATTATAAGAGTGAAAGTGCCCATTTCCAGGTGGGACAACTCTAATGTTGGCCCAATTTCGACGGTGGGCCAACACTGTAAGATGAGCCGCGTAGGCTAAAGTTTGACAGTACACCCCTGGCTGTGAATATGCTTCTTTAATGCACAAACAAATATCCAGCTTCGTGTAACCTAGATTAGAGAGAATTCTCGTCTCCGGAAGATCTGAAAAAAAGGAAAAAAAATGTAAGTATAACACTTATGTTAGAAAAAAGAAAATTGTCTAGTGTTAAGCAATAACATAATTAATTGTGTTGTGTGGAAGTGGTTAAGTCATATTACATACTTTTTCTTTGTTTGCTCTTGAAAGAACAACACAAGTGCAAGAAATGACAAAGAAAGAAGGGAAAAAAAGCTCTAGTATTGTAAGGAAGTATTACTTCCTTCCTTCCGTCGATTGGTGGGAGTGGTTGAGTCTTCTGGTGAAAGTGGCAACTTTAAAAAAGAGAAAGTTGTGGAAGTACCTCTTTCTTTTTCTTTCTCACCTAAGCTAACTCGTACATACGTAAGCAAAAACACCCTGAAAATATATTATTTCGTTCGTGACTCGCAACGACCCAACTAATCCACATTGATGCCCTACTTTTTTCTTGACATGCGACCGAGTCTCTTTCCTCAAGATACTATACAAACAACATAACATAGAGCCTACAAGAGATGATGATGCTCTTTTTTTTTTTTTGTTAAAAAAAAGAAAAAGTGACACGATTCAAAAGTCATCAATTTTTCGGGATAGTGATTGTGTATTTGCACTGTTGCAATCAACAGACACGGACAAATGACACAGTTGCTTGCTGAGGTACCTACATTTCGCCTATGATGTTTTATCACAAAATTCTCCTAGGGATCGCCACCCCCCAAGAAGATTTTTCTTATTTTGTATATATAAAGAAAAAAAACACCCCAAAGTTTGGAGCTTTTAAAAGTAGCTCTAAGTAGCAGTATTACAATCCATCGGCCTTCCCCCCCCAGAAGTCCGTCCTGGATCCGCCCCTGCAACTATCCATACCTTTCGGTTACCGTGCTCTTCATAGTACCATCTCAGTTTGAGGTGAAAGTATAATAACTTATGGGGCCAATAAAAGTAGGTGAGAATTCCATATGCAGCAAGAATAAATTATTTTCTGCTAATTTTGACCTTTTTTTTATATATCAATGACAGTGACACTCCACTTTGCTCATTGACAGTATACAGTTTTTAAAAAAATGTTTAAAGAATCGCGGTATGATTAAGTTAGTAAGCTTAAAGCGTTTATATTATGTATGTGCCTGGAGCATAACAAAAAAACTCAAGTTTTTGTTGTTGTTTCTAATAGTGCTAAAAAATTTGCTTTTTGATCTAAAAAAAGATAAAAATAAAATTTTATGGTATTTGGAATATACTTTGAGGTGCCGCAAGTAAGATAAAGTTTCCTAAATTTAACATTTCTTGTTCTATTTCAGGCTCTTTCACTCTTCTGTTTGCACTATAAAAACATTGATTGTATTTGTCTTTTTATTGAAAAATAAACTTTTAGAAGGTTGGGAGGACAAGTGGTTAATGTTGCCTGCGAGACGTCTCGTTTTATTTTTCAAGTACATTCTTGAATTCGAGTCGAGATGAGAAATTTCCCTAGCCTCATGGGCAACACTAGTTCACCCAAGTCTTACATATCAAACACAGTTTTAGTGTTACGTGAATCATAATATAAAGACTATAATTTTATAAAGTGATTATACGAACACAATGACAAGTTATTATACAACGCACTTCAATAATAATAAATATGGTCTAAATGTTGTAATATCAACATCTTTCTTGACTTTTTGTGACGGGCAAGGATTCAGATAACTTTTAGATGAAATTACGAAGAAAAAGTCAGGGCATAAATTTTATATTTACATAAATTTACAAAACGGGACAAGAAAATTTCGACACACCATGAGGCGAGACAAGAGAGAATGGTTTGAGAATCAATATGAGACGAGACTTCTACAAAATTTACCGTAAAAGAAGAGTAAACGCTATTCCTCGACTCGCCTTATCTCGTTGCCAACACTGCTGGTGGCGTGTTCCAGTATCCCATCTCTTTTGTGGACGAACGGCTTTAGTGGGGAACGGCCTTTGCAGAAAAGAGTTTCATTCATGATGGTCTGCTCATCTACCATTTGCACCGGATTCAAAGCCAAATCGGGTTTCGGGACTTATAAGGTTTGTCCTTCATAAGCGTGGTGTTGCACAAAGATGTGAAACAGAATAAGAGAAGGGAGAATACTTTATTTGATTTGGTTCGTGCGGACATCTTTAAACGGATATTACATATAAACTGATACTGTCACTGGCACAAAATTCAGGTATTTTTACACATTGTATGCAGTGGGGATCTCAAAAGATTTTCCCCGGTGGAGATTCGATACATGAAAGAGAAAAACAGTACTACAGAAATTCTGGTAATCAACATTGACCACGATTGGAGGTATGGCTCACAGAAGAAATTCATAGTTCTGATTGGTCACTACCAGAAATCATCGTAATATATAAGAATAATTCTGCTAGTATCATCGTAAAATTTACCATAATTTCTTTCAGAGCGTAAAGGGGTACTCTCGTGGTTGTGTGAATAGCGAACGTAATTTAGGCGTGGGAGACCCCAGGTTCGATTTCCGGCTGGAGCTTGTGTGGTTCGGATATTACCTTAAGCTGTAGGTCCATGTCTTATATAGCCTCGCTGCTGAACAGGACGCTAAACTCAAATCCAATCCAGTTCAGAACGTAAAGAGGAGGACAAGAAAGCACTTTATCAACTCTTCTTGGCGAACTTCAACTGTCAATTCAACAGTGTTACGTTTTAAACGAGTTGAGATCCATCTAAACTGGGCTTATTTATTCAACAGAAAAATGTCCAACCTATACAAGTGGTGAACTTAAGATTGATTAAGTGGGTGGGTGTGGGAGTAATAGTAGTGTTTAGCATATGTATATACATATTAACAGATTGCTAATAAACTTCCTCCTCCCAAATAATAGTACAAATGATCAGGCGTGTTTGAAAGGTTGACATCCTGCTCCTGTTGCGGAATCACTGGATTAAAACGATAGATGAAATTGAAATTGCTACTACATGAGTCAAAGCAAATTTAACAACCTCTCTCATTTTAAGGCACAGAAAAGTAAAGTAATCTCTTAGGTATCCGGATCTAGCAACATGTAGCACTAATAGAGACAATAATAATAATAAATGCACGGGAAACATTAAGCGCGTGCGTTTGTCTCGTCTAATAGAGGAAAAAACAAAATCTGCTGTTATCGAAGGAGAAACGTGACATGTATACATCGTGAGGTCAAGTGTTTGGCTAAGGAATAATTAAATCTGAACTTGAGTGAACTTTTTTTTCTTTTTTTTTTTTTTTAACAGCTGCAGGGTATAAACAGAATTTCTCTTATAGACAGTAGTAAGACGAGACAATTTCTTATATATACACTTTACTCAATTCACTCTCTAAAAAAAAAACCGGATATTTACCTTGTTTTGAGAAGAAAATATTGACAAAAAATGGAACATTTTATAAATTGCCTATCAAGGATTGAAAAGGTCGTGTCTAATTTTTACCAAATCCTGATATTAACGTTACCTAAAATACACGCACTCCATGACAGAGAGAGTATAACATTGAAAGGTCACCAACAGCGAATGGTCAGACGATTACATTACACATGCTAATTTCTTAAGATTGACATGATCTTTAATTTGTAATTACTACTAGAAGTGACAGCTTCCGGTTACTTTCATGCATACTATATTTGCGTGAATATCTTTATACTGTAGTTTCAAGAACAATCAAATAGTGTAATGAGTGTCACAGAAATGAATTTGCACCTAGTCTAGGCCTAGTAGATAGCGTGCGAGCCTGTGGTGCATGGAGTCTCAAATTTAATTCTCGCTGAAAAAATATTGAAATTTGGATTCCACCTTAAAGAGTGCCCCCGTAGCGTAGTCGCTAACGCTCTCGCCTTTGCTGCTAGCGGTCCGGGTTCAATTCCCAGTGGGGACACTCGGTGAAAAAAATTGTAACAGTTTTTTCAGGCCTCCTGCCAAGTCGGTAAAAAAAAAGTCGCTATATAATTTTACAAAGGAATTAAAATAATTTAAATATTTTTCATGTACAATGGAAGACTCGAGTATTTATTCTTTTTAAAAAATGACCATCTTGACAAAACCACTGCACTATGTGCTTTGAAGAACACAAAATTAATAAATATAGCATTAAAAGTATGCAAATACTTAAAATTTTGGATCATTTTTCCCCGTTCCCTCTTATAGAGTATGATTATCATTTTTGGGGAGTTGGGGAATTCATGTTGCTTTCGTATTGGAACACTTCACCGAACTCACCCCACAAAATTTCTGTATAATTTATATTAAGAACAACCGCAGTTAAATTAATATATAAATCACACGCACTACACTGAACCAGAAAAGCATAATGTTCTCCAGCGTCACTGTCACTGTACGCATTGTGCATTGCAAGAGGCTACCAGCTAATTATTACGCAACTAGTTAGATACGGGAAATTCACGGATTTCCGAAACGCAGTGAAGAAGGGCATAATCCTCATAGCAGCGATGAATCCAACGAAGTAAGTTGCTCATAGCAGTAATGCAACCGAGTGTGTAAAAGTATTTATTAGTATTACAAACTGCAAAATTTTGGAAATGTCGCTAGATTTGTCGCTAGGCGCTAAATAAAAATTTTTGTCGTTAGACACTTCCAAATGTCGTTAGTTCTAGCGAAAAAGTCGCTAAATTGGCAACATTGCGTCCAAGAGAGAGACTTTGATTCGTAACTTTTGTCCTTCTTCTGGCCAAAGGTGATCCGTCAAATACTCGAGATTTTATGTTTCTCGAACGGACACACGGACGGACAGAATAAATATATAAAGGAGTTTTTGGTAATAACTTTGACAAATTATATACAACCGTGCAAAAAAAAAAAAAAAAAAAAAAAACAAGAAAAACAGAAAGACTATCTTTCTCTTTCTTTCTCAGCAATCGCTTTAGACGGTTTTCAATTAGTACAATGAAGTACAAAAAATGACAATAAGAAATTCGGAGAACTATTAACTCATTTCTTTAAAGTCTCGTTCAGTGGGAATGAATACAAATTCTGATACAAACGCAATAAATAATTTTAACCAATGATACAGTAATCTGAATAGGCTTTTCTAACCTTTAGAAAACTATCAAAAGAGAGTGCAAATATTATTTCGCAACAGTGGAAACGTAATTATTCTTAACATTTTTTTTAAGTGTGCGGTTTATTTACACAGAGAGAACATCTCTGTGACTTGGTAATGTGTCCTTCTTATATATGTATTATCTCTATGTTATACTGAGAGATACATATATATACCAGGTATAACCCTGATGAAAGGTTACGTGAGTTTAAAGACAGTTTTAAAATCCATATTAATAATATTCAGAAAACTATTGCCAGAAGACATTCTTTTTTTATTGTTTCTCTCTCTCTTTTCCTTCTTAATGTTAGGTCAGTTTCCATTTTGGGTCAGGTACATCTTCCATGCACATTAACTTCCAAAGAAAAGAAATGAATATCAAGTATAACTTATGTATATAACCTTACCATAACTTTTTTTTTACTATTTGTAACAGTGTTGCTAACTTCTGAATATCATTTCAGCCTTTAAAAAAAAAAAAAATACAAATATCAGCAAGACTGAACTTTATTCTAACATAAAGGAAACGGTTTAGGCTATGTCAGAGGTTACTAACCAGTACATCGCAATATTTTTTTTTTTTTTTAATTTAAAAATCATGAAACATTTATAGTTAGTTGAAATCAGTTTTGAAACAGACTGTACAGTCAACACTTCCAGCGGCAGCAATAATGCTTAGTAGACCCTACTATATAGTCATTACTTTGTAGAAACGTATAGTCTTATGTTACTGTAATTTAAATATTATTAATAAAAAAGTCAAATAAATGTGTCGTAATGTCATGGGTGCTCTGTAAAGCATGTCGTCAGTCAAAGAAGATTGGGAGCCACTGGGCTATATAATACGTAGGGATGCGCACGAGACAAGATTTCTGGCTGTCTCGTCTCGAAAATGTGCTGTAAAAGTGATGTCTCGACTTGAAAAATGTGTATTTCTCTATTGGAAGAGTCGTGTCTCGACTCGAATTTTGGCAGGAAAATCCTGTCTTGACTCGTTTCGTGCGCATCCCTAATAATACGCTGTATTAATAATGACAATCGTTTTACACAAAATAAATTTGATCAAAATATTTTGTATTAATATCTAGCTTAGTTAAACATCATAAAATTTGTAGATCCATCCTATTTCGTAAAGTCATTAATCCCTAAATGAATGTTCGAAAGCCCGCCATCCACTGACTTATTTTTGTTCCAAAAAAAAAAAAAAAAAAAAATTACGTCCCATGATTATGCATCAAGACTAAGGTAGAAGGTGATGATGAGTTGGGAGATAACAGTGGAATAAAGTAATTGCAGGAAATGGGAAAACCTCGAGAAAATCCACGCACACAGTGTTTGCTTTCCCAAAGATGAAACCTAACTAAATGCCTTTCTAAATATCTGTAGATTCAATTACAAAATTAGTTTTTTTTTTTTTATGGGTTCCAAATTATACTATGCATATACGTACGGGAAATTTTGTAGATGAATATGTCCGTACGTCTGTCCATCTGCAGATAGGAATCATAGTTAAAACGTAAGAGTCAACGAGAACGTTTAAAATGTGAATCCAATGTTCCGTGAGTAAAATCCACTGCTAGTCTCACTCTGCTATTGAAACCGGAAGTTCTAGAAATCTCTTATTTCTGGTTTCAATACTGGATTCCCATAGAGCAAGAAAGAATAGATTCCATCTTCCTTTTTACTCTGTTGAGACCGGAAGTGACAGAACTACATAGTGGATCCCAATAGTTCCGAACTCTACTTTAGGACTGTAATATGAAATAAAAGTACGAGTCGCTGCACGACACTTTCTCGCTCTTACTTCTTAAATTGAATCATATCATGCTGTAGTAATTAAGAAACAATTATTTACAAAGTATGAACAAAATTATAATAGACGTTTTCGGAAAACTTTGTATCAAACACAGGAGCAAATTACCACTTATGATGTTTTTTCATGTAAAATAATTTTTGCGATGAATAGGATTGTAAATCAAATCTTGATTTATGGAATTAGAACAAAATCAACTGATTTTTTTAATATATATATATATAATTGTCCGAAAAAAGCTCACTCCCAGGACTAAACTATTCCTTTGTGATTTTTTAAAAAGCGATTTATACCCAGTGGCACATTTACGATTTTGTTTCAGGGGGGAAGGGGGCTTTGCTAATTTTATTCCTGGAAATGTGAAAAAAATGTGAAGATATTTCATTTATTTTAATATAGTAAATATAATGTCTGGGGTATTTAAGCCCGGAAGCCCCCCTAAGTACGCCACTGCTTATAACGCAGCATAGTTTTGATAATGAAACATTTATGAAACATTTATTCGTTTCCCAGAAAAACGTCTGAAACCAATTCACCCGTTGTGATTTTTTAAATGAAAACTTATTTATACCATATTCTAGGTTTGCTAGTGAAACATTTATAAAATATAAGCAAAATTGTCTGAAACAAACTCCCCTTCAAGAGAATGAACTATCCGTTGTGATTTTTTTAAAAATCAAAATGATTGTAGGTTTGTTAATGGAATATTTATTTATGAAATTTCAACAAAATTGTCTGTCTTATTTTCTTGGACAAAAGTAACTCACCTCTCAAGGAGTAAATTATTCCTTGTGAATTTTTTAATGAAAAATTATTTAAATCATATTATAGGTATGATAATGAAATATGTATTTATAAAATGTTGACAAAATTGCCTGAGTCATTTTGGAGTAACGTATTCTCAGAGTAAACTTCCCCTTGTGAATTTTTCACTGAAAAATTATTTATACTACATTGTAGGTTTGTTAATGGGACATTTATTTAAACATGTGTTCAAAATTGCCTGAGTTTGAAAAATCGTCCGAGAAAAACTTACCCACAAGAGTAAAATACCCCTCCTGGATTTTTCTTACACAAGCAACTTTATACTATATTATAAGGTTGGTAATCAAATATTGATTTATGAAAATTAAACAAAACTGTTTGAGTCGTTTTCAGAGAAAAAAAATCACACTTTTTTAAAAGTTTTACCTTCAGTAAACTATCCTTCTTTTTGGGAATAGAAAAAAAAATCACCCCTCCTCCCGGAGAATCTCATAAAAATTTAAGTTTATCTTTTGGTCTAGATATGTTGAACAGTGTGGCTTCCAGTGTACGTCAGAACGAAGTTAACAAATAGACAGATATTTAAAAATCACTTTTTTTGGGGGGGGGGGGGGTGCCTGCTACGAAACCTATAAATCCGTTGAAATCTTGAATAAACTTTTTTTTAACAATCACCATACTCTTTTCTCTATCATCGCTCGAACATTAAAAAAAAAACGCTTTTCTAGACACGCTTTTTAAATATTTGTTCACAAAATTAAGACCATTCTAATTGTTATAGCGCATAAATAAAAGTTTTCTTCTTTTACCAAACTCCACGAAAATCGCTCGAGTCATTTTCAAGACAAAGCTTAGTTGTTCCCGAAATATATTTTCTACAGATGATTATAACTGTATATTTCCAAAATTGATTCCTAGTTATACTTTCAATCATTTGAAAAACGTCTATTCTCCCAAAAAGTTTTTTTTTTTTTCAGAAAACTTTAACGAAAACTAATTTTCTTCCTGTCAAACTATGGATTACTCATGAAAACGAATTTTCTTCCTTTCAAACTAGTGGCTTACTAAACCATTTTCCCGCGCTTAAAAGTGGATTAATATTAAATTTCGTGAAAGTTGTTAAAGACGGTTTGAAAACAAACACTTCGTGATATCCAGATTTTTCTACAGGATCTACCGAACGAATGTGGCACCTAAAAAGTTTTTATACATGTCTCATAAATATGGCATAAACATATTTTATAATAAAGTTTAAACCTAACAAAATTGCTTTGTTGTACTTCGAAATGGCTATACGAGAAATCTCATGGGAGTCAAACTGTTATGGAGTAAAAATTTATAAAATTTTGCGATAAAACCCACCACATTTTCCTGTTTAATTCAATTTCTATCTTACTGCTAATTGGCATTGTTTGTTTCTTTTTAGCCTCAGCATCCTGTTGAATAATCCTATATACATGTTTAGGAAAAGTACGAAATAATAACAAAATTTCATTATTGAATGCACTGCCTTGAACCAATTCCGGACCCTTTGCGCTTTCAAATGTTTTCAATCGTTTTTTGGACTGAAATCGGTAATACCTTGTCGTTTTCCTCAGAAACTTCTTACGACGGAAAACACAATTGAGAAGCAATTGAAGTAATACAACTAGCACAACATGAAACATGGGCAAAGCAATTGACTTTTTTTTTTATAATTGTTACTGTTATTAATTTGAGAGAGTTGGATATATTACCATGTTAGCGACTCTAGAAAGGCATAGAGTTCTTACAATAAGGATTTTATGTGGAATTCTTTTCTCTATATGTTTCTATTAACAGTAATTCCCTGTTTCTGTAGGTATTCACACTATTTTCTCTAACTGTTTCGTTTACTAAGAAAGATAGAGCATTTCGCATTAGAGCAATATTTCCGACACCTTTTCGGACCTCGACCTTAGTGTATTACGAATTTTTTCGACAGCGCCCTAATTAGAAAGTAGGCATAAATAAGATATGCACACTGTATGAATACTTAAATGGTATACATATACATAAATATAAAACGCATTTTATATTCAGGAACAATAAAAAAATGAAAACGTGAAGTAAGTACGTATATTGAAATGAGATCAGATGATGATTAAGATTCTTGTATACTTTAATAACGGATTAGTCAAATAATTTCGTCAAATCCAGTGACAAAAGAAGTACAAGTTCAAAGAGTTTTAAGTTCAATTCCAAACTGGCTCAGTGGTAGAATGCTCATCTGAGATATGTGGAATCTCTGATACAATCCCAGCTCACACCAAGTGAACTAAGGCGGACAAAGAACCTATGTGTGTGTTTTCTCGGCGTTCTACCATTTTTGCTTTCTTCATTACACCATTTCATTTATCATCATCTCTACCGTCTCCTTTAGCCTCAGTGCATAATCGTGGACGTTAAACAAACAAAACAAGAAAATTAATTAAGTTCTAAGCAGTATGACTGCTAGCTAAGGAAACCACATAGCGCCGTATGATCACATTTATTTCTACTACAGTAAAATCTGTCTTCAACAGATCTCTTATTAAACGGAAACTTGTGTTAAACGGAATATTTCACAGTCTCATGAATTCACTAGCGAAAATCGTATCAAATTCCCTTCATTAAATAGAAACTGTATTAAGCGGACAACGGAAATCAAAATAAGCTTGTTAACGGAAAATTTCACGTTTCGGAGTGCAGCATTTAGAAAGTTTTTAGACATCCTATGAGAGGTTAGATATATATTTTTAGCAAAACAGACAGTGATTTGCAAACCGAAGCAGACACAACGGATATACATACTTTAATTGAGAATTATATGGAATGTCTGAAAGGAGAAAAGAAGTGGAGAAAGAAGTGAAATAAGGCATTGAGTTGGAAGGAGAGTGTAGGCTAAAAACTTATCAAGATTTTATTAAAAGTTTAAACGAACTGCAACATTTGCCTTGCTAGGCTAATTCTCCGTTGAGTAGACATGCAGTAGTCTGTAAAGAAAATCTCCATTATTATTGAAAAAAATAACGTGTGTACAGTACTTTTTCTGTTCATTTTAAGTTTTGGGTGTATTAATACTGTAAATACTGTAAATTGTACAGTAGACAAAAATACTGTAAATTGTTTGAAGTACGTACATCTTATTTTATCTCAGCATGTCCATTATATGCATGCATTTTTTTTTTCATACGACTACCTTCGTTAACCGGAAACCTATCTTTAACGGATTTTTTTGCGAGCCCCGTTCAATTCCGCTAAGGACAGGTTTTACTGTATAGCTATACATTTCCTTACCTTGTTTGACCTTAATTTATTTATTCTGTCATAAATTTAGACAAAAAAATATTATTCTCTCTTTCATTTTAATGTTCATAGGTTAACACAAAATATAGCCATTGTAAGTTCCATATGTAGCTCATGTCTCTGAAACCCACTGGAAACAAACGATGCCAGAGGTTCTAGCATAATTACGTCATACTTGACCCATCCAATGATGGGGTAGATGAGTCTGTTGCTCATTGCAAATCTGTTGCTCATTAAATTCGACATATACTTTCAGGATATTTTGTGTCACTCCTAAGGCATCGCAATGAACTATTTGAAAAATACTGCCTTATAGAAATTTTCTAAAAATATGCTATATGAGTAATTGATCACATGAATAGTTCCTTTTTTAAAAAAAAAAAAAAAAAAACTATAACCTATGACCATTTGATATGTTTCAGTCTATTGCAGAATGGGCTAACGCTTTTAGGAGTGGGCCAAAGAAAAAACTTTAGACAAGCCAATGGAATTTACTAAAAACAACAACGATACCGTTTTTAAAATACTTGTAATACTAAGCCCCATTAATAAGTGAAATGTGGCCACTTAGCTAAACATTCGCTACAAAGGATAAGAAAAGAACAAAATAATCCAGGATTGTTTATTTTTTATTTCTTCTTTTTATTCGTCAAATTAAGAATCATGTCAAGGGTCGGATAGAGACTTTCATCGGGCCGGGGCCATAGTTTGCCCATCACTTATCTATCGTTTCAGTATACACTAGTACACCTTACGAGTAAATAACATTTGTAATAATAATAATAATAATAATAATAATAATAATAATAATAATAATAATAATAATAATAAACCTTTAACATTATTTAATGCTGAAATGATCTTCCTTTTCCTGACTTTTCGGGAAGTGTGTGCACAGAATACTCAATATTATGACGACAAAACGAATAGCGACGACGTCATAGGAAATGAGGAAGAATATGATAAATGCACTTAGTATACAGTATGCATACAGTACGTTCATTGTCCGTGTACTCTCCATGGCCTACGCAAAGATCAGAGAGTTCTTAAACTTGCTTTCCTTGGTTCTATGAGGGCCACACAGATAAGCTCTTTTTTTCTTCTTCTTCCGCGCAATTCCCATCTTTCCATCTCGCGTGGCGAGTGGAAAGCAGCAACTATATAATTATAGAGGAACGCATTTATTTCAGGAACTGCTGTTAGCTACTTTTTCCTCTGAGTTCTTTGTGCTTAATATAAGTGTGTAATGATCTGTCAGTTGTAAATAATAATCACATACTAATACATACTGTACTATGCTGCAAGTGAGATTGCTTTAGGGAAGGTATAGTGTAAGGTACATAAGTGAATATTACCTTGAATTTTGCTTTACTTCAGGGCAAATGCTTAATTTTTCTATGATGTTTCTGCGTAATAAATAAATAAAGTGCATCGAAGCAAGATTTAAAGCACTAGTATGCATCATATGACGTAGAGGGCACATTACTGGAGTAAAAATTTTTCTTGTGTATACGAAAGAAAGTACTTGTTGATTTAAATCGTTGTACCGAACATTTTGTAGGGCAAAATTAGTTTACGTGTTTTACATATTCTTAATTTACTATTTTCTTGACGATTATTTCGCCGTTTACTCCTTTTTCCTTCGTCAAATGCATATTTCAGCTAAGTATCATATCCAATTCCCGTTTACGTTTACTGAAACATACACACTGTACACTTATACCTGTTAGAGCTTGGCCGGTGGTAAAGACTTGAGTTACATGAATTTTCTTGGCTATATCATTATTATTCCAGATGATTGTAAAATATACTTCAAATCTGTAGGATCTTTTGTTTATAGGTCTCCCTTTGTAAATATTGTAATCTCCATCCTTTCACCATGTTTTCGCTGTCAGTTAATTCTTTAATTTGAAGTTTCACTTTCTTTATCAGTATTAATGTGAGATGTTGGACCTACAATATAACGGTTACAGCAAATAGGTTCGATAGTTTTGATGTTTGTGCTTAGAATGGGACGAAAGAGCATTTTGTGTTGGGACTAAAGGAGAAGAAAGTTTGGAAGAAAGTCGACCAAGATCTATATGTATATTGAAACAGTGGCGGTGAATGTTAGTGTTGCAATGTTGTGCAACGCAATAGTAGTAACGAAGTAAAGAACATTGCTTTCTAACATTCTCGTATATACCATAAGTTTTCTCGTTTCCCCCTATAAATATGTGGAAATACTTTTGCACATCTATAATTGTAAAACCCATTAAACCGTACAAAAATGAAAAAGCACTTCATTTCAGAGCCAGCAATTTCTATTACATAGAAATGAGCTTACAACCACTAGATTCTGCAGTACGGACTATGTTGGAGTGAATGTTAAGTCTGGTTTCTCCTTTCCCAGAAGCCATTGGTCATTGCAAGTCTCGTGCAATGCGGCAGAGTTTTCAGTGAATGAGAAGTTTTTCGCACTAGATTACATTTTTGAAATGCATAGTGCTAGAAATAAGCAAATAAAATTCACTTAATGTATTCGTATATTTAAATGAGTAGAGCACTAGTCACGTGACTATGCTGAAGCCTTACCAATATAATGATTCGTTTTTCAAGTAATATCAGAGTTACAAAATAAGAAGAGAAATATATAGCAGAGTATAGTGATCGCAACGAGTCGTGAAGCTTAACCTAGAGTTACAGCACCCAATAGAACGCGAGGGTGTGTCTCGTTCGACAACCCCATCTATGATATTTTGTCAATGTCATCTCTCGTGCCTTATCATCTCCTGAGAGATGCAGTGTTGTCGCACTGGTGCTAAGTTTCGTTTGGTTTATTTTTGTTGTTGTTGTTGTTGTCTCATGTTCTTGCTATTATTATTATTATTATTATTATTATTATTATTATTATTATTATTATTATTATTATTATTATTATTATTATTATTATTATTATTATTACCGTTTCATTCGAATCATTTTTAGAGTTCGTGTTGTAGTTCTTTAAGTGCTATTTTCTTGTCGCTTCTTCAATATATCTTCTATGTTTGGCAACATTGTTGGTGTACTTCTGTTGTTTCGCTTTTTCTTAAGTGTGCATTCGGAAGGCAGCTCAATGAGTCGATGCATCACGCGTGAAGCAAAGTAGTTCTGTGATTGGTGCAGAGCCCAGGCTTCAAGAATCATCGTGGACACTATAGAAAACAAATTATAAACACGCATTTATGAGTGAATTATTTGTTTCTTCCCTTAAATTTTTCTAGAGAAACCGCAAATAAAGTGTATTCAATTTACTTCATCCTTCATGTTATTTAGTGTTTGAATTAGTTATATTGGTTAATTAGTGAGTTCAATATCTAAATATCTAGTTTCTGTCTCCAATTTTGCTCTTATTGTAATACACGGCGTCCTAACATGCTAGTCGCCGCTGTTTTTAAAAGTGTTATCACGTTCTTCGTCAAGTGAAAATGAGGAAGACTGAACAAACATTATTATTATTAAGTATTCTGCCTTTCTTCAGGTCCTGGGACTAATGAGGAATTTTTATTTTATTTTTTTTTTTTTCAATTTTTAGATTTGGGCCTGGAAATGTTTCTTCCACTTTTCTCAATCTTCAGCTTCCTCTTTTAACTCCCAATATTTTCTCCTATTTTTCAAATAATCGATCAGCTGTGTTTTTCTTCTTTCTATTTCTCGCTTCTCTTCCATCTTTCCTTCTATGGCGGTGTGAAGAAGACAGTTTCTTCACAAGATGTGTCCAATCCAATTGGCCTTTCTACAAAGGATAGTGGCTACAAGTGTCCTCTTCTCTCCTATCCGTTTTAAAACATATTGTTTTGTTGCTCTCTCTGTCCATTTTATCTTCTCCATCTTCCTCCAACACCACATTTCGAAGCTCTCTAAATATTTCTCCTCTAACTTCCGTAATGTCCAAGACTCTAAACCATACAGTCCAATGCTCCATATATAGCACTTGCCCAACTTCTTCTTAAGTCCAATATTGAGCATGCTAGTTAAGAGTGATCTTTTCTTGTTGAATACTTCCTTAGCTATGGCAATTCTTGATCTGATCTCTTTGGTGCAGTAAGCGTCTCTCGTCAAAATACTTCCCAGATAGTTGAAATTATCGACCTCTTCAAGTTCTCTTTGTTCTATTCTGATCCATAAGGGCGTGTTTCCACGTGATTCTTGTGACTTTCGACTTTTCGATGTTAATTTCCATCCCATACAGTTTTCCAGTGTCAACTATTTTGTCAATCATCTCATGTAGTCCTCCTTCGGTTTTAGCTATTATAATCGTATCATCTGCATACCTGATCTTGTTAATGATCTATCCTCCAATCTTGAAATCTTCAATTTCCATTAATGCTTCCTTCATTAAACATTCACTGTAAATGATGAATAATTGGGGCGACAAACAACATCCTTGTCTGACTCCTCTTCCAATCTCCACACTATTGGTTTCTCCTTCATTCAAGCGCAACTTCACGCGTTGGCCCATGTACAGGTTTTGAATGAATCGATCTCTCCAGTTGACTCCGATTTCTTTAAGTATTTTCAGAAGTTTCATCCAATTGACTCGGTTGAAAGCCTTACGCTAGTCCATGAAGCACAAACACAACCCTTCGTTTACTTCAAGAATTCTTTCTGGTATAATTCTCATCAATCCAATAGCATCTCTGGTGCCTTTTCCTTTCCGGAATCCAAATTGATCTTCTTCTAACCTCTCATCTATTTTACCTTTCAGCCTCCTGTTCAGAATGCTTGCAATGATCTTTCCAGTGTGGGATATCAGGCTAATGGTTCTGTGATAGTTGCACTTCTTTGTTTGCTTTTTCTTGGGCAATGTAATCATTGTAATATCAAGAAAATCCTTTGACCATACTCCACTCAGGTAGATCTTGTTAATAAGTGAAGTCAATACCTTCATTGCATTGTCTCCTAATTCCTTGACCAAATCTACTGTTATGTCGTCGTCTTCAGTGGCCGTTCTCCTTAGCATGTCTTTGATTGCTTGTACTGCTTCACTTTTCAATATACTGGGTCCTTTTTCATCACCTCTTCCTCTGCTTCGATCGCTATATCTTTGGGGCGGTTCTTCTGATCATACATATATTTTATGTATTACTCCCAAATTCTAAGGATTCCTTGATGGTCAGTGACCACATGATCTTCTTGATCTTTGATTCCAAACGTCCGTACACTTTTGTTAGCTTTTCCTCCTAATTATTGTGCTTTCTGGTATATCAGATCATATCTGCCGCGCTGCTGAAGTTCCATTATTTCTTCACATATTTTCTCCATTACTTTTCTTTGGCTTTGTCCGCTTCTCTTCTCAATTCATTATTCAGCTTTCTGTATTCATTGATGTCCGTGTTTTTTGTTCTTCGGCGTTCCTCCATCGCTTCAGTTATCCATGGTTTTCTCAGTGCTCTTTCCATCCTGCCAATGTTATTGTAGAGTGTGTCAAGTAGAATCTGTAACTTTTCCCCAACTATTCTCTATATTGTCAACCATATCTCCCATTGCACAGAATTTTTCTTCAATCTCTTCTTTCACATCATCGTCGATATTTCTTAGTCACTCTAAGTTCCATTTTCGATTTCTCCTCCCATTTTTCTTGATCGACTTTAACCAGGTTTGCACTTCCGCCACCAGTAAATTGTGATCCGAATCAATGCCCACTCCTGGCAGTGTCTTCAGGTTTCGTACACTATTCCTCAAACGCTGCTTCACAAGAATGTAATCGATCTCGTAGCGTTTCTTATCTCCTAAACTTTTACACGTGTACAGCTTGGTTTTTCTTTTCTTAAACCGCGTGTTCATCACCACCATCACCGCGTGTTCATGTTGCCTACAGAAATCGATAAGCATTTGACCTCGTTCGTTTCTTCTACCTAGTCCAAATGGTCCCACTACCTTATTCATAGCTCCTTCTCCTACTACGCTGTTGAAGTCTCCCATTACTATGGCGTTGACCTTGGGATTTTCTCTTCGTTTAGGATGAGACCCGAAGGCTTTTCTCAAACCTCTCCAGTACTTTTAGAAAGTGAACAAACGTAAGTCGGGAAAATCGACTCGCGATTCAAACTGAGGGCATGTGAGTTTGTTATCGACAACAGCGCATCCGTGGATTTTCTCATGGGTTCCCCTTTTATTCCTACTCTTTTTCATAAGTAAGGGGCTGCGATAGCTCAGTGGTAGAGCGTGGTGCACGGAGTCCCTGGTTTGATTCTAGCTCACGCCAAGTGAACTTTCTGGTGGACAAACACCGTGTGTGTTGGTGGGTTTTCTCGGAGTTTTCCTGTTTCCTCCCAATTTCTTCATTCCACCATTTCCTTCATTTCTCATCATTATCGTGTGCTGTAGCCCAGCCGGCATAAGCGTGGGACGTAAAACTTAAAGATTTCATTTCAAAGATTTCTTTTTCATAATTATTATCTTTGATTTGTCATCCGTCTCGTTTAGCTTGAACTGCTTAAGTGTGAAATGTAAAACTAGAAACTTAATATTATTACTAGGCAATTGTATTATTTTTCCTTTTCATAATACTTTAAGTTTGTACGTACAGCAAATAATAATAATAATAATACACTTTATAAACTGAGCTCGCTTTGATACATGAATTATAACTGCACCGGATCGCAAGAAAACACTATTTGATCCTACGAGTATTTTTATACATATATTATGTACACAATAGATACTTTCTCTCCTCTTGTTTAATTAGTCCAGGAATACATTATGTAACAGAAAAAAAACTGTTAAACATGATCGCAAATAATAGATGGTAAGCAAACATTTTAAAATGAACTCACGAACTGATTTCGTATTTACAACGAGGTCACTTGCAAGCAGTATATATAGATATTTGTGTCTATTTGTGTGTGTGTGATAGCAAATGAATATTACAGCGTATGAAGCAAGAGAAAAATGGAAGTTAAAAAAAAAAAAAAAACTTTCACGCTCTGAAAACTTTGACTTGGGTTTAAGTATCCAGTGCGCTGCATTGACCACAACGAAGAGTTTGTATACTGTCTACATTGTGTGTGTATTTACACTTACATTTTCAGTGGTGATTATATGCCTTATAAGAAAAGTGGAAGCAAAAGGAACTGTCTGGAAACGGAGTAACAGTATATCCACGCAGGTTGCTTGATGAATTGTTACTCCCAGTATAATCAATAGACCTACGTATACAATCAACCATTTTTATACAGCGAACTGTAAGTTTGTGCACTAAGGATTTTTATTATGTACTAGCTGATTATACCCATTCTTTGCATGGGGGCTGTATTTGGAAGTCAACGTCTGTGGGAGTATCACCATTCATTTCATTGACCGCGAAAACTATGGATTTGACACTAATATCGGTGATTTTGGGCTATTTTTACATGTCTCTGTATCCCCCCTCACTGATCCCTGGCCCGCATACATTGGTAGCTGAATTTGCAAGTCATCGCTAATGCAAGTGTCACCATTGATTTCAGCGACCGCGAAAACTATGAATTTGACACTAATATCGGTCATTTTGGATTACTTTTACATGTCTCGGTATCCCCCTCCGGTTACCCCCGGCCCGCAGCCGAATAGGTTAAATTTGGAAGTTAATGCGATCGGAGTTTCACCATCGACCGATCTCAGGGACCGTGAAAAGTATGAATTTGACACTAATATCGGTCATTTTCTATTACTTTTACATGTCCCGGTTAACGCCTTTTTGAGACCCCCCTGATTGGAAATTTAAAAAAAAAACGCTTCTTGGTCTGAGGCCAGGACCAAGGTACCCGTGAACAAATTTTGGTAACTCTCGGTCCACTCGTCTGGTCCCCATGTCGCACACAGACAGACAGACAAGCACACAAAGAAACTTTAATTTATTTATATTAGATTCCTCTAAAACTGAACTCAAAATTCAGTAAACTGGTCGTTAGGATAAGGTAAAGGAAATTAATAGAATATTAAGATACAATCTAGCAATCATCGTGTAAGTTTGCAATTTTAACCCATGCATATTTTCCGAGACAAACTTCAACACGGCTGCTTGAATAGAATGTGATCAATTCTTTTTCTTTTCCTATAATATTAACAAGAAGAAGAAGCATGAGTGTTTATTATATAAATTAGTATCAATATCACAGCGTCAATTACCCGCTTCGCTGGTTAAAATAAGAAAAATTAGTGATATGTTTCATTAGTCAGTCACTTTTTACTATTATTGAAGCGCTCTTAAATCGATAGAAACAAAGAAAATATAATGAAAAATCAGAAAATAATAAGAAATCTATATAAATAAAAATTAAATATTACTATTGTGGACTGAATTTGGATTTAAATGGCATTGGAAGTGTCTCTGTTCATCTCAGTGACCTCTAAAAACTAAAACTATTGATTCAACACTAATGTCGGTCACTTTCAATCATTTTTAATTATCTCCTCGCTCACCTTCCCTAAGTTGCACTGTCAAAATGAAATGATAAAAGCCATCCCATGCCTGAACCTAATCTATGTTGCAAATTTAATCGGTTTCAAGAATTATTAAGTCGCAAACATAGTCACTTTCATTTTTATATGTAGACCATATAGAAATCGATTATCGGCTTCGCTGGGTTAAAATAAAAATTTTAAATGCACAACCCCTTACCTCTTGTGTTTGGTACCCGTGAAATATGCTTTTTTTGTTTCTAGTGGCATGGATTTAAATGGCATCGGAAGTATCGCTGTTCAATACCAAAATTTTAC
This sequence comes from Thermobia domestica, assembly GCF_964235325.1. Lineage (NCBI taxonomy): Eukaryota > Metazoa > Arthropoda > Insecta > Zygentoma > Lepismatidae > Thermobia > Thermobia domestica. The sequence continues at coordinate 99,328,779 of NC_137466.1, read as the reverse complement.
CATTGGGATCTCATGGTGTTTATATGCTATATACTCACGCTTAGAATCCACAGAACTGTCTAATAGGCAAAATATAGCGAAAACTCAAAAAATAAGCAACTTTCTTTAATCCAGAGTCCATAACCATCAGACTACACGAAAGGCAGCATAACTATGAACGGCTACGAACACTCCGCTCTCGACTTGACAAAGAGATAGGGGGGGGGGACATCCAAATTTACAACACAATAATTCGATCAGAGCTCTTCTATGTTCATTTTGCCTTGGAACCTCCTCCACCCATCTCATCAACTTCCTCAATTGGGCCACACTGCTCGTATCATTTTGTGTCACTCAGGAGACATTACAACTCCATGAAGACCTGATTATGATACAGTTGGAAGAAGTTATCAGTCAGTAACGAAGATTCTGATAACATAACTTGAAATCCTTCAAAATGTCAGGATCTTAGACCCACCCCGACTTACTAACAAGATACCAACTACGCACTAAACAGACAAACATCAGCTACGGAACTGCAACAAGTTGCTTCTTTCATAAATCACGACTTAAAATTAAACCTCATGTTTAAATTTCACGTAAGAGACAACCATTTCTCCTAAACTCGAAACTCAAATTATCATACTACCAAGGTAATCAACTAACTGCCTGATCATTTGATTGCTTAACAGTTTCCCTAACATTGAGTAAATATGCCATTTACGAGTGAAATAGAACAATGTAACTAGGTTCCGGCTTTGGAAAAACACTTTCAAAGGTGGATTCAGGAAAACTCACTTGGAATTGTCTTTGCGATATTCTCTAATGACTCATTAATAATGAGATGACTAGCATGAGATAGAATTAATCCAATGTTTCGGGACACAAGAAAGCGATTCAGTAGCGTATCTACTTTAAGACAATTCATTTTGGGAATAACTTCGAGGAAAGTGGGATCCAAATTTATACTACTTCAATGAGTATCTTAAGTTAGAAGCTTGGGTGTTATACACTTTCAAATCCTTTTACTTGCCGACAGGCCAGAAGGAATTTCAGTTATAAGTAAAATTAAACTGAATACTACCAACACTTCAAAGACTTTGACACTCTTCAATAGGTGATCCGTGCTCAACGCTACGATTCATATATATCACCATTTGTGGCTTTGTTGATCAGTCTACATTCAAATAGTTTTCTTCCCTGTGTTCACTTACCATACGGAAGTTCATTACTAATCTAAGTATATACAAATTAAAATATATTACAAATATATTCAAATCCAAACAAAATAGTAAACATTAACCTCGACTATTATACTATGATAGTCGACTATTCGACTATTATACTGACCACTATGATACTGCTGCTTTGTTTAATAAATATAAAAGAAAGGCCTGAATTTATTTGGTATTATCAGGTGAGGAGGTTAATAATATATCCGTAAATTCTTTAGAACGTGATACATTACTGAAAAGATATAGTAGAAACTATGTGGCTGATGATTTTGGACATTTAGAAAAAAATAGATACTGCAAAAGTCGCCAATATAAGTATCTAACGTATCTAACATATGAAATTGAAACGAATTGTTTCGTTTAATATCTCATATGTACGTAAAAATAAGTTTGCTGGACTGTAATCAAGCAAACATTAAGGACCAATAATATTAGTTCCATTTCCACATTTGACCTAGTAATACTCAAAATAACGCCCAATGAGAGATGTTCTGTGTAATTTAAAATAGATGAATTTATTCCGTAGGAAGGTTATTTGGTTCAATAGTTACTGTACAAACATCAAGAAACAATATCCTCAATACAGAAGTTTGTTGTAGTACATTGCATACGCTGTCTCTTCTAGTTTCCATGTAACACCATTAGTGAATGAAGGCCGCACAATATAGAATTGTCAGTGTCTGTAAATTATAGACACGGTGTCCTATACATTAACACGAAATCCTCAAGTATTGCAAAAGACTGTGAGTGCCAGACATACTAATGGGCTTATGATCGCAGTTCTTTTTTTCATATATATACACACATACATTTTTCCTGTTTTTCTTGATAAGGAAGCATTTCCGTCATAATTAAATTAATTACACAAAAATCCATATAGACTACAGACGTAGGGGAAAATGAAGAAACGGAAGTAATAATTATATTTTTCAAGGCTATTTCTATGAAGGTCAATATTTTCTTACTGTTGGCGTTACACTACCATCTATCTGCTCCGCCCAGGTGATTAGTACTCCTCACCTTTAGCAACTCCTATTACCAGAGGGTACATGCCGCATGATATAATAATATTGCTCACTTTCTCTTCTAAATTCTTCAGACTGCCTTAAGGTGTTGTTAATGACCGACTTACTCAATCATCATTGCAACTAAATTATGTTTTTAAATTATTTTTAAAATTGATATTTTGTGCTTCTATGTATATTTGGTAATGCTTATCGTGATCAATATACTGTATTGTATATACAAAATATTGCCATATCAGTAAAAATGCACCATATCTGTTGTAATAATAATTTGTAAACATTTATTTTTTTAAAAAAAGAGAAAAAATGAAATGCATTGAAATGACAAGGAGGAGATTTTTATACTTCTGCCAGATGCTATCTGTGTGGATTCCCGATAACTAAGTGATTAGAATATACGCTTTCTGTATGAGTAGTTCTCGAATCGATTCCCAATGGGAGCACAAGTTGTTCGGATTTCACTTTAAGTTATATGTATGTTTCACATCTCAGATCTCTTCGTTGTTGTAACGTACACCAACTAAGCATAGTCTATATATATAATAAAATAAAATATTTTTTTAAAGACATGCTTGCTTTAGAAGAAACACTTAACGAAGAAACTAAAACGCCATACTAAAGAGAAAAAAATCTATTTTCAAGAAAATTATTTTTAAAAAAAAACTATTTAGACATATCTAAAAAGAAAAAAAACGGGTTGCGATCTCATATACACTCAATTTAAAAATTCTTCGATTCTGATGTAAATCTACAGTGCTTGAAAAATCTTGCTTGCAAGTAGTCGCTAGTCAAAAGATCTACTAGCCATACCATCTTGCAGTCAATGTCAAAATCACTTTGCGACACAGTAAACATATCAATACATTTTTATTTTGTATATTGGCATATCTCTTACAAATAATAATAAAAAAAGTGACATCTGCTTTTTATTTTTGAATTCACGTTTTTGATTGATCGGACCTTACTCCCCAAATGTAAAAAAGTACTCGCCATTGGCGAGCAGGCGAGTGGATTTTTTCAAGTCCTGTAAATCTAGTGATTGTATATATGAAAGTGCTACCCCTGCTTTTCTTTTTGTCATGCGTAAATATATCAATATTTTTTTTATATATATATAACACTATTTTTATCTTCCTTTTCTTTCAAGTATGAAAAATCTGAAATTTGGCATGATTGTAGTTTTCCGGGACTAACCTACAGAAAAATTGCCAAAGGTGAATATTTTTAATTTTTAAGGGGTCTAAAGAGAGGATTAAGAAATTCCCCATGTTATTTAAAAGGGTCCTTTGCGGGAATTAGAATAAAAACTTAAAATTCTGTATGTTTGTAAATTTTCGTTAGCGTTACTTAAGTAAATCATTAAAAATAAGAATTTCCAACTTTAGAAATTTGGTTTTATGGGGAACTGAAAAATTTTTCCCGTGTAATTTATATGGGACACCTTTTATACCCCAAAATTATTGGGCACTTTGTGTAGAGCTACAATGATTAAATTTAACATGATTGTAGCTTTCTGTATTCCGGAACTAACTGTCAGGGAAATTACCAAAAGTGGATATTTTTAAATTTTACGGGGTCAAAAGGGGCAATAAAGAAATGCCTTATGTTACTTAAATGGACCTTTTTAGACCTATAATCTCATATTTTAGGTACTTAGAATTGGAATAAAAACTTGAAATTCAGCGTAATTACTTGTACGTTTCCGTTAGCGTTACCTAAGTGAATTACCAAAAATAAAAATTTCCAAATGTAGAGTGTTTCTATGGGGAACTGAAAAATCTTCTCCATGTTATTTAAATAGGACATCTTCTACACCCCAAAATGTTTAGGCACTTCCGGCAGGATTGGAATAATGAAATTTGGCATGATTGTAGCTTTCCCTGACTAACCCACAGGAAAAATTGCCAAAAGTGAATATTTTTAGTTTCTAAGGGATTTAAAAGGGGATGAAGAAATTCCCATGTTATTTAAATAGGCATTTTCTTGGGATACAAAGTCTTATCTTTTAGATAGTTGAAATACAAAAAAGAAACTTGAAATTTGGTAAAATAGTGGGTTTAGGAGGTGCAAGGCCGTAGCCCGAGTAAATGCGGAGGTCAGAGGGCGAAGTCCTCAGCTGAGTCAAACTCAGGAAATGTTAAGAGCAATTGCACGAAATTCACTCTTCAATCAAAGGCTGATGCATTGTAGATGGGAGATTGTGGGCCGAGCAAACGCGAGGTCTGGGGGCAGAGCCCCAGCTAGCCAAACGCTAGTCTATCTTTAAAATCAAACAAGAGATCTAACTAAATATATAAGTGAAAATAATCAAATATTATATCGTCATCCGAGTTATGTCGTTGTATAAAATTTCATTATTGTATGACTTCGAGAAATAAATTAAACTAAGGTTAAAAGATTTGAGGATACGGATGAACCATTCAATGAGAGGTATATGAAAATAGACAAGCTGACATTCCAACGTTTGTTTTCACACTTTAAATTGGTCTTATTTGAAATCTTACATATAAAGGTTTAACATTATTTAATGTGATGGTCTTAGAATTTCAAAGTTTTAAGTGCTTTTAAAATTATAAGCTGAAATCGTAGTTTTACAAATGACTTTTGATCGACTAAGTTTCATATTTCGAATAACAGGCCAGAACTCGGAGAATCAGAGCCCCCTTGGATATATATATATACACTTTGAACGAAGCAACTATAGGGAGGGAGACATCTTTGCATATATTAAACAGAAACAACAAACAGTTTTGCCAACCCAATATAAAGTTATATTATTCAAATGGCACTACGTTAAATTATTACATATTTCAAATCAACATGTGAATCGAAAACTTAAAATACCACTTTTATTATTCGCGTCTTTCTAACTATGGATGTTAGTACTTTAGTGTTAGATACCATGGTAATGGTATGATTTGTTTCGAATAAATAGGAAACGAAGTTATCATTGCTTGAAAATTTTAATTTTTTGAAAGGCTTTATTTCGAAAAAAATGCTTAGATAAGTATTAAATCTAGTTACTTATATGGTTTCTAATGGATTTGTAAATTATTTTGACATTTACAGCTTTTTTTTTTTTTTTTTGGATATCTCAAACCGTTCCGGAGATATGATAAACACTGCTGAAGTTTGCAACACTACTTAAATCATGTAATTAAGAGAACTTGTTGTAATTATAGCTACTAAAACCGATTGCTTTAATGATATAAAAGAGAAGGTAAACAACAATCATTTTAAATATTTTCCACAATTACGCCATTTTCAGCAATGTTGTGAACTTTATCAATATTTATCGTATCTCCGGAACTGTTTGAGATATCGAAGTGCTGTAAATGGCAAAATAATTTAGACATTCATTACAAACAATATAAGTAACTAGATGTGATACTTATCTAAGCATTTTTTTTTTTCGAAATAAAGCCTTTCAAAAAAAAAATTTCAAGCCCTGGTAACTTCATTTGTATTCATTCGAAACAAGTCATACCATTACAATGGTATCCAACGCTAAAGTACTTTCGATATGTATTATCCTGTGCATTTCTGTTTTACTGTGCGTAACTTGGATCTTTGTGATAATATAACATCCATAGTTAGCAAGACTGAATAATAAAAGTGGTATTTTAAATTTTCGATTAACATGTTGATTTGAAATATGTAATAATCTGACGTAGTACTATTTGAAAAAAAAATATAACTTTATATTGGGTTGGCCACACTGTTTGTTCGTGCAAAGTTTCGCTTTTCTCTTTCGTTTGGTTTCTCCGTTATAGCAGATGATCAAAATAAATTATCCACCTTGTATAGGCCTATACAAGAGAACTATATAGAACAAGTGGACTATATATATATATATGCCGATATGACGTGCTCGAAAGACATGCTTGCTATTTTCGGTATAGTAATTTGTGTAAGCTATTTAGAATTCTGCATCACAAATAGAAACTGTCTTTGAAACTTTTTTTTTTATTTGCTTTACACCAATGCCTCTTTCTTAAAATTTTAATGACTGAGAATAATACCTGAAATATTCTTTGCCTTCCCGTACCTTTATTCTTGATTACCATAAATGAAAGTAAACATGTCAACTCCAGATAACTATTGTAATATTTCTTAGCGCTACTTTCACTCTTTAAATTCTTTAATACGTGTAAGTAATATGTATTTTTGTTTAATTTTCTTTTTTTCACATGCCAATAATACACTATGAAATTTGTAAATTAAATGCTGAACACGGTTAGTTAAACCTAGCTTTTCTTAATCTTGCGTTGAATTCCCACATGTCACAAACATACAAAGACTGTAAGTATTGCATTTATCTTACTATATACGTATGTAACAATATGTTCTTATCTTTTCATTCTTTTAATTGTCTTTTCATTCTAACAGGAAGTACGGTAGCTTGGTTGTAGAGCGTTCGTTTCTCTCATAAAGAGTCCCAGGTTCTATTTCAGGCTATGTCATTTTGTAGGTACAATATCGATACTTCAAGGTTTCCCAGTTATCTTCCATTCGTTTCATTAGTCCAACTCTTTTCTCATAATTCTTGAGTTTACGGTTTACCTCTTTTAGCCAGCACTATTCCTTTAGTAAGATTTCATTTCATATCTTTAATATACATGGGATAAGCTTTCGGTTTCGACGCTGCCCACTTCTATAAGTGCGCACAACATATCCATACAACATGAAAGAATTAATATATTTAATTAGAAACGGTTTTCATCTGATTTTGGCATTGTAACTTAGTTGTTCATAATCTCTCTATTTTCCTTTTAATTTATGTTACAAAGCACACTTTTCATTATTGCTTATAAAGGAGCATAAGTTGCAGTAGATGAGTGATGCATCCAATTCCAATTTGAGTTGAGTTGATTTTGAGTGTAACGTCCCTTTCAGCAGCGAGGCTATATGAGACGGGACCTACTGATTAACGTGTTATCCGAACCACATAAGCTCCAGTCGGTCAACTCCAATTTATTTAGGCCGTAAGTTATAATGGATACCAGATTCGTATTCGAAAACTATTCCTGATTTATACTTCAAGACTTTTTCTTTAGTTATGGTGAAAGGTATTTCCAAAAGTTTTCAATCTGACACCGAAATATTGCGTCACTTCTACTAAACCGTTCATGGCATTTAGTGACATCTGTGGAAGAAATAATGTATGAGTTTCAATTGTCTAGTTGTGCCAGTAAGTTGGAGGCTGTCGTTTCAGTCATTCGTTATGCGTTGACCTAGCAGACTGTATGATGCATTATTTTCAAGATTCAGTATCGTTAGCAAATAATTATTGCATTATTTATATGAATGCATTATTCTGCTCACTTATGCATTATTCTGCTCTTCCACACCTTTCATGGACGCTACGCCCCTGGTGAATGCAAACAGTATTCTTAAATGAATGGCGCGGATTCGTACGTGAAAGAACCAGTTGTTTACTGTCTTCACACGAGTATAACTGCTCCATCACACAAAGCAATTGTTCAAATTTGAGCTAAGTTAATAATAGTCATTCAATGCGCTCAAGTTTGGCAATACATCTCACATCCATACGGTGATCAAATTTCTGTCAAACACGACAAGTGTGTCCAGTGTACTTGCAATACAAGTATTATCAGATCTCACGAATATCGCGAAGGCATAGGCGCAAATCTGTCTTCAACATTGGGGGGGGACGGGTAAGACGTTTCCATATATATATATATATATATATATATATATATACAGTAGAGCGTCGATTATCCGGACGTCGGTCAACCGAACGACCGCTTAACCGAACTGTGTACTCGCTCGCACCTATTTCAACAATCAGCACACTTCTGTCGGTTTGGCACTGGCTGTCGAAGTAGCGGCAGTATCAAAGCTGTTCACAGCAACAGCTGCGCCAGCTTAGAGTTGAGGCGTGCCGCTCCGCGCAGTTTGAAGGATTGCGCGCCCCCAAGAAGAGCTTCTCACGGTGCATGCAAACAGTACAGTACTTCTTTTTGGCAAATAAACATGTACAGTTCGATTATCCGAACAAACCAGTTTTCCGAACACCCATATATATATATAAGCGATGTTTAAAATATTTATGAAGTTGAAAAACAATGCTGTGAAGGATCAGGGGAGCAGAATTGTCTTCAGTGACGTATTTAGGAGGCTATCGGGCTCATTCTCCCCTCGAAATAATTTGTTAGTTTTACGCATTCCACGTACAACAATAATCCTTCTTACCATTTCTAAGAATGTCATTGACTTTCCATTTTCTTATGATTTTTGTTCAGAAATAATAGTGTATTTATCAAATTTCATTCCATGTAAGAACTGCGTCCTTAATGGTTCTTTCTGTCATCCTTTCTATTTTTCTGTTTCTTTTTCTTGACGTTACTACTTTCATTTCGCCTATCATAGTTTATCGACCGTTGTCAGTTGTGATTCAAGTTGGCCGTCATCAGAAACACCAAAACTAAGAGGAGTTGATAAGCGAAACTAGTGTTCCACACCAACATGCTCGGATATCAACATGACAGGACTTTAGTTATTATAACAAAGGAACAATTATATCGTTTAGTTATTTTTAAAAGAAGGAAATGTTAGAATTAAAGAAAATCAAAACGGGGGAATAATTAGCCCGGGAAATTAGGACGGCCAAGAGGATGCTTTCTTTTTCTTGTATGAATAGAATAAAGGGTTAGTTTCACTTCTAAATTTTTGCATCATATCATATAGGATTTATCGATCTGTAATTCTTGCCATTATAACTTCAATTTATGCATAATTAAAATATATTTAATTCTCAAACTCAGGTGGGCAATTGCCCACTTCCTTCCTTGTGTTGGGTATAGCCCTCGAAAGAAAATCCTAAATACGCCATTGGTTGTTTTCAACATTGGAAGGTGGGCAGATTTGAGGTTTATTCTAGATAAGGGAGATGAAACTCATATTACGGTAGATGAATCTGATCAACTATTGTAGAGTATATTATATATTAGGTGATGTAGATGAAGTAGTAGTACATATCAGTATTACAAATCACTGCCGTGAAAGCATTCTGAAATCTGAATACATGCATATTTATAATTGGTATGTTTCTAATTAGGCATCCACAAAGATCCACGTTAAAATTGTTTTATAGTAATATAATAATATAAATGACGACTTCCCCAAAACTATAAAGAAAGAATATCAATTATGTATGACGCAACAATACTCTTTGAGCAAAATGATTATAATCTCAATAACATTACAGGAATCGTTTCAGAAATCTGACGCATGTCATACTCTTTACTTAACAGATGTAATCTTAAGATTATAGAGAAAAATATTCCAGCAATTGAATTCTTTTCTTTGCTTACGAAACATCCTCTCTCAAAAGAAAAATTGGGACACGCGGAAATACGTAGGAACAAACCATGGTTCGAACTAGCAGAGAAGAGAAAACAGGCAAAATTACGTTGGCTACAAAACCCGAATGAAATAACTACACAAAATTTCGTAGACATCAGGCGAGGGACTTCCAAAACTTTTAGAACAAAGAAACGTGATATTTTGAAAGCTAAAATTTAGGAACTTGAAGATAATAGTAAAAATAAAAACATTCGGGACATGTATAAAGGGATCAACGAATTTAAAAAAGGCTATTAACCTCGTTCTTATATATGAAAGAAAGCTGATGGAACAGTTCTCACTGATACAGATAGCATTTTAAATCGATGGAAAGATTTCTTTGACGATTTGCTTAACACGCAGCCAAAAATTAATGTGCGTGGAGAAAGGAACATACACACCGCAGAACCATATGTTCCAGAACCCAATCGAATAGAAGTAAAAATCGCTATAAAGAAATTAAAGAAACACAAATCTCCGGGTGTAAACGAAATTTCGGCTGAGTTAATTTTAGCTGGAGGCGAAAAATTGTGGAACAAGATACACAAACTCATTCTCCTTATCTACAACAAGGAAGAATTGCCACAAGAGTGGAAAGAATCAATCATTGTTCGAATCCACAAGAAAGGCGACAAAACCGACTTATCGAGGCATCTCTCTTCTGTCAACATCCTATAAAATCCTTTCAAACATTCTATTAGCAAGATTGACCCCATACGCAGATGAAATTTTTGGAGATTATTAGTGTGGATTTAGACGAAATCGATCAACTATCGACCAAATATTTACCATTCGCCAAATACTCGAAAACAAGCGGAAATACAGTAGTCCGGTACATCAACTATTTATTGATTTTAGAAAGGCTTATAACCCAGTTAGGAGAGAAACATTGTATAACGTTCTTTCAGCATTTGGAATACCGAAAAAGCTAACAAGATCAATTAAGGCATGTTTAAATGAATCTCAAAGTAAAGTCCGGGTAGGAAAATTTTTGGCCACGAGCTTTCACGTTAAGAATGGCCTGAAACAAGAAGATGCGTTGTCGCCATTATTATTCAACTTTGTCCTGGAATACGCTATAAGGAAAATCAAAGATAGCAACCAGGGCCTAGAGCTGAACGGTGTTCACCAGGTTATGCGTACGCTGATTATGTAAATTTAGTAGGGGATGATAGGAGAACAATAGAAAGAAATGAAGAGGTCTTATTAGATGCGCTTGCATGGACATGGGTTTAGAAGTAAATGCAGAGAAAACTAAATACATGGAAGTGCGTCGGGACCATAATACGGCAAATTATGTATGTGTTAAAATATTAAATAACACTTTTGATAAAGTGGATACTTTCAAATATTAGGATCAATATTAACAGACGAAAATCATATTCACGAAGAAATTAAATGTCGACTAAAAACAGGGAATTCGTGTTATTATTCAGTTCAAAACCTCTTGTTGTCGCGAATTCTGTCGAGGGATTTGAAGCTTAAAATGTATAAAACGATAATCATACCTGTTGTTCTGTATGGTTTCGAAACATGGTCGCTTACTGAGTGCAGAGCATAGACTGAAAGTATTTGAGAACAAGATCCCGAGAGAAATATTCGGACCAAGAGGAACGGGAATGGGGAATGGTGGAAACTTCATAACGACGAACTACGTAAATTATACGGCTTACCAAACCTGTAAGACCAATCGGAAAACGACTATTAAGAAGACCTAGGCGCAGATGGGAAGACAATATTAAGATGGATCTCGCAGAGATAGGAATACAAAGTAGAAACTGGATCCAGTTGGCTAAGAATAGAAGTCAGTGGAGAGCTTTTGTGAACGCGGCATTGAACCTCCGGGTTCCATAGGCTATAGAGGTAGTTAGCTTACGAAGCATGAGTAGATGCCTAGGCTGATACTACAAATAGATTAAATGCGCATTTACTGAAAAGATGGGTTCTATTGACATTGGATAGTCTATATACTCTTCGTGTGCTAGGGCCCAGGGGAAAGGAGGAGATAAGATTTCATATCAGGTTACGTCACGCACAGTCGCACGCCTTCATTTTCATTAAAAATGGAAAAGCCAAGAGAAACAAATTTCATCTCACATTCCTTTGTGGCAGTCGGACACAACTCATCACAGTTATCTGCAAAAAGCACTTTTCAAATCGGATTATTGGAAGAGCCTCCAGTTCCAATGTTGGGGGGGACATGTCTCCCCATTTCCCCGGAATTTGTGCCCGTACCTACAGCTGAGACAACTTTCCAGCATGAGGAGAGGGGCATATCCTCCTCTGGCATTTATTGCAATTTGTGCCCAAATAGTTGAAGTGGAATTAATACATATTGATGAGACTACTAAACTCACTACAGCACGAAGTTCAGTTTGAAATACTACAGAATACGATTCTTTAAAAAAAAATAATGGAAAAGCCAAGAGAAATCAATTTCATCTTACATTCCTTTGGGGCAGTCGGACACAAATCATGACACTTATCCGAAAAAGCACTTTTTAAATCAGATTATTGGGGGGGACAGTCCCCCCCCCGGTCCAAGATTGGGGGGACATGTCCCCCTCGTCCCCCCCGGGATTTGCGCCAGTGCGCGAAGGGACCAGAGTATTGCTGGTTCGTAAACTGTATCTAATGGACTTCAAGGGAAGAAATCGTATACCTTCTAGAGACCTGCACGGGCCGAATTTTCCGGCCCGAGCCCAATCCAGCCCGAACGTACCTAGGCCCGGCCCAGCCCGGGCCCGAAAACTTTTGGAGATTTTCGGCCCGAGCCCGGCCCGGCCCGATAAGTTTTTCAAAATTCTTGGCCCAAGCCCGGCCCGAGCCCGATAAATTTTAAAAGTTTTTGGCCCGACCCCGGCCCGATAAACTTTTATAAAAAATTAGCTCGAGCCCCAATCTTTCTCAATATTTAGTACTAAATTTGACCTAACCCTCAGAAACATTTTCCAAACTTTGGTTCACAACCTGACGCGTGCCTCCCGAATGGTACCATTGCCTCCTAGAACTTTGCCTGTCATCGAGAGAACGAAAACTCCATTCACTGTAACAAAAATCTAACCTTATTGATTTTTAGCATAAAGTGAAGATGGCAATATTGTTTAGCGACAGGCAAAACATTCCCACCCCTTCTTTTTATATTTTGAGTTCAGTGAAGATCAAGGCCATAGCTCAATTTACCGCATAATGCCTGCAATCCTCCATAGTGAAAGTGGAGCCGCTAAGGAACACAAACTGTAAATAGCTATTGCATTCTTTGTAACATTTTCACGGACACACTTCTTCAACGTTTGGCTTTACTCCAATTATCATTTAACGAAAGTCAATAATGATTAAAGAATTGCAATTGATCGGCCCCAGCCCGGCCCGATCTCAAGAGAAATCAGTGTCGGCCAGCCCAAGCCCGGCCCGGCCCAAAGAAATAACAGTGTCGGCCCGCCCAAGCCCGGCCCGTGCAGGTCTCTAATACCTTCAGATCTGACAAACGGAGTGGCCGCAAAAAAGAATATCGATGCCATTTTTACATCTAGCACAAACAATCCAGCTCTCGAAACAGCATCCAAATGTTGATCAGCACTCGCATATCCCTGTGAGAATGGGGCAATTAAGAACTGTCGATAATGGATCTCAAACTTGGACCAAGCCTTATTACATTCCATAACTACACCCTGTTATTCTTTTGTTAATATCTTGAAACCTTAAAACTAAAAGAAAACACGTAGGATGTAGACGAGAGGAGTCTCCTTTCTTGAAGACTAATTAAAAGAAGATTTACATAGATACTAATCTCATGATTTTAATTCAATTTTAACTTCCTATGATTAAGTAAGGAGTCCTCTTCTGTATTTAGTGTAATTCCGGAAATGCTCACAGAAACAAGCGAATGGCATATAGGCTATCTTGGCGCATAAATGTATAATTGAATTTTTTTTTTTTTTTAATATTAACTTCCTGTCTTCATAAAGATCATAAAACTATATAATAAAAATACATTTCATACTGCAACACAGAATATTTTAATCAATTCTATGAGGTTGCAGAGCCACTATTGTTTTTGCGTTTGCTGCATGGGAAATGCATAAAGGTACCACCAAGTTCACACTTGACGTATTTCCTGCATTTGGAAAATGTTAGACGAGTAGGGGAATCACATTTAGCGTGAGTTTCAATGCTTCCTGCTTACGTGGAGTATGGCTTGATCCCTGATGATTTATATTATACGTCTAGCAATAAATCCACATTACACATAAATTGAAAGCTGAATATTAACGTATTATTACTCAATCAATTTAAACTAATTCAAGAATATGTACACTCATATCCAAAATCATTGTCGCATATCTATACTGTCTTCTTGTAAGAGTATAATTTGATAATAATTTTGCAGGGCACTTTTAATACTGTTACTATATGTATAATCGGGAAATGTATATTTGTGGTAAATTTCATAGGAAAATAATTATAAATACGAAAATTAGAATGAGTAAAACAAAATGTTGCTAAATGGATAAGAAAGTTTTATTTTCATTTTATTGTTCTTATTTACTGCTCTTTTGACATGAAATTTGCCACATACATGTCTTTGCCGATTATACACATACTAACATTATAAGAAATACCGGACGAATTCGTTATCAAATTATATTCTTACAACAACATATTTATATACATGCGACAATAATTTTGGACATGAGTGTACATCTATGAGTTTATATATATATATATATATATATATATATATAAAGCACCCGATAAATTATTTGCTCACGGAGTAAGCGTACGGAAGCTTAGAGACTCATTCCAAGTGTATTTATGGGTTACCTCCAAGGGGGGAGGAATGCCATCCCCAAAATCCTGATGCCAAAAAACATAATTACCCTCCCCCGACAGCCACGGTACATCCCACATACATAAATTACATGTCAACTGAAAGCGGCAAAGGTGAGGAATACATAGATACCAAAATTATCTTCCTTGCTCAATTAGGGGCTGGGTTATTGAGGTTTAAATTGAGTCACATTAAGGAGCGACCAGAATGTGACTATTTCACACCATCAGGCTCAATGGCCGTAACTCTGTAATGATGCATTTCCCGACATATGGTCAAATGAACTTTTTTGTTTGTCTACCCATAGGGAATCCACCTCTAAAATAATTTTGCCTTACCTTTTTGTTACACCCTGTATATATATGCGTTCGTGTATGTGTTTCTTGATGTTTCTGCGTATTGAATATCCTGTAGTCGGAATTTTAAGAAACCTTAGCCTATTGGTTTTTGCATTAACAATATGCATCTATCAATGTTTTTCCTGATTTGTAAATATATCAAAATATGAAAATCCTGCAGATATGGAAACTATATAATTCGTTGTGTTTACTTGGTGCACCTTAAGTCACATGCTAATGACCTTATGTCACCCATACTTTCGTTTTTTAAAATGTTTTTTTTAAATATATATTTGTATGTGATTGCGTGAGTTTGTCATACATTGAGAAAAACACTTTCTTTTTTTCTGGGATCCCTTCAGAAGAAAAAAAACAATATTTTGTTTCTTCTTAATTACTTCCATTTGTTATATTTTTTTCGTTTACTTTCGCTCATTTTCTGTCTATGCTGGTGTTACAAAAGAAAATATTTTATTATTCCTTGTGTGACGCTTCTAAACATAATTCACGCCTCAACAGATTATTTTGCATTGTTTTTTATTATGTGATCTTCTTTCACTTCCTTCTCACCATCTGAAGGTCTTTCTCATTTTGAAAGGTTAGAAAAGATTTTCGTAAGAAAGTTGTTTTCGTTTTTTTTTCTTTTCTTTAGTAATTAAACAAATATCTTAAATCATTCCAAACAACCCTGAAAAATCATATATATTGCTACATGAAGTAAATATGTATATCACTTGGTTTGAACGATAAACTGCGTTATTGTATAAAGCCATGATTGTATGATTCCCATTCTCTGGGGAAGCGGGCGTGAGAAATTAGCAAGGATTTGTAGGACTTTTTTGAAACATTGTAGACGATGAGAAATAATCTCTGAAATTTTAATGTTTTCCTTTTGTGAAATAGAACCAGGACCACATGGATCATAGACACGTATAATACTTAGTATTCTCCTCGAAACGAGACGAGAATGAGAAATAAAGATTTCTCGTCTCGTCTTGAATCTAGAAAATTCTTTTTCACCCCGAATCAAGAAAAATACTTTCGAGTCTTGAATCTCAAAAATTATTTTTAATCTTGAATCTCAAAAATTCGTTTTAATCTCTAAAATTCTTTGTCGTCTTGAATCTCGAAAATTCTTTCTAGTCTTCAATCTCGAAAAATTCTTTTTAGTCTTGCATCTCGAAAAATTCTTTCTCGCCTTGAATCTCGAAAAATTTATTCTGGTCTTGAATCTCGAAAAATTGTTTCTAGTCTTGAATCTCAAAAATTATTTTTAGTCCTGAATCTCGAAAAATTCTTCCTCGTCTTGAATCTCGAAAAATTCTTTCTAGTCTTGAATCTCAAAATTTCTTCCTCGTCTTGAATCTCGAAAAATTCTTTGTCGTCTTGAATCTCGAAAAATTCTTTCTAGTCTTGAATCTCAAAAATTCTTTCTCGTCTTGAATCTCGAAAAATTCTTTGTCGTCTTGAATCTGGAAAAATTATTTCTAGTCTTGTATCGGTTCTCTGAAAGCTTTTCTCTTCTCGTTTTATGAATTTTTGCACAATTTTATAGAACGACTGTTTTCTTAACTTTATATAGAACCTATCAGTATTCTTCCGCGTCGCAAGAAGCCAACGAAGGATGTGATATAACAACATTTTAAACTATAACTATTATTGAAGTATACTGTATAAGGACTTCCGAGTCTTTACACGTTGACAAATGCTCTTCAATATGTTTTTACGATAACTTTATCGATTTATAGTTGTTATACTATGAATCATGTAACGCTAAAACAGTGTCTGAGACCTAAGAGTTGGGTAAACTAATGTAGCCCAGGATAGTTGAGAAATTTGCAGTCTGATCCCGAAAACGAGGTGAGAATTGCTATGTTTCTCGTCTCGTATACTCGAATTTGAAAATTTACTTATCGTCTCGTTTTCGATACGAAAAGATAAACTTCACGTCTCATGAGGAACACTATTACTACTGGACCAACAAGAGAGGCATTAAGTTTGCAGGTAAAAATAAGAAAGGAATTTATGGTGTAAAAATACATCTTTAAGTTTCTATAAATTTTATTTGACCAATAATAGTGTATTGAATTATATCTTTTGCGTTCTACATTATGACATTGAGGGTAAAGAAGATGGGTTGTTAATGAAAGTGAATGATTAAGGAAAATGGTGGAATGACAATGTAGAAGAAAACGGGAATATTCACAAAAATTCATGGATACGATACCACAAATTGACATGTCCTGGAATCGAACAAAAAATCCTTCGTACCAGAAGTGAGTCCTTTACCAGAGATTCACAGTGCTCCTTGAACTGTATTGATATCAACACTATCCATACGTGAATTATTTATTAAAATCGTTCATCATTATCGTAATCAGCAGTATAGCGCGTTTTCTGTTCATGGAATCTGTTATTTGTAATAAATTATTCTGAGTATTTAATGCTTTATTCTTAATATTTTTCATTTTTCTTAAATCATTATTACATAGTTTATTTTAATGCATTATTTTGTGCTTAGAAAAAGCGATGCTTTCACAGCTACCATGGATGCTACGCCTATGATCATTTACAGTAATCATTTTTTGACACTGTGATATAATTCAGGCTCCCGCCATTGCATTTATGGTCAACACAGATGTATATTCTTCCCAGTTTTTTTTTGCAATGTAATTATAATGTCTCTGTAATTTCCAACAAGTATTGCAATACACTTGTATCTATAGGTTTCCTCACGTCTAATAAAGTATAGTGAAGCCCTGTTCCAACGTAAAAGTTTAAAATTTCATGAATTTCATCTATTTGAAGCCATTCGATTACAGTTGAGGTGTCCCCTACAAGGAACAATTATGTCACAAACTAACTCAATCAATATCACAATTTTCTTTTAAAAATAAAATAAAGAAGCATTTAAAAAAAAAGATTTCAGAGTGGTATCAGCAATGGGGGAATAATGGGGTCTTCATGGCTGGACTTTTGGAATCATAATTTTTGTCTTACTTGGATTGATTTTATATATATATATATATATATATATATATATATATATATATATATATATATATATATATATATATATATATATATATATATATATATATATATATATATATATATATATATATATATATATATATTTAATATTTCATTGCTTCCATATTTTAGATAACTGTTGCTACAGACATCTCATATTGTTATAAGCTCTCATGATTTTAATTAACATAAAACTTCAAAGAAATGTCTAAAATTATATTTATTTTCATTTAACATCAGGCCTGTAGCCAGTCCAAAAATGTAGGGAGGGCAGGTAGAAGTTATGGGGGACCCGATCCAAAAATATTATAGTTCATCACCATATTATAGTTCACTTGCGAGCCTACCGTTGAAATTTTATGAAGCCAGTAAAAATTTATGGGGATCCTGGCCCCCTCTAGCCCCTTCCCCCGTGGGTATGGACCTGTTTAACATTTCACATCCGTTTTTGCAAAACTTGTTTCCTGAAGAAACTATTTTTTTCAGGCGAAATAACAAAATAGTCATTTTTCAAAAGGATATTAGAAAGTAAATCACAAATTTCATCATATTAAGAATATTAATAACAATCAGCTTGTGTCCAAATATACTTACTTCACTAGGTACACAATACCCATATGTAATGAAATTAATTGTATATAAGAATTTTAGGAATGATCAGAACATTGTGATCTTGGCTAATAATTAGTTTTTGGACCAGGGTCCACAAAATTTTTGAACGGCCCCTAAATCACTTTTTTTTTTTTTAAATACGGAATAAACACATTATACTGAATTAAGTGATGGTTTGGCTACACTATATGTATTTCTCCAGATATAAGATCTGCAAGAACATTTTTGTTTGAAATATCAGGGGCCACAAATTTTTTTTAACGACACCTAAATCGAGTTTTCGGTTGTTGTTTTTTTTCGGAATAAACTTATTATAATGAGTTAAGTGATTGTTTGTGTTTGCTTACATTATGTGTATTTCTCCAGATATAAGACCTACATTTTTTTTGACAAATAAAATGGATCTTTTGATCCAAAAATAACAATTTCACTTTTCTTGCAGAAAACAATTTTTGTAAAGAAGTTAAAACGATTTTTAAACATTATGAAAGAAATCTTACATTAGAATAAAAAAAAAGTTATGAATATTTTTAATTATTGATTACTATACTTACAAGAAATATTCATTTAATGTTCGTCAGGGAAGCACGATGGTTCAGTGGCGGAGCGCTTTGGTGTGTGGGATCTCTTGTTCGATCCCCGGCCAAGTAAATTTGTGATGGATAACGTAGTGCCTGTGGGTTTTCTCAGAGTATTCCCATTTTCTCCCACACTCTCATTCCACCAATTCTTCCATTATCATTCATTTTTTTAGTCATTTGTCCCCCTTAGCCTAAAGGACATAATCGTTGGACATTAAACTGAAAAACGATTTTTTTTGTTCGTTATTAAACTGATTTTGGTAAACGCCATTTGTCCGACAGTCAGTTTACCCCTGCATATTTTATTTCTTTGTCCTAGAAACAAAAAAAAAAAAAAAACATCTTAAATATTTTTATATTTCAGATCATAACTCTAAGAAAAAACGTGAGTGAAATTATTATTAAGCTCACATACAGCACAGCACATGTTACATTACATACATACGTCTATCTTCTTTGTTTCCGTACCACGAGTACGAGATTAGCATTAACCAAAGAAACACGGAAGCCCTCATTTTTCCTTTTCTTTGAAAAAAAGGTTTTTCTTTCTTTCGACCGGGAGAACTTCCGCTTCTCAACCAACTGCTACAGTCATATTTTATATCCTTCGTTTCGTGTTAACTCCTCTGTTATGTTATGTGTGAACCCGATGACATAATAAAACCTCCTGAACTGAAGTAAACGGGAAGGGAAGGAAGAACAAATGCAACGGTACTTGATAACAACACGGACCAAAACAACGCAACGAGTACAGTGAACAACAGCTGGTTGAGAGTTTGTTTGCCCACTTTATAAAGTTTCCTTATAAAACGAAAAAAAAAAAAAAAAAGCCAGGAACTAACGGATCACTCCATCAAGTTTCCTTCCCTTTCTTGTTTTTGTTTATTTCACTTTTTCTGGTTGTTTTCTTTTCTTTATTTATCCTTTGTTTCTTTTCGGATAGTTTGCACTTCCTACCAATAGGTAGAATTTTAACGCTAACATTACTACGTTTTAAGCAAGGCAAAAACTAAAATTATGGATTTTAAATGAGCTAATGCTTTTAAATATTGCGATACACAGTTTCTTATGTTTCACTTCGAACTTAAATACCTATGAAAGAAAATCTCAGCTTCCTGTCAGTTATATATAATGTACACGTATATCATATAGTTAAAAAAAAAAAAAAAAAAAGATCTGTACAAAATACGTAGCAAATAAATCTAAATATTATATTTTACGATGAATAGAATATTTATTTATTTATTTTTGGATCAAAAGATCCATTACATTTCAATCAAAATTTTTCTTGTAGGCCTTATATCTGAAGAACTACATATAGGGTAACCAAACCCAAACTATCACGTAACTCAGTATAATGTGATTATTCAGTTTAAAAAAAAAAAAAAAAAAAAAACCTCGATTTAGGGGCCGTTCAAAGATTTTGTGGCTCCTAATCCAAGAACTAATTATTAACCAAGATCGCAATCTTTTGTTGCATTTTCGGATCATTTCTAAAATTCTTATTGAATGGAATGGGTACAATATGCATTTCCTCTAACAAACACTCTATCACTTAACACAAGAAAATACACACACAGAGACAGAGAGATAATTTCAGTGAAAAATTACAAAACTCTCTCAAATCTATCATAATAAGTGAAAAATTACAAAACTTTCTTATTATTACTGTCTATTGGCTGAAACTACTGCAATGTTCGCTATTTGTTCTTTATTCATTTATATTCCTTCACGTGTTACTGCAGGGAAAAAGACCTTAGCACAGAGCATTCATCTATGTTCGTCGGCGAAGTACCGCAAAACAATTAAACTGATCTTTCAGCATACAAGATCTTCACAATTTCACCATTAGATGTCAAACAAATAATGTTTTGCTCTAGGTGCAAATAATTTTTCCAAGGGAACCGACTACCATCCGCATTTACGCCGACCCCAAGAGTTTCAGTTATCGCGCGCTACCCTGTATTATTTTTCGCGAGCTATCCAAGCCAGCTGTTTGAGGTTGGTCATGTAAAATGTACAGAAAAATTTGAGCAATAGAAAAGAACCTAACCAACCCCTGCTGGGCTTCTAACCCGTTCCTACTACTACTTCTATTGCTACTACCACTATTACTATTACTACTACTACAACTACTTCTACTACTACTACTACTACTACTACTACTACTTTTACTACTACTACTACTTTTACTATGGATCCGTATAGTAAAACTGCAAGCTTATTTTAATGAAAAAAGTGTTATGAAAATTTTAAAAAATAAAAAAAAATCCTTGGGCAGGGTTTGAACCCATGAAAAAAAAACTATTTTCTTTTTTACTAGCATTTTGAGCTAACACGTTCGGCAACGTGAGCCGAGAGCAGTAGGTCTTTACTTTCCGTTATATGTAGGTCATGACTCTTGATGTCCTATCTGTATCGGCCAATAAGATCAGAGGGTATCTAAAACTCTTGGAATCCGAGAAATTGCCACCCGGGCATGGTATCTCACAGACACAGAGTTCATCTTCCACGTATGATCTCCCGTTCCATTCTTAATCAATAGTAATAGAACTATACGTGTCATAAATAAACTTCCGTCACTTCTGTAACTTTGAGCTCATATATAGTATGTTAATATCCTCTTAAATCACTCGGGTTGCTGTCAATACTCAACTTGTAATGTGAAACTGTTTCGTTGCTTGCTGGTCACTTAATGAATTTCTAAAATTCTGATTTATTCTCTTTACATATTCACTACACATACATTGTCACTAACAATATTTCTTTATTCACGTTCCTTCTTTTGCTTTCATAACTTAATAGTAACTTCGGTATAGATGACGATTTTATTTCATTGAAAATTTTCATGTACCAACGTTTCGCTAAATTTGCAAACATTATCATACAATAAAATTGCGCACACTTTTCCGGTTTTATCAGTTTTATCTGATAAGCCGTTGACAAGCTGTCATAATGTACAGGACTGCGCACAAAAAATTAAGCAATATTGTCAGATGGAAAACATTTTCTCTTCGGTTATGTTTGTATATGTGTGTGACTTTATTGACAAAGAAGATGAGCTTTTGTAGATAGAAGTGTTAATAGATAGACAACAGACGTTAATAAATTACAAAAGCAAAGCTTTACGACAATGGAGGATAGGGCCTATTGTTCATTTTGATTTTCAATTGTCAATTTTTCCATAAAACTTGTCTAGTAGTGGGAAGTATGCCTACTGTATGATGATTATTAATAATAACATTGAAAAATGTCATCATAATTGTTTGCTTCGTTTTATTTAGGTTTCCACCTAGAATATGCGCTTCAGAACCCTCAGTAGCTCCTCGAGCGACGAATGGAGTGGAAGCATTTCACAAACATTATAATGAACAATTCTGTTGACCGGATCTATATATCAGGTGATTTAATCTTCGTTGAAGATACAATCAGAAACAAAATTGAAATTAAGATCAATTGCGAAAAGATATACTAATACACAAAGGAAAAAAGATTTGAAGAGTCATAACTTGATATTAAAGCAGTATGAAGTATTTTACTTCTAATTTCGGTTTCTATTCTAGTCTGAAAGAAAATCTGGTTTGCGCACAGATTTTAAAGCTACCATTGTGACAACGTTGGACAAAAAAACTGTGTTCAAAAAAGGAAATAGAGATTTGTGCGCAATTTGGGATCTAGAGTGTATCCAATCCAGTTGCTCTCTGATAAACTTCTGATAATTTCATGATATTCATTCTTTTATCTAATCATGTATTGCAAAACATGATTCATGTATTACTCTTGTCACTGATTTCAATTGTCAATTGTCACTGATTTTTTTACTACACATTTGACACATTCAAGCCTCGAATCCTTCACTGTGGCATAAGCGAATTCGGTTGTCCTTGAACATTCTCCCTGATATTTTTGAGTTTCTTACTTTTTTTCACGCGATTCTTGAAATTCTTTCTACAGACGTCCGTATACCTCCCCTGAAGAAAATGTAGACAGAACGTCTGTAATTGGTAAATCCATTTCTTCCTGTAACCAGTCTGCATATTTCCAAACAATTCTACTTCCGATACTCTAACACTTATTCCAATGCTGTAGTGTGGGAGGAAAAAAAAAACGTATTTTAAGTGTATACTATGTAAAGATGTTGTGGTTTAGCTATCTATATTTAATCGAAATTTGTTCTTCACTTTGCATAACACGTCCTTGTTGTACATAAGTCTTTTTTTTTTTTTTTTTTTTTTTAATCTAATTGTGACACTAGGTTCTCGGCAAGATACATTTTTCTCTTCCCACTGCGCAAGAGACTGAAGCAAGCGACCGAAAAGACAAAAACTAGAACAGTGGTCCTCAGCCGATGTGTCGTGACAAACTGGTGTGTCACTCAGTCCCCTAAGGTGTGTCGCGAAATTTTAGAATTTAAAAATCATGAAGAATTTAATAATAATTAGTTAAAATTGAGACAGAATGCAGAAGCCAACACCTCCAGCGGCAGCAATAATGCTCAGTGCTACTATTATTATAATAGATTTTATTTTTATTATTATTATTATTATTATTATTATTATTATTATTATTATTATTTATAATAAAAATATTAAACAAATGTTTCGTGGTGTTCTCGACGTTCAGTAAAATGTGTCGTCAGTCAAAAAAGGTTGTGAACAACTGAAGTAGAGTACTCGAGACAAACTGGTGTGTCACTCAGTCCCCTAAGGTGTGTCGCGAAATTTTAGAATTTAAAAATCATGAAGAATTTAATAATAATTAGTTAAAATTGAGACAGAATGCAGAAGCCAACACCTCCAGCGGCAGCAATAATGCTCAGTGCTACTATTATTATAATAGATTTTATTATTATTATTATTATTATTATTATTATTATTATTATTATTATTATTATTATTATTATTATTATTATTATTATTATTTATAATAAAAATATTAAACAAATGTTTCGTGGTGTTCTCGACGTTCAGTAAAATGTGTCGTCAGTCAAAAAAGGTTGTGAACAACTGAAGTAGAGTACTCGAGAATGGGTTACATACAAATGCGTGGGTAGCAATCGCATTTGTTTCAAGATCATAAACGTTAACGTACCAAAATGTGTACTACGCGCACATTTTGACTCGTAGGTACAGGCAGATGCCTTGCAAGTCTTATTTCACAATTCAAACGGATTATGACAATGAAATGCTCAATGTAATACTTCTAAATTTCTACTGTGAGTTTGGTAATACACTTTTGTTTTGTAGCTCTACAAATATTTTGTAATTTTCGCAATTACGTTGCAGTACACGGTTAATTTATTATTAGAAGCTTAGACGCAATAAAGACTGCTGACTATAATTCTGTCATGTACAACATAGTATAGTCTGAACACAAAAAGTGATCTTTTGTGCATACTGTTTACATATGATCTTTTGTGCGTAGAAAAAAAATTCAAAATCAAGTTACGAAGTCTCGAATTTATTGTCACAAGGAGTTCAGTAACTTTGGCACGCGCATAAATACAGTAACTACTACACAGTTGTGAAAAAATAATAATGCTGTCTTATTCTAATAGATTGGCTATGGAGAATAATTTCTACAAGAATCTTGCTCTTCTAATATTCAGCCCGAAAAATTACTTTTGTCCACGCCTTTAGAGATTCATATTACTGTGAGTTGTTGCTCCAACGTCATGCATTGGCTAGTTTAAAATGACTGGATTAAATGATAGAGATTTATTTCATTACATCTTCTTTAAATTTTAAAATCAAGAATATGCATTTGTAACTCTTGAATAATCTAATCACGGTTACTCATGAGAATTATTTAGTTCATATCGTTTTATTATTATTATTATTATTATTATTATTATTATTATTATTATTATTATTATTATTATTATTATTATTATTATTATTATTATTATTATTTTAACCCTTTCACTGTGGAAGGCGACGGAAAAAAATTTCCCTAACCTGCGAATGTCGATTATAGTCGACGTGTTAAAATTTGTCTGTATCTTGGTTTTGTCGATTGTAGTCGCCAAAGGTTTTCTGTGTGATTTCTATTGTTTATCGAAAACAATAGAACACACAAAAAAAAAAAAATGAACGATACAACTTTGGCGACTACTCTCGACAAAGCCAAGATACGGACAAACAAATTTTAACACGTCGACTATAGTCGACATTCGCATGTTAAGGAAATTTTGTTTCTGTCGACAAAAGTCGACTTCCTCTGTGAAAGGGTTAAGGAAAGATACTTTGGCGTATAACTGGATCTATGCGTTCATGGTGTTTGCCCAGACTTCCATATCTACTGGATCTTCAACCTTCAGAAATATTCAACGAATGTGGAATGAAAATTATTAGTAATATTAAAAATGGAAGCAATGATGACAATTTAAGATCTAAAATGTATGTAAAAATATAGGGAACGACAGGAAGAGCGATAGAAGTTTTCGTGCTGCTGGTTGCTGAACGAGTAGTTATGCAAACAAGCTCATGAAACGTTCTGTGTGGTTTATTACGCTGTACGAATAAAAAAAGCAAAAAAGAAACAATCATTTCGAAAAGTTACAAGAACCTGCCAATTATCTTTAAAATGTTGCTATAGAGAAGAATAAAAATAGCTGGGTCGAATGTAAAATCAATGGGGAATTTCCATGAATAGTAGGAGAGAAAGAAGGTAAGTACAAAGGGGAAAAGAAAGTGGTTACGACACCATTGAAGAAGAAATTGTGTTCTGAGGAGCATGATAGAATGAATGGTGAAACAAGAGAGTGAAGCAGAAAATTGATGAATGGTATTAATATAGTCAATTGTTATGTCAAGATAAACGCCTTACCTGACGAGCATAGTTTGTGTAAGCTTCTCTCTTGTCCTCTCCCTTTGTTTCTTACTTTCTGTAAGAGACCTGCCAGTGATCGGAGTATTTTGATGACGTTGGTGGCTGCAGTACCAAAATTTGACATGTCAAGTTTCTTGACATAAGACCATTGTTTCAATGATTAAACTTGCTAACAATAGGCTATAAGTATAAGAATTGTATATTTAAATGCAAAAATTCAGGGCTGCGTACAGGCCCGTAGCTAAAGGGCTAGCTAAGGGGGCCCTCAGCCTTGAAACTTTTAGTTATTTGTTTGGATTTAAAAATAAACACTCAAGAAGTTATTATAACTTATTTGCCCATTGTTTCCCCTAGAATGCACCAGTTTTATTAAACTATTTATTTATTGTCCCTTCTGTTATCATGGAGATTTCTGTCTTTATTGGCTTAACAACGATTACCTGCATCACTGAAGGACGAATTAATTTAGTCACTTCTTATTCTCAGAAATTGAAGTTCTCTCTCTCTCTCTCTCTCTCTCTCTCTCTCTCTCTGTCATTAGCAGTATTGTCCTAAACTGGAAGTTCCGGTATTTCCATGTATCTTTCTATCCATGAAAATTCCAGATTGGTCTGTAGGTAGGCATCCTTTATGTTTACTTGATAGAGTTGCGTATTCGTTTTGTAATTACGTAATTGTCAATTTGTCAGAAGCTTTTAAAACACATTTAACTTTGCTAATTGTTAAAATGTTTCCAAGTATCTCATTGAGGAAAAACGTATTTCATAATAGTATTTATGTACTAAGAAGCTATGAATGTATGATGAATTCAATGTAGCCCCTCCAAAAAAAAAAAAAAAAAAAAAAAAAAAAAAAAAAAAAAGCGCTTTATGCAGTATGGGGAGGGGTCAGTCTTAGCTGACCCCTTTTCCCTAGTACATAAAGCACTTCCCTTCAATCACTATCAAATTCAATTTTTGTGACTTCTCACAAAAAGAAAAGCAATATCTCCTTTTGAAACTAATCAGTATTTCTGACCTACAGCAATCTCGCTTTGGCTACGATCTTGATTAATATAATATAGTATTAATACATGTTGTTAAATTATATATTTTTGAAAGCATTTGTGGTTGATTTAAATGTTTCAACTATTCTTCACTACGAAACCTTTCAATAACACGTTTTGCGTCATAATCACTCTCCTTTGTGGGCACTCACGTAGACAGAGAGAAAAAAAAGTATTAAAGGTTTTATTGCAATGTATTCCGGTTACTTCCATAAATTATATATTTAAATGATCAAAACGCACTGAATTACGCATGCGAAAGAAAATAAGCTGGTACCAGTTGTTGCAGTGTAAATCAAGGTCATCCTTTGGTAAAATATACTAGAAGACTTTTATACGTTCAGTTAATTAGTGGTTTTAATTATGGCCGCCCTTCCGGGAAATTTCACCGTGACTCTTCCCGTCAAGGTTTTGCGTTTATAAATCATTGTAAAAGAAATAATGGAAACAATAGATTCCATTAGGCAATGTATGAAATACAGTTAACAATACCAACTAAAAATAAATAAATAAAATATATAAATAATTACTTCTGCCAGCACCACTGCTAGAAAGTAAATGTTCTCCAACTTCTTCTGCTTGTTATATTTAGTATGCTTAAATTACAGTAGAATTTTCACTAATTCAGGTTGGATGGAACCGAAACTACCTTGCAATGTATGGGAAGAGAGAATAGTAATTTTTAAAAATTCACAACTTTATCCAAGTACACTAAGAGCTACAGTAAAATTTATTTTAAAACCAACCAGTTATTACAACTTGTCCGTACATAATAATCAGGTAATATTGTTCCATTTGCTGATGATTGCAAACCCTTCAGAGAAATCTCCATAGATCAAGATTCCATTAACTCTCAAAAAGATCTAAGACCAAAGGACACTTCTTCTCACCATTTCACCCCATATGTATATTCACTTCACCCTCACATGTGGGTTGAAGTCAATCATTTACCTTGTATGATTCATTTCTTTCTGTGCACGTTACTTCAGACACGATATGAACGATACTTGGTTTTCAGAATGCAGAAGGTCTGTCCTATTCATATATAATTGTCAATCCGCCGTGAAATCATTTCTGTGTAAGATTATTTTTTTCACTTTCATGCTCACTATGTACACTTCCCCCTGAATTACTCTATGTAAATAAATTGATCTTTTAAAGAGCATCGAAATACTTTTGGCACACCTTTCGTACATATGAGTTAATTTTGTTAATAGATGCACCAAACTACATTAATATCAGTTCCACAAACGTGAGTAACTCTCGCAATTTAAGAACGAAATAAAATGAGATACAAATAAATATTTATCTTACTTTTTTGGGGGGGGGGTAAGAGGAGTTTGAAAATTACATTCCATGAAACTAAATTCAAGTTTTAAATCTAATTCTTTAAGTTATTTCCCCATACTATTTTCAAAAAATAAATACTTTGCATCAAAAATATTTTAACCGCTCAATGTTAAGCACGGAAATTTTTGTTTGATTTTTCTATTAAATATGTGAAAGTCATAAAGAGAAGTGGAACCATGTATACTGTCAGGTTCGCCATTACCTAAAACGGCAATACTGATTTTTATTTTATTGAAACCACCTAATAATGATTAACACTTCACACTAAACCTCACGATCTTTTACTTTGGAAAGCCACATGACCGTTACTTTACTCTCATTTGGAGCTTCTCATAGTTTCAGCATGACTTAAGTGAATATGCAAACATTAATTGAATTGAATAGGTCTATATAGCGAACATTAAGAAGCAGGAAGAGAACAGATTTGCTGATGTGGGTGGGCGTCAAGAGGTGTATTACTCACTCAAGAAATGAGTTTGGTAACAACACTTAAGTGTGAACCGTATCATGCAAATGTAGAAGCTCAAAAAAGAAAAGGAAAAAAAAAAGACGAAACGCATGATAATCAGTCTATTGAGGTTATAGGGCTAAACGAGGTCAAGAAACAGACCATGTCTTAAAAACAAAGGCCACACAGGTGTGGATGAAACAATGAGCAGAAAACACACACACAAGAGAGAAAAAATAAATTAGAGCGCTCAGAATTTAAAAAAAAAAATGTTTGGGGTCACTTCCGCGTAAAAAAAGAAGCAGATGAGCCATAGCCAAAGAAATCAATGAAGAACGAAGTGAACTTTGACTGAAGGAGGTGAGAAGTCACTGAGTATCTGGGTCACCATCAAGAGACCAGGAATTATGCTAATCAACTCCCCCCAGTAAACTCTGTATCTGGTGGATTGAGATGGGCTAAAAATAAGTTGTTTTGTTGTTTGGAAAATTGCCTTCTTTTGTGAATTAGGTAATAGTTGATCCTTGTGTATTCTTGGGAGAAACCGTTATCAAATCTTTTTTTTTTCTTCTTCTTTAAGCTTCGAGAGAGGTCTGTTTATTTTCTTTTTATGTTTTCTATACACTTCCATTGTTTTCCGCTCTTGGTGACCACTTCTCTCTCTCTCTCTGTTTCAGACAGAGGCGGATATCCTGAACCTTATCCTGAAGGTGAATGGTTAGGCATTACTGTACTGGTACTGTTATAGATTGACGCAGCTGCTCTCTTGAGCGTCAGAGTTTATTATTTCATGTACTTGTATTAAGAGAAACAATTTCATGTTTACTCTATTATAACGTTTTAGGTTATATAATAGACATGAGTTCGTTATATTTCAAACTAGCATCAATTACCTGCTTCGCTGGGATAAATTAAGAAAAAAATGGCAATATGTTCTGTTAGTTAGTCACTTTTTACTATTACTAAAGCGCTCTTTGATATTGGCCATTTTGGGATTTTTATATATCCACCTCACTCTTCATGTTGCGGGGTCACGGCATCGGAAGTGTCATTGTTCATCTCAGCGACCCCGAAAACTGTGAATTCGACATTGATATTGGCCATTTCGATCCTTTATATATATATATATATATATATATATATATATATATATATATATATATATATATATATATATATATATATATATATATATATATATATATATATATATATATATATATATATATATATCCCTCTCCTTCTCCCCTAAGGTGCGGGGTTGAATTTATATTTAAACGGTATCAGAAGTGTCACTGTTCATCTCAGCGACCACAAAAACTATAGATTCGACACTAATATCGGTCATTTTCGATCATTTAAAATGTCTTTCCCCCTCCCTTAAGTTACACCGTCAAAATGATATGCCAAAATTCATTTCAGGCTTGAACTTCATCTAGGTTGAAAATTTTATCCAGATCGGTCCGGCGGTTCAAGAGTTATTAAGTTTTATTTATTTTTCTATTTCCCCTCCTCCCCCTCCCCTAAGTTCTACTATCAAAGTGAATAGCTAAAAACACTCCCAGGCCCGAACCGTATCTACGTTGAAAATTTGATTTAGATTGGTCGGGCAGTTCAAGAGATTAAGAATCACAAACATAATCACATTCAATTTTATAATAGAGACTATAGAAATATTTCGAAGGTAATTCATATACCAACTGTCCACGTGATAACACATGATAGAAATAGAATTTATTTGAACTACTGTACTTTTCGTGGATTTTCTGCGTTCAACTTATTATTTTTATAATTAATTTTCTTTGTCAACGAACTTACATACATCCACTATGGCTTCCTCACATATTATGTACAGAACTATCCAGAAAGAAGAAGTTTCTACATGTTTGACCACAAAAGAAGGAAATGAAACCATACAATACAGACCATAGGAAATGATATCATAAGATACGGACCATTATCCTTAATAATAGATACACAATTCTATCGTTACACTATACCTAGGTACAGCACCATACACAAAGAAGGATTTTTTTTAACTCTCTCCCCTTCAACAATATAAGAAAACATAGACATTTACCATATTAAGATATGTATCCAAAAATCCTGAAACGATACGATTTTAGGAGCTTGAATCCCCTTACTTCATGAAATTCTGTATGCGCCACTGGATCCATAATGTTTTACTTCTGTTACAACGTCTTAAGGGTCTTCACTACAGCGAAATTAAACTACCGCTAACTTTAGAACTTTTCTATAATATCTTCAAAAAAAAAAAAACATATTCGAAAAGCAGAAACGTAGTGAACTAGACAATACGATTATGCATGTGATACCTTTACCACAATTCATCTATCTGCTTTGGGTATGCCGCTATTTACAGAACCCGCAAAAAATGTTAAATCTGTCTACAGTTGCAAATCGAAAGCAGACAGATGCGTTGTGATAACGGTATCACATGCAAAATCATATTGTCTAGTTCACTACGTTTTTGCTTTTCGAATATTTTTATTTGTTTTGAAGATATTACAGAAAAACTCTAAAATTAGCGGTAGTTTAATTTCGCTGTACTGAAGACCCTTAAGAGGGAGCAGCACTGCTGCCAAAATGTTGACGCAAAAAAAAGTTGCTAAATTAGAGAGATCAAATCACTTCAATTTTAGATTAAAAGTCGCTAAGAATTGAAGTTATAATGTGTCGACACAATTAATTATTAATGTATTATGTACCATATTGCTAGACTACTTACGTTATATGATTTTTTAAAAGGTATACAAATAGAGTCCACAAACATTAAAAAGAATCTTAACTCTCACTTTACTTTAACTCACACGTAGGTTCATGATGGTTCATGATGATGCTAGATCGCTTATGGGGCGTTTACACTTATGGGGCGTTTACACTTATGGGGCGTTTACACTTAGTCGATTTGCGTTCGATTCAGTTGAATTGACGTCACTTTCAACTTAATCGACCGTGTAAACGGGAATTCAACTTAATCGCTTGTTGATCGAAAGCGACTAATCGACTGGCAACTGAATTAAAAGACGTTCTATTTTCTGTGGTTGAAATAATTGAACACATCCATCGATCTGATTCGGCCTAGTTGCTTCGATTTAGTGGCAAATGCAGCGAGTCGATTTAGTCGTGCGACTAAATCGACCAAGTGTAAACGCCCCATTACGTCGTGTGTGGGTTTCCTGGTTCGATCTTCGGACAAGGAAGTTTGTAGTGGAAAATATCCTGTCCGTCGGTTTTCTTCAGGTACTCCCGTTTTCTCTTACATTCTCATTCTACCAATTCTTCCATCATCGTTCACTTGCCCTAAGCATCTTAGACTAAACGACATAATCGTGGGACGTTAAGCTGAAAGATTTCATTTCATTTTTTGACTCAAGTTTCTAAACCAATCTGCTTATTATCTGTCATCCTGTTTTAATTGTGCCTTATAATGGAAGCTCTGCAAATTAGAGATTGAAGGTTGGAATCGAGGGGGAACTCAACAAAAGCTTGTTCGGAAAAATGCATTTTAAATGTTCTTCATAAGGACAAAATCTACAGAACTTCATCAACCAAATAATAATAATAATAATAATAATAATAATAATAATAATAATAATAATAATAATAATAATAATAATAATAATAATAATAATAAATATTATTATTATTATTATTATTATTATTATTATTATTATTATTATTATTATTATTATTATTATTATTACTTTGGGTATGTAATAAAAATGACCAGATGTTGAGTTCACCCTTACTATAAATATACCACATTGACTTTATCCCTAGTCTTCCGTTGTAAGCGCTGCTATCGGCTGAAAGAATTCCACTCGCGTTCTCTCGCTTAGCAACAGCTGAACCCTTATTGGCTCAACGCGTGGGTGTGTGAGGGTGTGAGCTTTAGTTCGCATTTTTGCCACGGCTCAAGACATTTTGGCAGCACAATACCCAGAAACATGGCCATAGCCAGAACGCCCCAATTGTTCTCCGTTGGAACACTGAGAAGCCAGAGGGAAATTCACCTCTGGTGCATGGGGTCCTTGGTTCAATCCCAGCTTGTGCCAAGTGAACTTTGCAGTGGACAAACACCGTGTGCGTGGGTTTTCTTGGGGTTCTCCCACCTTTTTCATTCCACCATTTCATTCATTTCTAATCATCACAGTCTTCTTTAGAGCTCCTCCATGGCTAAGCGGTTAGCATACGCGCCTTTGGCGTGGGAGACCCGGGTTCGATTCCCGGTGGGAGTTCATGTGGTTCGGATTCCACGTTAATTAGTAGGTCCACGTCTCATATAGCCTCGCTGCTGAACGGGCCGTAAAACTAAAAATCAACTCAGTCTTCTTTAGCCTGGCCGGCATAATCGTGGGACGTAAAACTTAAAGATTTCATTTCACTTTTCCAAAGGGGAATTCTGGGGTTGGGTATGATTAAACAATTCGTCGTCGTTTGCGCTGATGAAAACAAAGAAAGAAGAAAAAATATATCAAAACTTCTTCGATGTAACAGTGCTTTTACAGTAGGACAAATTGTTCGCAACAGAAAAGTCGCTAGATTTGTAAGTAGGGATCGTCATTTAAAAATCAACTAAAAAATTACCAATCGAAAAAAAATATCTTTTGTCGCTATCTTCGAAGTTGAATACCTTAGATTTAGCGACTTTCCCCCAAACTGGACCAGCAGTGGATAATGATAGTTTGGACTGGTGACAGCGCTTCGATTTAACATGAACCATAAATAGCCCTTCTTGTACATTATAAATCTTCATGAAACATACTTCATTATAAATTTCAGGTCTCTAAAACTTTTTTCTAAAGAATAAAAGAAAATGATTCAATTATTCAATATAAACGTTAATGCAGCTGTACCTCTGTTCCATATTAATAATTATAACTTATTATATTAAGGTAAGGGTAAAGACTCAACTATTGCCAACAGATGGCAGTACGTTTCCCTTGCTTTCCAATGTATCTTGTGAAGAGCGACAATATTCAAAACAGTTCGATTAAATTCAAGAGATGAACACAATAAACTTGCCCAAAAACAAATTGTATCAATAATTACGGAATTATCTATGCAGTTTTTAATTATTATTTTGTCTTATCAATAGTTAAGAGCAGCTGGGGGCACGGGAGACAAGAGTCCTCAGTGAGATAGTCTGTCTCCTCCAACTGCCCCCAAACATTTTTTTTATTGTAATGTAGATCAATATAAAACTATTATTTTCGAAAAAAATCTGTCCCTAAAAAGTGTCTGTCCGTTTGCTTCAATCCCACCCGCACCCAACAAATTAAAGCTGGTGTCATCATTGGTTGAGAACTATTACTTTTACTCTTCAGAAATATAATACCAATAATGAACTCTCTCATTAATGAAAGAAACAAAATTTAAAAGAAAACTGCATGGATTATTAATTCAATTTTTTTAGGAACGAAGTTTCAATATCCATCTCTTGAAATTGATTGAATTATTTGGAATATTGTTGCTCCCTTCAAAATATAGGGTGTCAGGAATGGGACTGACGATTTTTAAAAATGTATAGTTTTAATATGTCCAGAGATACAGAAAAAAAAAACATTTATATTGAAGGAAAACTCAGCAAGTTTTATTCAGCAAAATTTCATACTTGAACAACTACCGTTAACGGCGCTAGTATCGTCGATAAACAGAAATGGTGTCGGCAGTCGAAAAGGCACAATGCGCGTGGTAGTTTCCAGAGACAAAAAGTGTTGTTCAAGTTCAACGAAACTTTCGACGTGTTTACCACAAGGATTTTCCATCACCTAACAGGCGTGGAAGGATCAATTTTTATCAACGGGGAGTGTAGTGAAACAACACAGCGGTGGTAAATCGAGTGTTTTCAGAAGAAAATGCGGAAGCAATAAGAGAGTGTTTCTGAAGTAGTCCGAGGAAGTCAATTCTCGCAGCGAACAGGCAATTGCCAATTCCAAAGTCAACAGGGCACGATGTGGTACACAAATGATTACGTTTGTGCGCGTATAAGGTGTAATCGTTGCAAAAAACTAAGCCCAACGATAAGCCACAGAGAGCAGCATTTGCTACTGAAATTCTGGACTGGATTGATTATGACCATAATTTCCTGTTGAACGTTGTTTTCTATGATGAGGCAACTTTTCACTTGTCTGGTTGTGTTAACATACACAATGTTAGGATATGGGAGTCTGAGAATCCGCATGCGTACATAGAATATTTTAGAGACAGTCCCAAATTGAATGTTTGGTGTGCTTTAACACGTAATGCAGTTATAGGCCCCTTCTTTTTCATAGAGCAAACCATAACAAGAAATGTGTTCTTAGACATGCTTCAACACTTTGCTGTTAACCAGTTACAACATTTGCAACCTCAAGTGATATTCCAATTGGATGGTGCCTTGCCATTTTGGAGCCTACAAGTGAGGAAGTACCTTGATACTGAATTTCATGGCCGTTGGATAGGCCGTGATGGGCCAATTAGGTGGCCTCCACGCTCTCCTGATATTATCTCCCTGGACTTCTTCCTGTGGGAGTGTGTGAAAGACCTTGCGTATCCCGGTGAAAAGGTGCGTAACCTTGATGAACTTAAGAACCGTATTAGAAATGCGATTGCTTCACTAACACCTCAGATGTCACAGAATACGTGGAGAGAGATTGAATTCAGGCTAGATATTGTAAGGGTTACAAATGGAGCTCACGTGGAGTTACACTGAGTTAGAGTAACTTGTAAGTAACACCAAATAAACGTTTTGAGTTCTCCTTTAAAATGCATTTTTTTTCTTCTGTATCTCTGACCATATTAAAACTATACACTTTTAAAAACCGTCAATCCCATTCCGGACACCGTGTATATTAGAAAGAGAAGGTTAATGTGCTCTCATCTATTGGTTATTTCCTTTGATTACCATTCTTTTAATTTTGATCTTCTTATGGAGTTTTCCTTTATTAGGCCTAATATAAGACATTACAACTTTAATATAGGGTGTTATTGAGCGTCGTTCATAAATTTAGGAGGAGATTCCTTATAACACATGAAAGAAAACATGGATCGGGAAACACCTTTCAGTTATAAACCTCCGAAAATTCGAAACATCACATTTTAGATGCTCTGGCTTGAAAATAATGGCACTTCTCCCAATTTACTCAAAGAATTACACACGAACTAGTACGTCTTCTATCTAAATATTCATATTTCACAATCCTTCGGTACCCACGAAACAGGTACTTAAAAATGTATCTTCGTACCTTAATCTACTTTACACAATTCGTTAGCCCGCTGCCGGGGAATTGTGAAATCTGAATATTTAGAAAGAGTTCAGACTAGTTCCTGTGTAATTCCTTCAATCGCTTGCGATAAGTTCCATTGTTTTCAAGCTAAAACGTTTTAAGGCATGTTTAGCATTTTCGGCTGTTTACAAATCTGTAAGGAGGCATTTTCCGACTCAGGTTTATTTGAATTTCTTTTTAAAAAAATCATTCGTTGTAAGGAATCCCTCTTAAATAGTGTTGCCACGAGACGAGACATTTCTCGTGTCTCGTCTCGTCTCGTCTCGTAAACGAGACGGGACACGAGACGAGACAGAACCCTTTTAGACGAGACACGAGACGAGACAGACTGCTTGTTCCGTCCCGTAAACGAGACGAGACACGAGACGAGACACGAGACGAGACGGGACGTCTCGTGAAATGTCTCGTCTCGTCTCGTGTCTCGAAAATGAAAACGCTGTCGGAAATGGCCAAGATTGAAATTGCCAGTGGTCATATAGGTTGCAAAAGGAAAATCCCCTTTGTGAGAAAACATGTTGAAAATCCTTCATAGAAAAGTGTCCTCTATCTATTGAATGAAACAATCGTGATACATGAGCTTCCAGGAATATCATCCTTAATGTCTTGTCTCCAATTCCCCTTGCTGTAAACTGAGGAATTCTCATTTTTTTCATTTCTGGCTGGAATAGTGACAAACAAAATCAAAGACAAGGAAGATTTTTACAAGGTCAAGAAACCAAACTACCACCACCAGCTATTCAATTGGAAAACTGGGTAAGGTCTACACTCATCACAGGCTGTAGTTGCGGTGTTCTTTTTGCTATATGAACCGAAAACGGCAATTGAAGTATGTCATCTTGCAACTAAAATTTTGTCTTCTCTCTCTCTCTCTCTCTCTCTCTCTCTCTCTCTCTCACACACACACACACACACACACACACATACACATAAAAACAGACTTATACCATTTTACCAATCGCTCGCTTATTATACAGCAGTCATGTTGTAAAATTCACCTCTTTGTTTGGAAGCCGGTCGAAGGACAAAGAAAGCAAAAATACTGTCGACGAACCCTTCAAATTGTTTGCTTTCAGCAAATTTATGGTACTAACAATACCACTGGTGGTGAAGAGGTTTTATAGGGGGGCCTTCCTTTTGTTACGCGGAAATGTTTGATCTGACCAGAGTGCGAAATTGCCCTCTGCTTCCATTCGAGAGGAGGGGAATACTTCCCTTTCCTAGTGAATAATATTCATTAGGACCTGAATTATCTTCAAAAATGGTTTCTTACAGGCGTATAAAACCTTTCGAACTTGATAAATGTAAAGAACATTTGGTATAATATTCATGGAACTCCGTTGAAAGCAGAAAATATCATGAGAATGATCAAAATTCGAACATTGAAGAACATAATTAACAGAAAAGAAATAGGATACCCAAACCATCCCTGCTATAAACCTGCTATAAAATGTATATCCTATATTTTTACTAATTCCTTACTCCCATGAAAGTATCTTGGGGGATGATATTCTCTCCAATTTTTTCAGACTGAAATCCTTTTATCCCGTACGACTTCCTCCCTTCCCTGACACAATACGAAAAAACTTAAAATCCATACACATGACCCTTCCGGGACTCAACTCGGGGCCTTCAAGCCGATGGTCTATCGCCGCAGACCGCTCGGCTTGGTATGAAGATGTACGTTGTATGATTGCGAATAAATCACGACAATATAAGAAACTTTAATCCAAAATGGCCACCCAAAAATCAACTTTTTTTTTTAGACTAGCTAATCTGGGTGTATTGTCATGAGTTTGTTACACAAACGGGGCAACCACCATATAGTATCACACATCCCGCGGTTATGCGAACAGATTTGAACCATGGAGATGAAGACTGGCCCCGAGCATTCTTTCGTCCGATGTGTCGTTCAGCTCCCATTACTATGGCACTTTAAGTAGAGCTTACTGTGCAGTAACATATAAAATTTCAATCAAATACTTTCCATTACTCAATAAAATTATTTGGTTCCGAGCTCTTTTTTAAAAAAAAAAAAATAATTGCAACAAATTTAAACATGCTAAAATGGAAAGTAGCTTTTTGATTGGTATGGGTTAACACTGTGAAACCTAAAGGCTGGAATATATGAAATCAAAGTGTACACACATATCTATCTCTCTATTTATCTATATACCGTATTTACGCGTGTATGCCGCGTCCCCGTGTAAGCCGCGCACCCCCAATTTCTGGAACGTTAAAATTAAAAAAAATAAATAAATAAATAAAAACTCTTGTAAGCAGCGCACATAAATTTTCTGAAAGAAAAAAAAAGGTACAATGTATTTTTCATCCTACTTTTAATCATTAAAATTGTTATACACAGAGACAATCCAACAATACTGTGATTATTAACAGAAATCACTCCCGTGCCTAGCTTTCTTCGTCGCCGAGGAGCTGGAGCACGTATCACCATCGGACTAAATAATGTCTTCGCTCCCATCGCTGGAATTGGAAATGCAGCATTTTATCGACAAGATCCTCTGGAAAAGCGGACGACAAGATCCTCTGGAATTGAATTCCATAATCCATTCGCACAAAAGGCGAAGTGCAGGTTTCTTAATTCGGCCAGTTGGCGTAGTTTCGTGTAATGCAGTTGCCATGCATTCAGTGTACAGTCGCCGCAAGTAGTTCTTGAAAGGCCGGTTGATGCAAAGAGGAAAGATGAGCTGCAACTTGTCATTTTATATCAAATCTTTTCTACTCTTGTAAAATTACTCACAATATTCCAGTATTAGGTTAATAAAAACTCCCCGTGATTTTAAATGCTTGGTGGCTCAGTCAATTCTATATTTCCTCGTGTATGCTGCGCACCCTGTTTTTTGACTTCGTTTTTGTGCAGAAAAGGTGCGCGGCATACACGGATAAATACGGTATCTTTCCATCTCTCTCTCCCTCTCTCTGATATATATATATATATATATATATATACAGACACTATAAAGCAAGTGGGTTGATAGTATACGGTAGTGTCTGGGATGGTGACACCTTTACATTGAACTTTGCTTGTCGTGTAAACATTATTTGACATTAGTGTCTTTATCTTCGACGTACCTATGAGCATTTTACTGTATATTCGTGTATTGAAACTGGTGAAACAAATTTCAGTTTCAGAATGTAAAAAAAAAAAAAAAAAAAAAGCCAGGGTCGAGAAGCCTCAGACAACTAACAGCAGAGATATATTATCTTGTAAACTATTTGTACTTGCCGTGTGAGCTTATTTGAATTTACTTTTAAGACCTTTAGGCAACTTTGGCCGAATGGATGATGATGGGGAAATTAGTGGAATGAAGAAATTAGTAGGATACTAGACAACTTCGAGAAAACACACACATTCGAAAAATGAAATGAAATGAAATGAAATCTTTGAGTTTTACGTCCCACGGTTATGCCGGTTAGGCTAAAGGAGACAGTGATGATGAGTAATGAATGAAATGGTGGAATGAAGAAAGTGGGAGGAAACGGGAAAACCCCGAGAAAACCCACGCATACGGTGTTTGTCCACCACAAAGTTCACTTGGCAGGGCTGGGATCGAACCCGAGACCCCAAGCACCAGAGGTGAACGCTCTACCACTGAGCCACCGCGGTCCCCACACACATTCAATGTTTGTCCACCACAAAGCTCACATGGCACTAACCGAGATCGAACCGACTACCACATACACCAGAGGTGAAGGCTTCACGGTGTAGCTACGGTGACATTTCTTGTCTTGTGTGTTCTGGGAAATTCTTGTAACTTAGTTGTATCTTGATTAGCATTGTGCAGCCTGCTACATTTTACTTTCGTTCCCATGGTATGCTGCTATA
This sequence comes from Thermobia domestica, assembly GCF_964235325.1. Lineage (NCBI taxonomy): Eukaryota > Metazoa > Arthropoda > Insecta > Zygentoma > Lepismatidae > Thermobia > Thermobia domestica. The sequence continues at coordinate 99,288,967 of NC_137466.1, read as the reverse complement.
TTTTTACGAGACAAAACGAGACAAACGAGACGAGACGAGACGAGACGGGACAGAACCTCCCGAGACGAGACACGAGACGGGACGAGCACATTTTTTCGAGACGAGACACGAGACGAGACACGCTTTGCACGAGACGAGACGAGACAGCCTGATGTCTCGTCTCGTCTCGTGGCAACACTACTCTTAAATTTATGACACTGAGTTCATCAACACATCATATAGAACTTATCTAGGCTATTTATCACGTTTGCTTAGCTAGGATTACCCATGAGATAGGGTTTTCGTGACGAGACATAAAGACAAGGGAAAGCTCTTCTAAATAGAAATTCAATCATTTTCCTAGATAAGATATCCATTGCATGATATCTTTTCCAAACGAGACAGCCTCAACCATTACCTCGTAGGCACGTACAGTACATGCTTGGCAAACGATATTCACGTTATTCTGGTTAATGATAATATGTGTGATTATGGAATCTGGATACAATAGGAGAACTGATGAGAAGTACATCACTTTAATACATGTCAACCGCAATTCTCGAAATACTTCCTCAAAACTTGTATTACATTTCTTTGAATTCTCTTAGAGATGCATAAGCGTTGAGAGTATCCGCTGCACTGGTTATCGTTTATCCAAGACAATTCAGACCAGCCTTTTACAGTGCTCATCTCAGATTTTAAAATTTCACAAATATTATGGATTTGAGGTCTCGTGAGCATAATGTCTAATTATTGGTTCATTGATTAACATTTTAATTGAGGTAACTATCAGACTATTTGTCTCTGTCACGATATACGGAATGGCTCTTAACATTGACCCAATCAGACTGTTTTATTAAACCAACCAACTTTAAGAGTAATAATAAAATAACACTGAAAGTAAAATAACAAGTCTGAAAAAAAAGAATGTTGATAAAATGACAAAATATTAGAAATATCAGACGAAAGAAAATTATATGAGATGAAACACAACAGTCAAAATCTGAGAAAAAGTGAATAATAATAACTTCAAGAATGAATGTAATCATGTGGCTACTAAAAACAGCGATATACTCAAATACGTTATAAAAGCATTCGACAGTCTAAAAGGTTTTCTGACATCCGAGTATTTGGAACATTCTACTATATGTTAAATATTCAGACCAGCAATACAATGCAAACAGTAGATCTATCATCTCCAATGAACAAGTATGAGTGTGTCAAATGAGAGTGGCCAACACGCAAACGCGTCATACCACCTCGCATACGAGTAACTTGCGAAGATGTCTGCTAAGTTCCCAGAGGCGCGTTTACTTTATAAGTAGACGTTTGAACGAATGAGATTTTTTTTTAATTTCTGAGAATTTCAAAGTCCTATAGTAATTGTGATTTTATGCAAGTTTATTTGAGGTAACCATAAGTAAGTAGTTATGTTATTTAGTAGTTAATAAATTGATATTCTATTTTATTTAGTGTAATCAGGCTTACATTTACTAGATATTCTCTTTAATATTTAGCATGAGTTGTATTCGTATTATTTCGTAGAATTCACCTAATGGAGGTAGTTAGAATTATGTTAAAACATTTTTTGAAATCATAATTACATAAAACAGACAAGTTGTAAATGTTTGTTATCTCATCATTTGCAGATATGGATGCGAATAGAGACTTTGTAGATGTGGATTTTATACACACACTGATTGTTCTAATCATAAGCTTATTGTTATTAGACTAGTTCCAATCCAATTCCTAATGAGAGAGCATCCGATGAATGAAATATCTGTGGAGATTGGAGAAATGTATTGAATGCTGCAATACAACCCCTACCAAGGTGGCATGCTTGACTGTTGTGTCAGCAAAATCGTTTCTCCAAATACCGAACTTACCGGCACTCTTGAGACAATGACTATGTAGCTTATAGCCGATGACATCTCACTAGAACGCCGACATTCTACACGTGCTTAAGAACGCTTTGCAAATCAGTGCAAACGAATACGGTATACCACGATATGACGAAAAATAAACTACATTTTAAGTGACACCTTTTACCGTGATGAGTTTAGCGCAGAAAATTGAACCGAGGAGATGCAGAATTAAGTTATTTTTTTTGTAACGAAGCCACATTAAAGAGAAAGTCATCTTTAGAACCGTAACTATTAACGAATATTCAAGTACCTGCTACGGTGGAAGTTCTCTTGGTAGACACAAGTGCAGTGTTTGCTACGCAATTCTTGCCATGAGAATGTCCCATAATGTCATTGGTACAAAGAGAAAGCCAGCCAAAATTGTTAGTAGAGACCCTCATGGGCCAAACCGCACCATCAGTATGGGACATACGGATGCGCTTCATATTGCTCACAAATATTACTTTGACTCACGAATATTACTTTGGTGAGCTTTAGTGACATGTTGCACTTGAGCTACATAGTCTAGGCGAGGCACTCACAACCCGATGGTAATTGGTTTGCAACTGTATACAGACCAAAAAAAAAGGAGTAGTTATGTAAACATCAACGTGCAACATTAATCTGTAAATAGTGTCCATGTGAAGAAGGTAGTTAAGGTAGCACTAAACAAGGAGAGGTCTAGGAACGAATATATACCAGGACCAGAAGATAAGAGTAAACAGTTTCTGTCATTAATAATATATCACTCTCGTGGCGGAAAGACAGTTACGTAATGGGCTCAAACTTTAGTCTGCCCCAATCCCCAGAGTTATGGTAAGCATTTACGTATTTCGCACAAGCAACATAGGTGACCTCAGTTGATGAATCAACCAGACGTAGATTTGCTGGCGTAAAAAGCTTCATTTCGAGAAATTGAATATTACATGATATTTAAGAAATGGAGGGAAATGTAAATACTGTCTAAAGGAGAGTGTACCAGCGGAATATTGCGAGTATAGAAATAACCAAGCATAAATGAAAACGTAACATGATCATCATTACTTACCATGTACTGTGTATCTGAAGAATCTAGGATTGAGTTTGCAAGCAGAATGGCAGGTGAGTAGTGGAAGACCAACCTACCTAATTTCTCAACATGACAAATGAATCCGTAAAGTTCGATTGTACAAACACCAAATGTACACGTAGAATGTTTAACGTTTAAGACGAATCTTTCTGCATCTGCCTCTCACAATTCATTTATTATCCATCAACTTGTCCTACAACATATTAGAGTTAAGAACAATTGAAGGTGGTTTTCCCTCGTGAAGGTGGAGAAGTCAAGATGATTTTGACTCCTCCTGAAAAAGAAAAATCTCATTTACAAGTAGGATATGATGATTAACCCTTCAACACGCTATTGTTTTTCGATCAAACATTTTTTTTAAAATTTGGAGTGATTTTTGTGTAGGAAACACGATTTTTTTTAAATAATGCATGTAATATGTGGTATATGGGATATTTTATGGCGTTTGCATATAGAGTCTATGCAAAGTTTCGCGTTGTCATCTACAAAGTCCACTTAAACTAGACAGAACCAATAAAACGCGACGAATGTCAGCGTACTTCCACTTTTGCACTCATTACACTTCTGTCTAACATTGGAAAAAACAACAGTCCAAAACGTGTCCACCTAAACGAGCAAAGAGAGCTCAAAGATGACAAGATGACAACTCCACGTGTAGCAAGTAATACAAAGAGACCAACGCTGGCTTACTATGACATCTAGCGAGAAATTCAGAACTTCATTAGTGAAAGAGCGTCTTAGCTGATACGCAAAGCTGCTTTTCTATGTCCGAACTAGAAACTACATGGTGCAATACAATTTCAAGATAAACTTTGCATATATGCAAAGCTGCGCGCTAAAGGGTTAAGTTTAAAGCTAGCAAGTCAAGATCTGATTGAGCCAAATGGCACCATCACAAACAACTTACAGTGTCATCAAAGATTGGCTGGATATATTACCAACTGTGATCTTAGGTTCATCTTAGGTTTTTCGTTCGAAACATCAGTAACCTTGCTTGCAACAAATCTCACTATTCAATGTCTGGAAAACATGTAATTCAACCAGAGTTACGCGATATCTGCACCCAATCAAATCACACAATATCACGATTATATTTTTCAATGGTTACTAAAACTTTATAACCATTAAGTAAGATTTCCAAGGTTCTGGTTTAAATATTAGTTTAGTGTTTGTGAACATTGCCAGTACTTAAAAATATGTAGGAATGTTACATTTCAGTGGTAAACGTTACATTTCAGTAATAATAGAAGTAACACCAGAACAAAACAATGTTTTGTAAGATTTGCTGGCAAGATCTCTGAAAGATGCTGCTGATTTCTGAAAGAGGTCTTATAGTGACTTCATAAGTAATTTGTAGACAATTTTAGAGCAACGTGAAAAATGTAACATTGTCAGCCGTATGTATGATATTGCGTTATGGGCTACAGATTGTATAGCCACTTGCAGAGACAGAGATCATGAAAGAACTCTTTCATTTAAGATTGCTCTAGAACAAGGTTTCTCAAAATTTTCAAATGGAGATTACTTTTATTACAGGAATATTCTATAGGCCATCCTACTCTTTTCCCTTTATATTCACAGTGTTTTGAGCGTATAGTAATACCAATATACTTATGTTTTTAAACAGTTTTAATTAAAATTATCTTAATTTTAAATTGGTATAGTAGAATAAAATGCTCGTGCCTATTGTTTTTAATGATTTAAGAAAGTGAAAGGTGTTTGCATATATAATATCCAAACTTTGATTGAGATTCCAACTACAGTATGTGATGTGTAATTTACTTGAATATCATTTATTTTCACTAATGTTCAATCTAAGAGTACAAAGGCAAACTTCAAGGACCACTTGTGGTCGTGGAATGCAGTTTGAGAAAATGTGTTGTAGAATATAGGTAATACAACTTTTGACGAGAGAGATAGTTGATACCTCCAGCCATTCTACATTCCAGCCAAAATTAACTTTTAAATACTTTTTTTCAATAGCATTAAACATACTGGTAATTTCGGTGAATATAGAAAACCGGTCTTCATATCAGGAAATTTTGCAAATCCAATAGTACTAAATTATAATTTATCAGAACGCATTTAAATGAATCTTTTAAGCTACTCTATATTAAGGATAAAGTTGATGTGCGAGAATTGTAAAGTTACATATGCCATAAAAATAACATTGTGTCATCAGCCTTTATTTATTATTCCACGTGATCGAAAGTCTATAAATTACACGTATGTTAAAGGTATTGCTGTATTAAAGGTATTGGCGAATTCCTAGTTTTGTTATGTACAATAAATATAAACGCTGATAAATCATGGCATGACGATCAAGATGAGTATCTGGAACTGGATTACAAAATACAAATGACATGTTGATTGAATTGCAGTGATGGGTGATTGATAATTAGCGCTGATTGTCCATAAGAAAAATGGTAAACCGACTTGTGTGTTCCTTTTATGATGTAAAAATCGGTAATTTATATCTTCGAAGGAAATAAATCAAAATATTCTGAAAGATATTGATCCACATACATCCAGATTTACGTACACATCAATGTTTCTCTACATTTCATTCTTCAAAGCCACTTCAGTGTTTTTACTGGTAGCAAGTTAGCATATACATTTTTCATAATGGTGAAAAGTAAAATATAAGCTACTAATACGTCGTGTGATTTTTGTTTGTTGAGCATATTTGATAATCTACTTGTAGCTCGATCGTTGCCACAATATTTCGTACCTCTGACAGGAAAGGATAATCATATAATATTATCTCACTTTCATCTACATGGACGTTCACATTCAGAAAACCATTGTTGTTGGTGATACACTATTGTGGTTAATTTATGTAGTTTGCCAAATAAATGTTTAGGGAGTGTAGCAGATAAAACTTCAACTGTATTGAATATTCATAGTTCAGTGGTAGAGCGTTCACCTCTGGTGCTTGGGGTCCCGGGTTCGATCCCAGCCCCCGCCAAGTGAACTTTGTGGTGGACGAACACCGTGCTCGTGGGTTTTCTCGGGGTTCTCCCGTTTCCTCCCACTTTCTTCATTCCACCATTTCACTCATCTCTCATTATCACCGTCTCCTTTAGCCTAACCGGCATAACCGTGGGACGTAAAACTTACAGATTTCATTTCATTTTCAATATTCATAGTGTTGTGCTCTTATGTTCCGTAATGAATACTCACATCATACAATGATACCTCTAATTGCAGCTAATTTCAATAGTTAGTTTCTGTTGAAAAATATAAGTAAAAACAAAGAAATATCCCAGGTAACAATATAGTTATGCACTAACAATAATAACTCACGGCCTTTGTTTTATGTAACAAGATGTACTAAGTAACAAATTATATATATATATAAGGTGTGTTAATTATATAGTTTTATTTAAAAAGTGCATTAAGTATGCATAATTATACTTTACCCGTATTATGCACTTGCAGCCTTATATATTTTCTGAAGATTCTAAACTTTATTTTTTTAAAAAGTATATGCATATTAACATATTACTAAGATTAATCTTTTTTAGATAAAAATTCATATTATGATGAATATAACTGCGTCAAAATTTCTTTCAAGTATTTTTAAATGTATTTACAGAAATTATTAACAATGAACGATTTGGTTTCATAACAACCTTTTAGTTCTCAGTTTTCGCTTGTTATAAGGAAGAAGTATATTATATAGAAGACGATCCTTTGTGTTAGGTGTAAGAATATACGTACTACGTTAAATAATGAAAATGTATATATTTAATATTCAAGATCTGTTGATAGTATAGTCTTACTAACATATGGTTGATGTTATTTTGCAATCATCAATTAAGTAGTTGAGTAGCTAGCATACCGCGCTTGCCGTGTGTATAGTTTTTAGTTCGGACCTCCTATAAGTACATGTGATTCAAATTCCATATTACTACCCAAGAAATATAGGACTGAACAACTGAAAGGAGATGTTTAACTATTCTTTCTGAAATAAAGTGTGAATTATCATCTTGCTTTTCATCCATGAAACGCATGGTGAATAAAAAGAAACTAAAACTGTTTTGCTTTTTTTATATGTTTATTTCATAATAAAACTTAATTAGTTACAATACGTGGTATCACTTTATTTTACAGATCCAATATAATTTTGATCTAATTAAATACGATATATTATAAACATAAGTTCTATCACTATCACAAAACACAACGAAATATAAACATTCGTGTTCAACACTTATTCACTCTTATTGTAGAAAATATTATCACAATATGTCTTCCCTCTGCTTATACAGTAAATATATGTATATATAACATAGAAAACTCACAAACTTTCTTGACTAAATGTATTAATACATTAAATATGCTTCTTGTACGAGTATAAAGCCTATAACATGAGTTGTTAAGAATATACGTAGGAATTTATTTTGTATATAAATAACGTAGAATGAGTACTTCTTTTCTCAATAAATAAGGTTTCAACTGTAAATAGCAAATATTCAGGTGACACACTAAGTGTTATTTTAGTTATGAAGCACTGTTTCCTATTAGATCAGTAACTTTATGTATATAAAGGGTTCAGCGTTAGAGTAAGCCATTTTTACTTTTTTTCATTGAATTGCGGCTAAGTTGAAAGAATATTATTTTTCAGTATGTATATATGTTTGTATTTTTTTACTCCCGACAGAACTTAAAGGCTTGATAAAGTTTGCTTACTGAGTATCCATAGAATCACCATTAGTTCTGAAGTATTATAACAGTGGGTAAATGGCGCTATGAAAAAAATGTAATGAGATCAAAGCTAAATCAAATGACATGCTTGAAGTTAAATTCGAATGATTAGTTTTTCTGAGAAAATTTATTTTTTTATGGCGCTAAAATGTATGTCTCTCGTTCCTATTATTAATTGAGAATTGTTATTCTGCTCGAAAATGTTTATTTACTTATGTAGCGCATATGTAAATATGTACAACTAACGGATGTATACAACTGTTATGTATACAACTAACAGATTGTGTCTATTATTGTATGTGTTCTTCTAATGTGACACTCATACTCCTAACAGTAACAAACAAACTGCTTGTAAAGAAAAACATTGTAAATAATGGATTAGACTACTGTAATTGTGTTATAATTTGATGTATTGAATACATATGTCTGAACCATAACATTCAAGCTCAGACTGTTGATTGTTTTATTGATATAAATCAAAAATTAAATACCATGTTAAATAATTGTTTCCTGTCTGTTTAGATTTCCTACAAAATGTGCTCCAGACTTTTAATGTGATCTCTGTTTTGATTCAATAATTTGACAAAATTTTTAAAAATTTACCAAGTAAATTTCACTGAATACCCTTAGTGACAAGATTCGAACTATAAAACACTATTGAGTATCATTACTGAATGTGATAGATATAATTCCCAATTGTTTTTGTAAGTCAATATACTTAGACTTTCTACAAATAGGGAGTGGAATCTCATATAGTCGTTCCGTTTTTGCAAATTGGTCAATCATTTTCTAATTTTTGTTATTATAAGAGTTATTAGAGGAAATAGCTCTTTAAGTAGCATATAAAGCTAAGAAACTAGAAATAGTTCGTGATAGACATCTATCTTTCTGATAACTTGTTATAGCATTATCCATAAAACACAACATTACTGTCAAATATACATGCTAAAGAAGGAAATTTATCGAAAATATAAACTGAACAATATGAAATTCAAACTCAAATAGAAAACGTTAGAGCCCTGAATTGTTCATGTTTACCCCAAATATATTAATTTCAACTTCATCGAGAGATTTACAATAAGAACAAATATTGTGTATATACTGTTAATTTACTTACTATTCAATGCATGAGATGTTTATGTAGAAACTTAATATTTTTATGGATCAATTTACATTCGTTTAGAAAAAGTTACAATTTCTCGTTAGAGATGGAACCATGAAAAGCAAACATTGTTCTGGCTGTAAGGAGAGAAACTAATCAAATCATTCTAACCTAACTCAGTCTATACCCAAGAAGATATTAGAAAGATCAGAATTCCTCTTTCTGAAATTTGGAAGCATATATTGGATGTATATATGCACTTTAGCCATTTTCAGTCTCTTGAATATTTTTTATCTTTCTTTCTTCCGTTTTCACTATGACCCTGCACCCAGACTTTTTCTGGGTACTGTTTGGAAGTTAATCTCTAAAGTAACAAATTGCCAGTGTTAATTGTACCATCATTAGAAACGAATAAAAAAGTGAGTTATAAAAAAGACAGTAATATCATCAACGATTACTATGTTTGCTATAAATTATAACAAAGACCAACTTTTACATAATCAATTCTTGAATTTATCTCACTCCACTGATGTAAAAATTTGATCAAATTAAATAAACGTTATTGCTAACCACACAGTGCAATAAACAATTTCGAAATACAAATAATGAATATGCTAATTGTAAAACAAGGTAACTAAATACCCAACGAGCGGAAAATACAAGGTTTGCATTTCTTGCTTGTTTATTACAATACTCTGAATGTCTAGGAAACTCTTCTTAACAGCTTGTTTGTCACTTACGTGTCACCTTTACTTTGAACCACTTAATTATTCCGTTTTTAAAAATGAATAGAAAACTAAAGTGCTTGATTTGACTAGACTTTTATTAATGCTATTGTCATAGATAATGAATAAAAATCATACATTATCCATTTACACAAGTTTTTCCACAAAATACAGCAAACTAGATTAATTTTTGTTCTCAAAAATACCACTGACAAATGTCCACTGCATCCATAAGGAAATAAATAATTTATCACTGAAACAATATTCTACACTGCGTGATTTTAGATTATACAATTAAGATACAACCTGTGATCGGATTAATTTCTTTACAAGATATTAAAAAGAAATTAAATGTATATCTGATAAAACGTTAAAATGAGTTATTGCACAATATTATTCGTAATCAGTTCCAATGAAGTGGACATTAATACATGTTAAATAATAATTCATGAAACGAAACACATATCTTAATCGCTATTAAGAGAATCAACATTTCCTAAACTTATCGACTTCATTCTAAGAGAATTATTTCGTTATTTATGCAGTGTCATGTTTCTAAGAGTATTTTTCAGTGATCTTGAAAGCTTACAGGGTTTTGTTGGTGTGAAAATGACGGTACTAAAGTAAATCATTTTTTATTCACATGTAGTCAGTAACAAATACTCTGTCCTACTGGCGAAATAGTTTTTTGAGAATAAATTTATAACCAACTGGCAAAAATTCGTTAAGTTCTTTTTTCTGGTAAGTTACAAATCAATACATTTTTTATAAAACGAAGTAAGTGAAAGAAAGAAATTTAAACTAACTTTTCCAGGTATGACGAAATAAGTATTTGTTACTCACTACATGCATTCACACAAAGAAAGAACAAGATATAAGTTCATGGGGAGAGAAATACAACTGGACTTGTATCTCGACAACAAGAAACTTTAAAAAGTTTAAAAAAAAATCAAAACATTTATTTAGGTACGATAGTTGTATGTGCTGAAGAAATTCAGTTACAGGTCTTGTTATCCACATAATGTTGATCACACATTCTTAACTTCATAGTCCGTTAAAATTTCCACATCAACTTTAACGCGACAGTAGTCCTTAGATTTAGAACACTCGCGAAGAAAGTTCTCATCCAAAACACAACATCTACCAGTAGCTGCAATATCAGACCAAGAAGAGGTCAATGGAAATACAGGACAAATGAAAGTGACTTGCCGACCATGTGTTTCTGTTCTCATGCTTAGTCTAAGACTATGAGATTCAGCCTCAGATTGATTTCCTAACAGCCATAACCATACATAATATCGCTTAACGTTTTCGTCCACGGCAGCTCCTGCATTAACAGCCATGGATTTGAGGAAGAATGGAAGACCATGTTTGGTTAGTGAGGTTAATGAGGTATCACCTGGTGGTGGAGGAAGTTGCAGAGTGACTTTAGGACGGAAGTATTGGACTAGAGGTCCATCATGTTGGTCCTGAATATGAGACATTAGTTGAAGAGCACTGCCTAAGTAATCACAGGAGACATCACATGGACAGTGATAAAAGTCTTCATGTTGATGATACATTGGAAGATGTGAAGGCAAGGTAGGGGGAGGAGAAGCCGTGTCCATGGCAGCTTCTTCGTCACCGTTGGTGGACATTCGCTGGATTCCTTCTTCGGATACATCTGTGAGATCTTTATTCTCGTTGTCAGGTTGAGGTGATGAGATCTCTGGGATTGGATCAGGGTTGTTAATACCACTAAGGAACCTACCGTGACCTGCTGATCTGGATGAGATCTCACTTGTTGAAAATGACCTTGTTCTGATTGGAGAAGCAGCTTCTGGATTACCATCTACGTTCAGTGCTAAGCGTTTAGATACTGTGCATATACTCTCTGCAGAAGATGCCTTACACAGCAATCTTGACTTGAGTTGAATAAGAGGTGATATCGAGGAGGTAGTCCCATTAGGTGTAGTTATTGACGTTGTTACGCTGTTTTGAAGCTGGATCGATTTATCAACTGTTATCACTTTACTGTCCCTACAAATAACTCGTTTAGCTTTTGTTTTATCGGGATCCCTTTTCTTTCGTTCTGGTTGCTGGGTCGTAAATGTCGAGGCTATAATTCCGTGGACTTTGTCAGCAACCAAACACCTACCTCTAGCCAGAGGAACTCGGCAAACAGGACAGCGCTCTGCCTTCAATCTACAACTGCCACATAGGACATGACCATTGCAGCACTGATGAGCCGGAGGAGGAATTGTTTCAAGGCAAACAGGACATTCCAGAAGGAGAAGAATAGATTGGACACATGCAGACAGTCTTTGAAGGCTCATTGGAGTTGGGCCACTTGATGTGATCTATAAAAATACAATAAGAGAAAAGGAATATTAATTACGAAAATTAAATGCAAACAATAGTGCAAAAATCAATCATGTCAGTAAAATTATAATCATCGAATTTTTGATACGTAATTACTGTTTCCTAATGAAACGTTTAAATACTTCTGACTTCCTTCAGAGTGACGAATAGGCACTCTCTTATTACACTGATATGTGTCAAGGTCAAGATGCAAATACATAATAACGTGTCTGATGAAGGCAATATTACATTGCCGAAATGTTATACAAGTAGTTTTAATATATATGTGTTACTTTGGTCAGTTTTAATTTATTAATGATCTTGCAACAGAAAAGTTGAAGACCTTTTTCTCTGGCGAGATTGTACACTGTAAAGAAGACTTATGCACATTTCACTATTACTCTAAAAATTTATCTCAATAATTTCAATAGCAAAATACTAGATATTTCATGAATATCATCATGTACAAAGTAAAACTAATTTAGATTATTGTTAACAAATAAATATAAACAAAAACAACAATTCTGGAAGAGCGTTACTGGCTGACATGAACGTATTTTGTTTTATCGCAACACTGCAATTAAAATTATTGTTTGTACTCACTTAGTCAATTCCTAGGGTCAATATCATAGAAACAGATAAATGAATTTCAGTATGTTTTTTCTGCAACATAAATAGACAACCTTATCCTTCAACAGAAGAATCTATTACTACATTCACAAGATAATAACAAGATAAATTGTATCAGTAATTATATTTTCTGGTCTGACTGCTTCGCTTATTTCATTGCAGTGTGAATAGAAAGGTATTTGTTTACCATGCTTTCACTATTTTACCAACATGACCAAAAACACATCAAAAAGAGATATGCTTACAAGGTTATTCTGTACACGTAAGTCTAACATGTTTGAAAGTTATTCTGTAACGTTTGGTTAGACGTACCTTATGTATGCGAGTATGTTTATCAATTAAAACTGGAACGTGAGACGATGATATAGCGGGTAATAAACTCATAACTCCTCGAAAGGCAGTTCCCACCTACGCAATATTATTCTGTTATGTCTTGAAGGTAAGAAGACATCGTGAAAATAAACAATGGAAATGTTAATGCCAGAGAAAAACAAGAAGACGAAGAAAGGTACTTAATTATGTATTCAAGAATTGATTGTGCCAAGTGACAAGACGAAAAGATTTGTTGTCATTATTCATACTTCATCATTACATGTGAAATGTAAGTGAAAGAACTATAATGAGATATCTTTTTTTACTTGTTGAGAAAAGAGTAAGGATTTATAACTAAATTCGAAGGAGAAAGGAATGTGGCCAAAGAGACTAAACTGTAATGTTTTGTATAGCATTATAGGCAAGGTGACCAGAATTTTCACTTTCGAAAGCGGGACGCATACGAATCGGCTACGGGGGGGGGGATATCTGACTTCCAGATTGCATTTTGGGACGCAGCAGTGTTCTCAATTTACAAAATACACAAGTAAGAGTGATACCAGACCGTTTCTAACTTTACGTGTACCACACAATAAATAATGGTTCCCGATTGCAAGTTCTACCCAACAATTCTTTTAACTAGTTGAACACTCAGCATTCCCACTCAATTCTCACTTGAACCATGAACACTCAATTTCAATTTGAAAATTCAGAAGTTCTAGACATGGCTGAACCTTGGCAACGAGTATTGGTACGGAAAAGTGTAGAATTTGCATTGACGATTTATATTTTGAATAATAATTACGGGACACCTAGGTCATTTTTACATAAAAACGGGACATTTAGGCGTCCCGTTCGAGAATCAGAAAAAAACGGGACAACGGTTGGAAAAAGGGACTGTCCTGGCTAAAACGGGACGTCTGGTCACCTTGATTATAGGAGAAAAAAGTTTTAAATGTCAAAAATGTCAAACAATAGCGTCCTTGATATATCGCACATACTTTTATATATATATATATATATATATATATATATATATATAAAACAATATTATCAAACTTATTATATCTAAAGGCTGCATGGACATCGATCGGATTAGATCGAATTGGAACTTGCTCTGTCAAAACGCTCCATGGACATCGATCGGCGTTAGATCGAATCGGAACTTGCTTTGTATAAAGACTCAATGGGAATCGATCAACATTAGATCGAATAGGAATGTGCTCTGTCTAAATTCTCTCCATGGGGATCAATCGGCCTTGGATCGAATTAGAACTTGCTCTGTCTAAAGACTCTATGGGCATAGTTTGGAAATCTAAAAATTCAGAAAGAAGAGGAAAATATATTTGAATTGGATTGCTATATTAACGTTAATATTAATAAATCGTAGTCTTTTCGTCTCATGAAATGTTTTGGTCAACTAAAATTATGGGTTAGCACATCGTCCCCAATACCATTATATCAGATTTCCCTTACTTGGGTCTATTATTCCGTACTTTTAACTGTCTCACGAAGTGTTTCCTAGATCTACTCGGAAACTATTGTCCCTCACTAGGGACAAGAAATAAAACAAAGAAATAAAAATAACATGTATCAATGTAGCCAATATAAATTTAGAAACATCCATACTGACTAACAAGAATAATGACTTGTATTGAGTACTGTTCGGAAACGTAATACCTCTCTAAATAACTCGAAAGTTGGATAATTGTGTAAATTCAAATGAATACATCAAGAAACAAATGAAATTGAATATAAATTCCTTTGATGCTGCAGGTATATAACTCCAGGCAAATGGTTATCGATCTGAACCCATATATTCACATGATCAATATCGTGCAATGCTTCGTTTATGTTGAATTTTGAATCGGATCCCATTGAGTGCTCAAAATACAACTTTGAGGTGTTTTAGTAACACATATGAGACTACAATCTGAACAATTTTGAACAAATTCAGAGGGACATTTCTATGCGAAATTCAAAATTTAAATCTTAATTTGAATTTTTGAAGTACTGTTTTTATTTTACAGGTTTTTTCAATATAGTAAACTTGTAGAGCAATCTATAAGCTTTCCAACGGTGTTTGTTTCACGTCTCTAGTGCACATATTAACCATTTTATGACAATTTTTAATAATCACTGTAGCTGGAAAAAAATGCAATTTTTTGACATTTTAGAACGCCCTGTATGGAGACACTTTCATGGAAGGAGAGGTAATATTTGAGATTTTTTCATCTCCCACTGTAATAAAGCTGTACACCAATTTTTACAAAAATCTGAGATGGTCAAGTCTGATGACTTGTTAATTTGACATGGAATGTCCCATATTAAAACGACTAGTTACACTCTTCCTGTTATTCGTAAAGTTGAAACAAAAACTAATCATACACTTCGTCATTTTTATTCGAGGACCAGATGAAACACTCGCGGACCGCCATTTGGCCATCACATCAGCTTAATGTTGCAAGTAAATGGTTCTACTTTAGAACATGAGCGGTTGTTCTCTTTAATTGTTTTGATTGTTAAAAGAAGTTCAGTATTTCTTTGTCACACCTGAAAACGATGCAGCCATTGAAAGAGTGTGTAAGAGGAGTTAACTTAAATATTAACGGATGAAAAAAATGGTATCAATATATTTATATAACTTGAAACACGTAACATATATATATTACTCTGATATGATAGTATCGCATCTCCTGAAAGAAGTTGGTGAAAGCAAAACATATGTGAAAACTATGTAATAAAAACAAATTCTGTCGTCTTTTAAATTAGAAAATATGGTATCTTGTAATAAGTTTAAATAAAATAAAATCTCTTGTAAGATTTTACGATGACATAAATCTCATCTCTTTAGTTAATATTTTGCTAATCTACACATAATAAGAAAATACACATTCAAACAAAAGAGAAAGTTTTTATACATAAAACAAAAAGATTTGCGTTTAACTTCCGTTCGTTTCTGAAGATTGTCATAGTTTGATTCTTTAGGAGTAACAGAAGAAGGAATCATGAATTTAATGATGGAAAAAATGATTCAACTTAATGAAAGCACACGGTATAAGGACTGTAGAAACAATACGATGAACAATGGAAAGGAATTATTACTTTATTAATTAATGTGTGTATATATTTTAAGTATCCATTCATCTTCGTTAATATTCTGGAGAGACATTTAACAAGCAGCGTTGCCAAGTTACAAGAATTTTCGTACATAAAGGTGATGATGGCTTAGAAACTCGGACGAAATAAGATAATTTTGCAAAATATGCATAACTACACTATCTTTTTCTTAAATTAGACCATTTCTATGCCTAACATAGCGTTAACGGCGATGAAACTGATGTGCAGACCACATATTCAGCTAAATGTCATCTATCCGCCATTGTTCTTAGTAGACTGTCAAACCAGGGAGGTATTGTTCAGTTTATATCTACTGAGTACAAAACCACAATAGCTATCCCACCGCTGGTTTAGTGGTCGGCGCGCGCCTTTGGTAGACTGGGCTCCGACGAGAGTAGGAATGGCCAATTACGAAATTTTTACTTTCCACAATCCGGAAAATAAAATTTAAAAAATTCCGGAATTTAGAGAAATTCCGGATTTCATAAAACTTCCGATGTCGGAAAAGTTCCTGAATTTTCTAAATTCCGGATATTTCCGAATTCCGGAATTTTCTAAAATTGAAAATTCCAATTTCGAAAATTTCCTACATCGGAATTTTTACGAAATCCGGAATTTCCCAAAGTCCGGAATTTTTCCGGACTGAAAGTGAAATTTCCGATTCCGAACAATAGATTTTCCGAAATGCGGATTCCGGAAAATTTTGGCCATTCCTAGACGAGAGGATATTGAACGCATCACAATGATTCGGATGCCTCCTTAATATTGTAGACCCACGTATCATATAGCCTCGTTGCTGAAAAAAAAAACACTGCTTATAGGGATTTAAAAGTCACCTTGATACTTTCCTTGTACTATTAATTCATTTAGTAAAGGATATAAAGCTGCACCGCTTGAGGCACCCACACTTCTTTATATACTGACCATACAATAGAAAACCCATACGCCGAAATCTGTGATCCATAAACAATTAGCCAAGCTACAACAATTAGTATAATAATAAGTTGAGGAAATGGGGAATACCCATGAATGGGATATTTCTTCACCATTATGTGAGCATAATGTCAGTTGTTAAAGAAGTTAGATTTAATGTGTGTATAAAGTAATTGCGTATTTTCCTCTTAAATTGCGTCTAAATTCGACTAAAAATTGAAGCAGAGATTGCTCCTCAAATTTGCACTATATTTTTTAACCTGGTTTTATTTTTTTAATCATCTTTCATGGAAAGGGTTCTTCTTAGATTAGTTACATGATTTTTTTTTTTCAAATCATACTAAAAAGAGTTAATTTTATGGCATTGAGGACATGGCATTTTCCTTCAGAAATGACTGTTAATGTTTTGCATGGTGAAAACAAGTATACACGTGTTATGATTAATTTCCGTTTAATAATGTCAGTAGAAATGAAATGGTTGTGTCATTTTCAACTGGTGGATGTATGACGTAAAAGAATGCTTTTACAATTTGTGAAAAGCAGAGAAACACAAAGAGGAAAGAAAGGAAGTAAATAAGCAAGTGTTGCCAGTGTATGCGCAATAAGTGATCGACTAGTAGTATGCCTGCAAAACAATTGATTATGCTGTCAATGTACTTGTTTGACTGTCACCACTGTCTTTTCGTCGATCAGGTTATATGCTAGATCATTCATCTCTCTGTGTATTTTACTGAGAAGTCAAATATGAAAGTGTGACGTCACAGAGCATTCAGTTAGAGATGACTGCTATAGACACTACTGACTTCTGCTTTGACTCTATTTACCGGTTCTCACTTTTTTTTTCAAGAAGGTTGGTAAAATTGTTATTTAATATTAGAATGAGCTGAAGATCGATCCTTGTTATCATCTAAAATATTTTTAAAACTACCACAGCAATGCTAGAATGATAGACTAACAAACGCTTCCTTTGCTCCATGTTGATATTTGGCAACATTTTTTCTCCTTGTCTCTTTCTTAAATTTTTATAAGTTACGAAAATAAATAAACAAATTTCACGCACTTTTGTTCTATTTTACTACGTTTTTCGGGTTTTTCTTGATAGCAAGAACTGCAAATTTGAATATGGAATATCTCAAATTTTACTTTACAGCGACGATGGAAGAGAAAGCATGGTAATCGTGAAACAAATTATTTGTTACGGTTGTTAAACATTATAGTGTAAACTGGCGTTCGGCTATATCTGATATTATGTTCATAAATAAATCGAATTCAAGGTTCCACTGGATTTTTGAATGTCTTATCCGTTCATCCGTCCCTCCTTTCGATCATCCTGATCTACGTACACTCGCCTAGAGGACATACCGTTCAACAAATTTAAACACAAGGTTCTTATAAGATTTCCCAGGTGGATAAAAGTCAAAATTGCGACTTTACCAGAAACGGCTCTAACGATTTTGTTTAAATTTCATAAAACAATATTTCACTAACAACCTCATACTATGTTGTAAGTATTTAGCTTGGTGAAATCCTAAAGGGGTAGTTTATTCTTGGGGAGATTTACTTTTCCTATTTTGCCAAATAGGACACATGCAATTTTATTTCATAAGCAAATATTTTGTTAATAGTTCTGAAATATAGCATAAGTCATTTGTTATTTAAAAATTCCACAAGGGATACTTACTTTTCGAGATGAGTTTTCTTCGGACAAAGTTTTCCGAAAACACCTTATAATTTTATATGTATTTAATAAACAAATGTTTCATAAATAAATCCAGCATAAAATGATTTAGTTTTTGAAATATTGGAGTTAGAAAGTTTACTGCGGTTTTACATAACTTTAATTAATTTATTTTTTTGAGAAAGAATGATAAATTACCATCAACTAAAAGGAGTCAGTAAAAATCAGAACATAATAAGCTGCTTTTTATTCCAAAAGGATCAAAATGTCATAAGTATAAGAACAGAATTTTTCAAGGTTTAGTGGTATTTTTACATAGTCTATAGTATTGCAAGTGCAACTCAAGAAAGACACGAAGAAAGCAGAAAAAAATATCACTTTTACTGTTATATTTTACATACTCATAGATGCAGGACTTCGAAATTAAATGAAATGAGATTTCTAGCCTCACGTTCCTCAGTTATGCCCTGTAGGCTAAAGGAGACGGATGATATAAATGGAAGAGAGTGATGAAAGAAGTAGCGGAAGGAGGAGAGCAGAAGGAAAAAGAACCAAGAGAAAACCCACTGTTACGACATTGTCCATCATAATCTCACATGGTTTGTGATCTAACCAGGGATCCGTAGACCAGAGGTGAGCGCTTTACCACTGAGAAGAGTGCATCTTCCCCCAGAATTCGGAGAAGGAAAAACGATCACAATAAATATCCCGGACAAAAGTTCCATTAAGAACTTTGTTGTGTATGTCACGTGAAGCCCAATATCGCACACTTGAAAGATTCTCTTTCAACAAACCCTTAAGCCAAGACAAGGAGAGGATCCGGATGTGGGTATTTGGTTTCATCCATGCACGATGGAAGAAGGTGAAAGTTACGAAAGCTTTGCTGCTTCACTTGGCTTTCATCGAAGCATTGAGTAAGCACTACGTGATTTGGCTTCCTTTGTTCCACTTAGTCAGTTATTCATCCATGGGAGACTATCTACAAAAACCTTATCTTACGTCTTCCCGTCACTTGGGCTTTACCACGGAACAAAGTTTATAAATACTACGATATGTCAACTCTAGTTTTTTTAAATGCTATATAAAGCCAGAGTATTTCAAAGGATATGTCATAAAAATCTGAGAGTAAATGCTTAGCTCCAAACATAATCTACAACAAAGACATAGTTTTAACAGAAGGCAGGGTAGGTAGGTACAGCTAGTATGGATTGACTTTCGATTTAACGTAGAATTCAACACTCTTCATTATATTATTCGGATCTATGCAGCTTTTTTTTTAAAGTAGTAGTGTCACTTGTATACCGCGTGAAGGAGTTTGATTTATATGGCGTGACACTTTCTTTATTAATTCAAACCGGAAGTGGTACTCGATTTCTACCATTTCCGATTTTAGTAGAAAGATACGAATGCAGATGGGATATATTCTTGCATTTGGATACTACCGAAGTTGGAGAAGAAATATTTAGAGAGCTTCGAAATGTGGTGTTGGATGAAAATGAAGAAGATAAAATGGACAAAGACAGAGTAACAAACGAAGATGTTTTAAAACGGATAGGAGAGAAGAGGACGCTTTTAGCCATTTTACTTCGTAGGAAGGCCAATTGGATTGGACACTTCTTGCGAAGAAAATGTCTTTTTCCATGTCGCTATAGAAGGCAAGATGGGAGGGAGGAAAGCGAGGAATGGGAAGAACACAACTGATGGATGATTTGAAAATTACAAGAAAATATTAGGAGTTCAAAGAGGAAATAGAAGACCGGGAAACGTGGAAGAAACATTTCCAGCACCCACCCACCCCAAAAAATCATTTGATCCAGAAGAACCTGCCAACAGGCAGAATACCTAATAGTAACGCTTAAATTCATTCAGAATACTACTTTCCGCTATCTATTACTGTTTTTACTCTATAATGATCAGCGTAATGAAATTCTTGTTTTCTGCTACTTCCGGTTCGAATATAGGGTTAAGAGAGAAAATGTTAAAAATTCTTAGGACACTAAATAGATTCCAAAAGAACGCTTCTTCCTATATCTTATCATTTCCCCCCTCCTCCATCTATGTACCTAAATCAATACTAAAATTGGAAGTTGCGTCACTTCCGATTTTAGTAGAGAATTAGAGATTAAACGTATTCTTGGAACACTTAATTGTAAGAATCCTTTCTTGGTATATGCTACCGTTTTTAGGTCTATAGTGATCAACGCCACAATTAAAAATGGTTCATTTCTATCACTTTCGTTAGATGAATCACCTCTATCAACAAACTCAATTCCCAACTTCTGACCCGCTACCTCCTAGCCAAAATTGCTTGTGACCCATCAAGTAGTACTTGAGACTTTCTGTCTCCCGGACAGAGAGGGTACATGTATAAAGGATAAATATTATAATGTACCACGTGTTTGTGTTTACAAAACACCCAGCATGTGATTGTGTTTATAAAACATTTTACACTTGTACTTATTTATAAACAACGACCACGTGTACTTCACGATGGAGTATTACATCTTATGTTGGAATACGAGGCCTACAAGTTGTAGACGATGGTGACATCACTTCAAAACTCGAGGCCTTTCCTTTCCTTCTGCTTAGCTTGCTTCGGAGCTCTGTTGGGATTCCCAACCTCAGTCCTTTGCTTCAAAGTTCTGTGACTTTCAAACCCCCGCCATGCTTGCTTCGGAGCATTGTGGATTCCTAATCCACTCAACCTAGCTTGCCGCGGAGCTCTGTGGAGATTATGTTCCTGGCTGCTCAGGCCTTGGGTCACCTTTCTCTACCTTGTATTAGAGAAATTACATTATTATACTACTCTGCAAAATTCTGTTTATAGTAGATTTTTAAAAATAATAAACCGGTAGTGAAAAAATTCAAAACATATACGCAATTTACTCTACTAAGCTCTACCTACCCCCTACACAGGGAAATTTAACAATAAAACGAACTCGTTAAAACTGGCACAATAGATCAAAGTAAGCGACATATATTAATACGGCTGTACGATGGAAGGTTCATGGGAATATTAAAGTCGTAATTCAGTTATTATCATTATTACTATAAGAAATTTCAACTTTAATGAAATCGGTACAGCTGTATTAGCATATTGAGTCATTTTTGTTTGAAAAGCTTCATTTACACGAAATATGTAAAAGTGTTTATAACCTACGTTCCATCGAAACTCTCAATTTGTACAAGTTACATCCACTCCTGCTCCCTCTTAAACTAAAATAAAAAATCAACTTTTGTCGCCATATAGTATTTCCTTTCTACACCTAATATGTACAACATGTCAAAATCTTTAATACTTATTTCTAGAGATGCAAAAAAGCCGGCTTTTTTGAATCGATGGTTTTTTCACATAAAAAGCCGGCTTTTTTGGGAAAAAAACGAAAATTTTGGAAATTTTGGCTTTTTTCAACTTCATGATTTTTCTATCTAAATAGCTTTCTTATAGTATATTCTATAGTTAGATAAGAATTCCATGACCTGAATGTGATATTTCGCTCTGAAATTCACCATCAAGATGGATGGAGCACATGTTTTACGAATTAAAGCTAACATGAAGAATGTAGTATTTGAGGGTAATTTTAGAGACTATTTAACTTTATTTTAACTTTTGAATTATCGACATCTTTTTTCTTCTCTAGTTTGTCATCCGTGTTTCATTTCTAAGAACTTTTAGTACTCTAGGTTCTAGCGCAAAAGTTAAACTTGCCCGTTTTTCTATTTATCCGTCAAAGCGTACGTTTTTCAATATATCCGTCAAACCGTACTTCCACATTTCTGTTATACTGTATGTGTGAAGTGATTTAGCAATAATTTTTCGGACACAACCTTGAATACCAATTTATACAAATAATCAGTAGCGGATTTAGAAAAGTACTTTAGGAGGGGTTTTTCTTATTCTTTCGTTTCCTAAAAAGTCCTAATTTTATTTGGGAAGTGCTTGAAGTTTATGAGTACAGGCATAACTAATATTTCGTTTCGTTTATATGTTTAGCAATAATTTTCCGGATACAACTTTAAAAATAATTTTATACTGAGAATCAGTGGCGGATTTAGAAAAGTATTTTGGGAAGGGTTTCTTACTAATGTTTAGTTTTTTTAAACATTCGTAATTTTTATTTGACGGGAGCTTAAAGTTTATGAGTAAAGGCATAAATAATAGATATTTCGTTTGTTGCAGACATTCCGTAACTTTGGGGAACGGGCTTCAGTCCGAAAGACCGCCCCCCTAACCTTCGCAAAACCGTCACTGCTGGTAATTAGTAATAATAACGATTTAAAAACAATAAAAAAGGAAGTCGCCCAACTCACAGTACACGCACTATTTCTACATTCACAGATGGAATGAAGAAAAGCTTTGTCAGAATGGTCGAATGCTGGTTGAATCCCGGACTTCCCGATAGAAGCGCAAAAGCTAATCACTCAGTCATGTTTGTTGTGCAGTTGTATTTAGCTTAACTTAAATATATTCCGTAGTCTTTTTTTGGAGTTCCGTAATGATATGTTGAATCCCTCTTGTTAAAAATTCAGAAAACTTGAGGATTGGGTAAACTGTGATGGTGGTTCTATAAAACTTAACTGTAGAA
Source organism: Thermobia domestica (assembly GCF_964235325.1). Classification (NCBI taxonomy): domain Eukaryota; kingdom Metazoa; phylum Arthropoda; class Insecta; order Zygentoma; family Lepismatidae; genus Thermobia; species Thermobia domestica. Next base: position 99,265,879 of record NC_137466.1, on the reverse strand, counting down.
TTTCAAGAATATACAGAACCAAAAGCTCTAGATGTGCAGCCTTTAAGTGTATCATATAAATCTAAGTATTTCTCTTATGTTTTATTTTAATTTTATTTTGTTTCAAAAAGAGGGTATGGAATATTTTGAAGTAAAAATACTACATACTATTTTGCTAGTTATTTGTGTATTCTTTAAAAAGAAGTGTTTACTTTTAGGGTTGGCTGGTTTACACCAACTTTTTTTTTAATAACTGGTTTAAACCACAAAAATAAAAAGAATGAAAAATGCGAATCGTGTGAACTTCATGGTAACGTTTCCAGATATCAAACCACCTGCAATAGTTTTATTTCCCTTTCACCTTTTAATCAAGGTGTCCCATGTTCAATTCTCGGTCGAACCACAAACCTTCTTTCATGCGTAACCCAAGTAGCGGTTCGGATGTCAGTTTAAGCGAAAGTCTTCTCCTTGATAACCTCGGTATTTCGTAAGGATGTTAAGCCTAAATATACGAAACAAACCAAATTGTATATTTCTGCATGTCTAAATGCGTGTTGTTTTATAAAGAAGCCAATATTGCTTAAATATATTGATAGAAATTGGCAAAATTTATCGATTGCCTACGTAGCTTCCAACATTAGCTTGGATTGGACTTTCAATGATATCTACGTACCGGTACTAAATTTGTAATTTAATACCTCAGTTTTAGCGTACTGATTATGGTACGTTGACCTTTAAATTTTACATGCAAAGCAATAACATGATTTTCCCGTTATTGTCTTACATTTCAAGTAATGACGGGATTTTCCCAATGGCTAGGGCGGGAGATTCTCAACTTAAGAAATTTACTGACCGCACTTCTTTAAGCTTACAGGAGTTCTTCCGGCATAACCCCGCTGTTGCATAATAACATCAAGGCGAAACAAACTTATTTCTGTGGATATGTAATATAAATACATAAAGCAAAAAATCTAATTCAAAAAAGCCTGGTTTAAACCAAAAAAGCCTGGTTTAAACATCCCCCAAAAAACGGGTTTTTGGCATTTTCAAAAACAACCACGGTTCTTGCCAACTCTGCTTACTTTTGTATATAGGAGGTTAAAAAATTCTTATTATATACATTGGTTAATCCTGTGGAATTCATAATGTAAATATGTTGAAGAAAAATTGTTTGAAATATTTTTTCGAAATTCATAGTTTATTTTCGATATTTTATATTATTATCAGCATCAACCACTAATTAAATGATTTTTTGTGTTATAGAGAAGCGATACAAAGTCTGTTTTATCAATTTAAAGCAGTATTTTGAAAAAAGCCCAAAATTTCCCAAGCAAAAAAGCAAAGCAGAAAAAACCGAGTTTTTTTTTCAAAAAAGCCGGGTTTTTTTCCGAGCCCTTGCATCTCTACTTATTTCTTATTGCTTTACAAGTACACGTATTACAAGTCAGAGTCTATTCGAGGCCTCAAAATTAATAGGGTCTAGTTTTTATACTCTCATCTTTTCCCCGTTCAGTTAGTATGGTACCTATTCTTCTTCCTCTCTTCACCTTATTTTACTATGCTACAAATAACCATTTTATCAAGGAAAATACGAAACATGTAGTCCTTTGTTTTATGTCTCTATATACATGTGCAATTTCATTAACTTATTTCATGTCTAGTATCTACCTGGTAAATTTGATCAAAATTGGCTTGGATCACTAACCGTAAGATGATGTTTCTTGTTAAAAGCAATATGTCGTATCAAAAGTTGGGTAGTTGAAATGGCGTTTAGCATTCCTTTCACCATCGAGGCTATATGAGGCGTTGACCCACAGCTTAATGTACTACCACCAGGAATCGAATCCGGCCTCCCGCGTTAGAGAAACGTTCGCTGACCATCTAGGCACCATGGAGCTAGTTGTAAAAATAGTAAAGCGGAAATCATCTTAGTATATGATAATTTTCAAACGTCATGAAAATTACATTGTGCTGTTTTCAGTGCGTAGTTTCTTAATTTTACACATCAGTGCTGTTAAGTTCGATGTAACAACACAGGCAAGAGAAAAAAAATCAGTTGAATGAACATGACTTTTTTGCCCATATTTCTACTACCCCCACTCATTTCTTTGTATCGCCACTCAATATTCCGAAATCAAGGAACGAATGTTAAATGATTAGATCTAAACAACTTACGTAAATGTTCAAGTCTTTCATGGAAAGAGCAAACCATTCACAGAAATGGAGGTACTTGAAAATCTAAAAGTAGCGTTCTGGAAATTGGTACTCATTAAAATGTTTTATTTCACAAAACCACTAACACTTCTACTTTTAGATATTTCATTAGTGCCATCCGGCAGATTGTGTATGTATGTATATGTGTGTGTGTGTGTTGTTAGTCTAATCATGTCCTTACCTAACCTTCATCAACAGAGAATCGTATAAGGCAATAACTTCTAAGAAAAGAGTCCTACTAAACCACAATTTGAAAAATAATGTCGACAGAAGAGGGAATAAAACATTAATACGAAAGAAAAATCTTCATGGAATCTTATTCCACGTGACTCTGTGGGTTTAGTGAGAAGTCCCTTATTAGTTTTCTCTTCTTTCTTCCTTATTTTTTCAACCTTGGAAGATGTCAAGCACATTTATCCAACCAATGAACTTGTCAGTAGCGTAAGTCATTGACTTTCTTAGCACCAGTACCAACAGACAATGCGTTCAGCTGAATGTAACGACGGAGTATTTTTGCTCAAAGAACCCTTGTTGTTTTTCGTGCACGAACAAAATGCATTTTTTTTCTTTCCTCCCTCTCTATCATAGCCAATTCATTTGTGTCCTTAATGGTCAATCTTTTTGCAGAGGAACTCGAAGAAAAATTACCAAAAAAGTCAGTAGCTCTCTCACCCACTCACGATCCAGTAACTACCCAAGTATTTAACAATCCCGTCTGCAGTGAGACGTCGTCGGATCGTCAGAGGCCAGCTGGCAGCTAGAGTAAGTAGCTTTATAGCATAAAAGAGCAATGCACTCATCTTCTTTCCAATGTCTTAAAAACTTGAAAAATGATGTGACTGACGCAGCCTTGACTGCATAACTCAAAAGGTCATATATACAACTCACGTTTCCTTTTTTTTCACAGTGGCGCCTTCTGATTCCTCGGTTGGTTCTGGGTGCGTTGTTGTTTATTCATGAAGTTAATAAGACAAGTAACCTCAGTACAGCAGTTTCAGGATATTGACCCAAGAATGGTTGAGTTTAGATTTACCTTATACACTAATTATGTGAGAACAATTACGAGTTGCATTTTTCAAAATTTAGGTACTCTGGAAGTCGAACGTTATCTTCCCATTATTTCTTTTCAAAACCGAAGTCAGGAGCTATTATACAGGAATATTATTGTATGTAAAGAAGTATTATACAGTTTTCGAGCTACATTCTCACATGCATCTTTCACATTTACAGTACTGAGACAGAAATTTCAAACAAATTAATATGTAATATGTATTATTATTATTATTATTATTAGTAGTAGTAGTAGTAGTAGTAGTAGTAGTAGTGGTAGTAGTAGTAGTAGTAGTAGTAGTAGTAGTAGTAGTAGTAGTAATAGTAGTAGTAGTAGTAGTAGTAGTAGTACTTCTATTTCAAATTATATCATCTCTTTTTATTTGTTTCTTTAGCTATCTTTGGGAGAAAGGCCTGAGTCCCCTTTGCTCTCTGTGTGGGTGTGCAACTGAATTGCTTTCCTAACATAGTGCGTGAATTTTCAACATTATAGTGTGAGTTCTGTAATGCAAGATTTACTAACAACGCTCTTCACTTAGTACTTTATAACATGATTGGGTCAGTAACGTTTCCTCACCACTACGCAAAAAAAAAAAAAAAAAAAAAAAAAAAATGGTGTTTATACATTTCAATTCTATCACAGACCAGTTGGTCCCAGCATAACTACCACCGGTTTGACACAGAGACAGTGTTGAGGGGTGTAGAAATAACAGCGCGATAGTATTAAATTACTAGGTGAATGGACGTGGAAATAGGACGGCGATATGGTGTTCTTTTAATACATACTCGGTGTTGTTAGTAATACCCCGGCTCGCATTGTAAACGCAATCCATTAATAACTAACTCATATTGATAACTATATTAATCGTCAGAGATCATACAAACTCTATCAATTATTAAAAACAATATTTAACAAAGGTATCGCAACTTCTCAATATCCTGTGTATCAGATGGACGCAGTTATATTGTTTTACATCTCCTAAGGAACCGCTATTTATTTATGTATATAACGTATATTACGAAGTGATTTGAAATATTGAAGAAATTAGGGAACTATGTTGGTGCAGGCTCTATTTGACTAGTTTTAAAAGTGCAATTTCAAGAAAAAATAAAGCCGCTTTTTTAAAACACAGATCCCTGGTAAAATATATGATGAAACAAAGAGACTGAGATCTCCTAAGAAAGAAAAAGCATAGTTTCTATTCGGTCTGGTGAGCACTGTTTTAACGAACTAACCTGCTAAAGATACATACAGATGGACAATCATCCAAAATTTTCATTGTTGGTGCACAGAGATCCTACGTTTAAATTTTCAAACTTTTCGGTTTGGAATTTTATCGCTTGCAAGTAAAAGCGAAAAAAAATTAACAGTAGAATACCAATTTTTGCTTCTAAGAAAATTTTGTACTTACAAGGTCATTGCCCCACGACCACATTAGTACTCTGGCTTCCCATTTTTGCTTTTTTTTTCTTTTTTCTAAAAAAATATTAAAAAATCACGAATATTATTTCTTTTGTTTCCGATTTTTTCTCTCTAAAGCAAAACACTACAAAACTCATTTTGTCCTTTTAGTAGCCTATTATTGCTGAAACTGTCATGAAATTTTCCCAAACTTTTATGTTGGGAATACCGTTTTCAGTTTTAAATATAAGATAAAAGAAAAACCGAAAAGAAATGAGATAGTTACTATATTATATCTTCTTCCTTTTAGACTGCGGAAAAGATATGGATTGATTTATAGCCATGTTATGTTTTATGTTTCAGTATGTGTATAGATACGTGTGTATGTGTGTGTACGTGTGGATTTTTTTTATGACAAAATTTTCTTCAGAAAGTTGCGCTAGCATGTCATGTTAGATGACATCATCAATTTCTTTCTTCATTCTCTTTTTTTTCGCTTTACCCTACAAAAAAAGAAGAAAAGAAAAACATCACGGATACAACATTGTTGTCACGAAAATCAAACGTGACGTTGGCTTCTTAAAATACATAGAGGAGGAAAAGAATACCTAATTTACCAAAATAGAAGGAAAAATAAATAATGCAAAACAATAACTATTTTTCGGTTGTGGGAAATCCAATACAAAGAAGTTGATAATAACAACGTTTTGTATTCTGTATGGTATGTATTATCAGTTATTATTATTATATCACAGTAAATATGTTCATATTATAAAACGATTGTGTTAAAACTGCAAATATGCACTTGGTGTTTGATGTACAACTGCACTAGGGTTACCAGATTGCCCCCCCCCCCTTTTTTTACCATATACCACTCAATGTGGGGACTCTATTTTTTCGTTTAATTAGCGCAGAAACTTCAAAAATCATTTTTTTTTTTAGCTCTAGCAAAACATCTCCACGAAACAGAACAAAAAATAGAGTACATAATTGTTGCACGCTTTATTTGTACAGTTCACTTCTTCTCCCCTCTTTCAGATATTGACAAGTGTTAAGATAATGCCACTGGATTTGTTATTCTGCAATTGTAAAGTTTCAATGTCGTAGTTGTTCCGATGTCTGATTACCGTATTGAATTGTTAAATCACAAACACACACACTCGCACATAATGTAGCAAATGTTTATTTTCAATAATATGTCTTAATGTTGTAAATAATAAGTAGTCAGTTTTTAAAGAACAAATCCCTGAATTTCTAGACTATTGCAAAGTAGGCCTACTATCGACATTAGATTCCAAATAAACCCAAATGCACTGCAGAAGACATGTATCTAAGCAGGTATATAGGTATAATTAGGGCTAAGTAAGTATTAGAATGTCGATTTAGAAATTATTTTGAACTACCAGGGCTCGAACTTAGTATCGTTTGCTAGTAGTCACCACTCCGGCACCTTGAAGCTGGTTCACATTTTGTTTGTTTGTAGACTATGTGATAAAGGATGCTCGCAAACGAGCATCAAATACTGTATATACAGTACATTTCCAAATACAGTATTTAACACATACAAAAAATTATGAATAATGTTTTCGGCAGCTGAGACTGGGAAAAAAATTATATTAAATCTCGTCCATCAGCCTGGTAAAATTGATTTCACAGTGCAAATCTGAAACGCAGTCAGAACATTAGATAAAGCTTTGTGGCTCTTCAGGCCTGTAGCCAGCCCAAAAATGTAGGGAAGGGCCGGCTGAAGTTAGGGGGGCCGATCCAACCATATTATAGTTCATCACCAGATTATAGTTCACTTGCCAGCCTACCATGAAACTTTTAGGGAGGAAGCCGAAATTTAGGGGGCCCGGACCCCCGATTTCCCTGGATAAGGGCCTGTGGCTCTTATCAAGGGCGTCGGTCTTCGGGGACCGAGGGGGCCCGGGCCCCCAAAGCTCATGTGGGCCCCCTATTGTATTTATGAATACACAATATTTGGCATAATTTGAGTGCAATTTGTCTTAAAATGTTAATATATATATCTTCTGCATCTGAATAGCCCCTCCAAATTTACAGATAAATCGGCGCTCTTGGCTCTTATCTATCAATATTACAATTCATAGCTTAAAGCTGCTCTAAAAGTATTATTTGATGTTCTTTTCTAGTTGATAAAGTCAAAAACAAATTAATTGACTTAAAAACAAATTAATGTTAAGTGGCCTAAGTAAAAAAAAAAAGATGAATAAATAAAAATGATTAATGCCTTTATTCACTTCTTAGATGGGTGGTTTTCTAAAAATATTTTTATAAGCAGTAAGTCATAAGATTATAAACTACATAAATGGTTTTGGCTGTCAACATAACCGAAATATGAATTGTTAATCAAATATTGAGCTTCAAATTTATTTTCTGTAAAATTTCAATTGAAGCACTCCGTCGAACAACAATATATGTTACATTTTAGTGACTTCGAGAAAAATGAGAAAAACTTGTAGTACCGTGTATTTCAGGAGTACAATATAGATAATTTAAGGTCTGTAGCAATACGAGAGAATTACTCTTTCTTTACGCCTATAAGCAAAGGAAACTGCTCATAATTATATAAACACAACATGACACGTGCCACTCTCCAAAGTTTGGGTACAAGCCCCCGCATGTAGCATTCTCAATCAAATTTACCATCTTCCCTCCAAATTTACCACTTTCCCCAAGAATCTACTTTTCTCCCTTCTCAAATTTACTTTTCTTAAATTTCTCCTTTCTCAGTTCCATTGCACCATTTTCAATGAAAAATTATGTTTTCCAAATATTCTTATAAGTGCAACCTGAGTTTGAAACCCGCCTATGGATAGTGTTGTCTACGGTACGAGAAATTTGTTGCCTCGTCTGGAAATCGAGACGAAAAGAACATCTCTAAATTGGAGATGAAACGAGAAATACAATTCTCGTCTCGTTTTCGAGACGAGACGAAAGATGTCTACAGTCTCGCGGGGAATACTAGTTCATCCAAATATTAGATCTCGAACACTGTTTAGTGTTATATGATTCATAGTAAAAAAAAAAAAAAAAAAAAAAAGCTATAAATGGATAAAAGGGTTATAAGAACACAGCGAAAAGCATTTATCAACGTTTGAAGATACGAAAAGAGTCATCATACAAGATATTCCAATAAGAATTATGGTTTAAAGGTTGTTATGTCACACCTCTCAAACGGTAGACCTTTTGTGACTCAGAAGGATTCTGAGTACTCCTAGATGAAATTACGAGAAATGTCAGGACGTAAATTTTAAACATAAATTTATCAAACGAAACGAGAGATTTCCGAGACGAGACAAACTTTCTCGAGAGTCAAGACCCGTGGAGATTTGTTCAAGATGAGACAAGAAATTCGAACACTACCTATGGGCATTCCTGCAGAATATTGTGCGATGGGTCAAATTATCCAACATTCTATCAGAGACGTAGCTTCATTTTCTATTTTAGGTAAACTATTATTTTTAATACAATATTCTGAATACTTAGTGCATCATTTGTAAATCACTACTGCATTATTTATACAGTATTAATGCATTGTTCTGTTTATTGGGAATTGGCGTTTGCATAAGTTTCCATGGATGCCACTTTCTTGCCTTTTATCATTTTTATTTGTACTAACACTTAAAGCTTTAATTATTGATTGGTTAGAGTTTAACATCCCTTCCAGCAGTGAGGCTATATGACTCATGAACCGACACTTTAACATGCGGCCCGTATTACATAAGCTCGCACCGGAAATCGAATCCGGGTCTTCCGAATCAAATATAAAGCTTTATAGTTTTCATTGACCTTTTGTGATTTACGTCAAAATTCAACGTACTATTAACTGAGGCTGACACTTGTATCTCATGTAGTTGGTGTGTGCACAGATCATTACGCAAGATCTCCGGTGCTTGGAGTCCCTGATTTGATCCCAGCTCGCGCCGTGTGGACTTTGTGGTGGACAAACACCGTACTCGTGGGTTTTCTCGGGGTTCTCCCGTTTCCTCCCACTTTCATCATTCCACCATTTCATTCATATCTCATCATCACCGTCTTCTTTAGCCTAACTGGCATAACCGTGGGACGTAAAACTGAAAGATTTCATTTTTTTTCATCACGCAAGATCAACTGTTATAGTATAGACCGTGCACCACTACATTATCTCATTGCCACGAGAACTTGCACAAGAGTAATTATATTTAATGTGATAATCTAAACATTTCAAATTATGGATTCTTATGTAAGAAAATGTATAATAATTTATTTTGAAAGAAAATAGAGTAGACTAAAAGACTTATTTACATTTTTTTTTTTTTTTGTGTGTGTGTGTGTGTGTTTATAGTGCCAGCCTGATGATTAGCCTCCCAAAGTGGAATATACTAGTAAGCATTACATTATCAGATATGCGACAACAATTTCCTATCCTCCTGCCAGATTTTCAATTTTAACATCAGAATCGCTGCTACTGGAAATAGGATTTTGGACATGTTATTTTCAGCAATGCCACATTGTAGTTCTCTGATGGAGATACTGTCCAAAAATTCGTCTTGGGATTATTTTATAGTATGTGTAGGTGGTCCTGGTTCGATTTTGATGGAGGGTGATTGTCTAGGATACAAACCCAAGTAATGATTCGGCCCTACTTTAAACAGTAGAAAACTGCGGTAGCCTAGTGATAGAGCAGCTCTGGCGCGTGGAGCCCCTGATTTGATCCCAACTCCCTTTTTTTTCAACATATTGTAATTTTGCTAATTTTTTTTACGGTTAGGCCTATTTTGAAAAACAATGAGATGAGGTGAATTTTTAGTGTAGAATGAACCTTAAAAAAAAAAAAAAGGTATGACCGAACCGAACCGGACTATACTGTGACAAACAGCCTAAGCTACTCATTAACACTTAACGAGCTTTCATTTCACTGGGATAGGCATTGTTTCTCCCTTTTCCTGACCTTCATTCAACAATTTTTATACTGTGAATCGTACTTCTTTTCTTCTTTACACTAAAAATACACAAAAAAGTCAACATACACGTAATAAGACTACGGTCGAGTGACCTTGTATGATCACCGCTAAGCACGTGGGCATCATTTTATTGTTGTAACTTAATCATGTAACTGTTACAATGTTGCCAGCTATCTTTTCCATCATATGATATTTTGAAATACTAAAATAAAACTGATTCGAACAATTTCATACACACATGTACATGTACTTGAAAAAATAAAACAAATTACTATCACATTTCTAAAGAAATTCAGAAAAATGAATTAAAGATGTTGACGAATTGTTTGACAGTTTTTTTTTTTTTTTTCAAATGAATAATGCGATCTTTACATTTTCTTTTCTATATTTTTTCTCTAATCATTCAGGCAGTTCCTTAGAAACAAAGAAAAAACGCGTTGGTCGGCTCAAGGTGAAGGGAACTATCTAGCTTCAAGGTGAAAGGGTGGATTATAATAGTATGGGCGGCAGGAATATCCAAATTACTTGCTATAGAAAGCTTACATTTTAAAAGGTTTAAAAACATGACGCTTTCTTTGTTTGCTTCCTCAATATTTAAGATCATGAAGGAATACAGTTATTATTAAATTTTATATACTGTAGGCCTACTTTTAGTCTGTTTTTCTTCTTGTTTTTAAGTGTCTGCTATTTTTTTTTAAATTTGGATGATTCGCGCTGCGGTATTAATGAATTTACAGTTTTAGTTATTCATGCTTTCGCCTTTAAAATATCAAACTTTAATCAATTTTTCAAATGTTAAAACAAAATTTAACCTAACAGTCACAATATATGTAAACGTCAAGTATAAATGATGATTCCTTTGAAAACTTTCTGCCTTTGCAGTTTTCCATGTTATAAAGAGCTATATGTACATATGACACATTCTATCTAGTTTAAACAAAATTTTTAAGGAAAAAATGGATCCAAAGATTGCAGTCGTGGATAATAATCACTAATTTATACTATGCAGAAAAGAATTCTAGCAATGATCAAAAAATGGATCAAAAGAAAGTGATCTTGACCAATAATTACTTTTTGGATCAGGGGTCACAAAATTTTTGAACGGCCCCTAAATAAAGTTTCGTATTTTTAACGGAATAAGCACATCATACTGAGTTAAGTGATAGTTTAGGTTTGGCTACACTATACGTAGTTCTCCAGACTTAAGGCATACAAGAAAATTTTTGGTGAATATATTGGATTTTTTGATCTAATAAATTGTACGAAAGAAAATTACACTATCAGCATATATGTAATTACTTATATAAAATGTAAGAACTAATAGTTGTACTATACTGCTGTGGTATAGTACCAGTATTAATGGTACAGTACTATTATTAGTGGTATAATACCGCTAATAGTGGTGCATTGTTGAAGCAAGTGACGCTTCCTTTTCCCTCTTCTAAATTTAACCCCGAATTAGGCAAGTAGGTCTGTAATTGTAAAGCAAAACACACATTATGTTTTACGAAATTCTGACGAAAATCCTTTATTTCAAACGAGAGAGGGATTTATTCTCTTATTATTGATTCATTTCAGCTCCATCAGTGAGGACGATTCGGAATCCACAGAAAAAATTACGCCATACTCTATCAAAATCGAATGATTTCGTTTTAAAATGAAACGTGAGAGTATGGCGAAAACTACTGTAGAACATTTTTTTAAAAATCATAGCGTGTGCGTTTATGCATATTGCATACGGAGTTGACAACTCATTTTTGACTGTCTTCGATTCCAAGCCTTGGGGATTGTATGAGATCCTCAATAAACATACTTCCTTGTATTAAAATGAAATAACTATACGTAGGTTATCGTGGAACATATATATTTTACCTGGAGGGGGGGCAGTAAGGGAAACTTTCACTCTTTTGTTGTCGATTATTCTGATTAAATCAAAGTAGTGGAGATGAATGAGAAGCCTCAAAAATATAAGTGAATATTGCATAAAAATATATATTTTTTATGCAATTGATCGTGGAATTTTCTACCTAGGTAAGAAAATCGGAGAGGCACATAATCCACCTTTTGCTTTACGTGATTGTAGATTCTTTTAGAGGGATTTGGAGCCCTTAAACATAGTATTCGGCATATTACGTCGAAATCAAACACTTTTTTTTAAAAGTTTACAATCAAACATAAAATGTAGGAAATTTGGATATCCAACTTCCGTTGGGTATTTTTGCTTCCTTTATTTTTCCTCTTTCCTTTTGATTGTTATTTTACTGTAACTTACTAATGTATTAAATTTTGTTGTGTTCCAGCATTTGTGGATACTCACTGACTGTAGAATTAATTTTATGCAATTGGAAGCCCAGTGTAATAATGTAGATTATTGTATATTCCTTCTCTAATAAACAACTTCTTCTTAATAAATGATCTAATCTAAATCTAAAATTTTCGTGGAAAATATTTCTAAGCCTTGGAAGAGGAAGATTCACCCTCTCTCCAATTCAGATTTCCGCTGGTATTTAGACAGATAAGAGATTCCTCCTTTTTGAAATATCTTTTTTCCTATATTAGCTTAGGTCCATCCTTTTAATCTTTATTCAAAAATTTCGGGATACGTTGACTCAGTGGTAGCTGATAGAATGCTCACTTTTGGTATGAGGGTTCCCACGTTCAATCCCGTGTCATGTAAGTTTATGGTGGACATGTTGGTCTTTTCAAAGTTCTTCCTTTTCCTCCCGTATTCACCTTCCACCAACTATTTAAAAATCATTCACTTTTATTAATTACACGCTTTCTTTGGGCAAAAGGGCATATTCATGTATCATTAAATGAGATCTTCCACAAAATAGTTCACATTAACCAAATTTGTTCTACCAAAATTAGATCTCAGACAAAACTAGTCATTTTTACAAGTCAAGTATCTGTAGGAGGACTTCCACCATTTCACTTTTTTATTCAGAAAGTCAGCGGTAAAAGTGTAATCTGCAGATAAAATAATTGTTTGTCTCACGGATTAACATATAAATGAAGTAAAGAGAAAAAAATATTGTCTTATATGTAGTGTTTCCACACGTCTTGGATTACACCTGATAGCAAAGGACAAGTGAATAATTATAAATTTTCATAGAATGTTTCGCTTTTTTAATCTTGAAAATGAGAACCCCTTATACAGAAAGCAAACCTTGTAACGCAATACATATACAGGAAAAATGAAGGTAACTTTTAAGATGAGTGGGTATTATCATCCTAACATAATAGCAACACTTCTTGCAATGATTACTGGCCTAGTGATTGGTACATATGCCTTTGAGGTACAATGTCTCGAGTTCGATTCCCGGTTGAAGAAAATCGAATACACTACAGTAGTACAGATCTACACGATAAACCACGTTCTACATTCATGATGATTTATTCACCAAATTTTCACCGTGCCTAACACTTTATTAGATATCATCTACAGGCAAGAAGCACATATATCATTTTAGGCGAAATGCGAATCTGCATTTGACCTAATTCTCATTCCACCTAACGACCTTATTAGAAAATATTTGCTCCATAGAAGAGCTGACATTGTATCCATACCTATACATAAATAGGTGAAATATATAGTGAATGACCTGTTGAAAAAAGAATGTGAATTGCAACGATTAACTATGTCATATATACATGATTACTTCAAATAACTATAACGTAAATTACTTCAAATACTCAAGAAGTCACATACATTAAGAAATCACTACAAACATTTTAATTACTTGGCAGAATGAACACCTAAATCGTTCCTTAAAGTGAATAGGTACAAGTTAACAGTGTGAATATCTGTAATAAACACTCAGCCCTTCGGCAACAGGTATAGCCGTAGTCAGATTACTGCTAATTTCAGTTTAACTGTTTGAAATACCCAGCAGATTCAGAAAAAAAAAAGTATGGCACAAAGCTTGCCATACTAAAGACATAAAGATTATCTTAATCCTTAAAAATAACTAAATTTAACTCTTAATATGTGTATTTCTATTATTAGCATAAACTATTAACAACTATTCAGAGGAAGCTCGTGAGGGAAGTCACACTTATATGGTAAAAAATGTTAACTAATGTATTAATAGTTGTATACAACAATTAGTACTTTAAGAAAAATTTTCTTCTTTTGGTTTCAAGCGAAAAAACAACTAATTTTTTACGGTGTGACTTCCCTCACGAGCCGCCTCTTCTATAGATATGAATAAGTTTTCTAATACTGAAAATTAAGGCGCATGCGATTTCTTTTTGTCTGTGAATGACAGCTGATAAAGTGTTAGGCAAGATGAGAATTAGGAGAAGCTGGAAAAACAATATTTACGGTATGTATCTTGAATTGGTCTTGAAATTAATCAACTCTTATTTGTTTCCCTCAAAAATCACTGTCTTACATTCATAAATTTAAATGTAGTCAATACTTATGATAGGCGCAAAGTAATAGCTGAAATTTTAGGTAATACAAGGAAGAATATTACGTAGAAATACATATAACGGAAAGGCATCACTTATTATATAATATACTAAATCCATACAATTACGAAGTTTGCGAAAAATTCGAATAACATATAGGAAATTAAATATTTAGCTTGGAGCTTGCAATGAAAAATAATATTACGTAACATATAACTGAGAAGAAAGTAAATTGTAGGAAACAGCAATCCCAATGGTGCCAATTTTCTAGCCGATTTAAATTGTATCATATAATAGCAGTGACGGTTTATATTATATAATATCCATGGATGTTTGGGAAACTATTTGAGCACTCATACAAGAACATCAGTTGGATATAATATCTTCTTCCTTATCTTTGATATTTATGATAATTTTATGAACATAGACTATAACAGGATATTGATTTGTTATTAATGGACAGAAGTAATTATTTGTCAGTTGAATATATTTTAGAACCTCTGTTAAATGTCAACTTAACTCTCGTAATATATTAACATCTGTTTCAGTGTCAGGGTCACACCCTACGGATGACTAATGGGGCGTTTACACTTGGTCGATTTAGTCGCACGGCTAAATCGACTCGTTGCATTTGCGACTAAATCGAAGCAACTAGGCCGAATCAGATCGATGGATGTGTTCAATTGTTTCAACCGAAATTGAATGCTGCTTGTCGACTCGCTCTCCTCTGGTCGATTCGAAATTGACTGGCAATTTTAAAGATGTCCAAGCAAGCAGTAATTGGTACAATTTGCGGTGTTACAGCAGAAGAAAATAGAACGTCTTTCAATTCAGTTGCCAGTCGATTAGTCGCCTTCGATCAACAAGCGATTAAATTGGAGTCCCGTTTACACGGTCGATTAAGTTGAAAGTGACGTCAATTCAACTGAATCGAACGCAAATCGACTAAGTGTAAACGCCCCATAAGACCCAGATTCGATTCCTGGCGGAAGCTCATGTGTTTGGATCTCACGTTAAACTGTTGACTCACGTCTCATATAGACTTGGTGCTGAAGGGGATGTTAAATTCCAATCCAACCAGCCTATGGAAAACCCATGGATAAGCTATGGATATGGAATGGACACATACTCTAATTGGAATAACTTAAGCTTAATTAATATTCATATAAAAAAAACTGTAGAAAGAGAAACTTAACCTTTCATTTCATTTAAAATAAAAGTAAGGAAAAGTTTTAATGTTTATTTCAAATCTACAACCTTAGTTATAGATTAAGAACGTTTTCTTCTAATATTTGTATTTCTGTGTAACGAGGTCTGACACGTGTGAGAGAAAAATGGTCTCATCTTGATTTTAAAAAGGAAGTGGAAAAAGGTTACTGTTCTTATCAGTTATTGAAATCACTACTTATATGCTATTCATGTATCGACCTGCAAATTATAAGACTTAACTCTTGACATCGTATCATTCAATGACTCCGCTGCAGTATCTGCACTTCAACAGTTTATAATTATTGCTTTCATACCATTTGTGCATCATACTATCCACATTGTTTAAGGAAAATTTGCTCTTACGTTAGTATCTTGCTTTTTGAAAAGTGTTCAAACGGGTGCTATCAAATACTATCCAATTGGTTTAGGCTTCAGATCATCAAAAATCAAGATTAAAATGTTCGCCGGCAAATACATAACAATAAAACAATGAGTATTTTGAACAGAATATTACGATAGAGCCATGCATATTTAACATATATTTATTAAATGATAACATAATTAATTTTTCATTATATCACATCGTTTTCTTCAAATTTTGGAAGACTTTCGTAAAAAAACTTCGTAAGTGAACAATGTGCTTAAATAGTTTATGTTGCCATCTAGTAAATATGTTGAATATGCATGTCTCTACAGGGTGCTAGAGAAGTCTCTGTATCCGTAGGTTTGAACATCACAGTAAGCAATCTTTTTTATGTGTGTTTATGCATCGTTAAAGGCTGTGATATTCAATTCAGTTGTTCTTTTACGACTGTCTTTGACGCATCCTGAAGCAAATATGTTTATCTCAATCAAGCAGGATTGTCTTACAAGGTGGGTCCTTGCCAAACCAATCTCTAAACTCGGCCATTACCTATGCTATTGTTGTACTGTGTGCGCTCGTTCGTGCACCTATATACAGGGTGGCCCAAAAGTAGATATACATCCCTGCATTGATCTAGTATAACATTCTAGTTTATGGGTTTATAGGCTTCGGCTGTTCCGAGCTTAAGGTATAAGTAAAAGAACATCAAAAACAAATAAAAAAGAAATTAAGTCTACCTGATGGATAACAGCAAGAAATGATATAAAATGCAATGAGCTGATCAGTGCGGTACTGTATACCTACTTTTGAGCCACCCTGTACATGCCACTAACCGTTCATCAACATTCAATTTATAACTGAAACCATTTACATCATCCATCAACCTGCTTTGTGTAACCTTAACTCAGGGTTATCAGAGAGTGTTTGAAAGCAAGAATACAAAACAGTGCTGTCTGTGACCATGATAGCAGTGTTATTTACACTGGAAATAAATTTCACTGACGTTGTTCTCTATCGTACCTAAACCTAGGAGTATAGGGGCGTTTTGGACACTTTGTACTGTAGGAAACATTTTGTAAAAAGTATTATTTGTTTTATTGTTATGAATAAAACTTTTGAAAATATGTGTTAAAAATTGGCCTATTTTTACTACGATTCTTTCCAATCTATATTTCTGATTTTAAGATTTTTAAAAATGGATCTTCATATTGATCAATGTTCACAATATGTAGGTTTAAATAAATGGAAATTTTTCTTATTAGATCTGAGGAGTTATTTCTCTCATAAATTATTGAATATTACAATTTCAAACTGGATTTTAACTAACGAAATGTATATAGGCAGGTACATTATTTTTTTTTCGGAGCGCCAAAATCAAAATTGACTCAACCTCGGTAATAATAATATCCAAAATAATAACTGCATGTACCAACATTTTATTTTAGTTGAACGTCTCATGATTAGCGCTGAGGCTAAGGAATACGGTGATGATGAGATGAATGATAATGTTGAAATGATGAAAGTACGAGTAAACCCCACGAACATTCACACACACAGCATTAGTCCACCACAAAGCCTATTTGGCAGAAACTGGGATCGAACCAGTAGAACCACACGCCAGAGGTGAGCGCTTTACTACTGAGCCACACCAGCTTTTATCACTTCCAGGCTGGAATATAAACTATACAAAAAAAAACTTCAACCCTGTGTGTAATCGTTAAAATTAACCCTTCTGAGTGTTTGGGTCAGTTGACCTGATCTTGTCGTTCCGAAGTATAACTGATATATTCGTCCAAATACCGCCAAATATTGTTTGCAAATTAAAATAATTTCGGAAAAACTATCCACGGAATTGCAAAACCCGTTAATTAAAAAAAAATATATGTCAATGTATCTACGAGTAATGAGCTATGAATCAGATTTTATAACTTGAAACGGGTAAACTAAATTTTCCGGAAATAAATTTTGTCTTTAACTTTATTTGGGTGATCGAAATGTTTTTTTAAAGATTTCTTTAGCTCCATTTCTGAAACAGTTAACATATTTTGTAACTCGGATACTGACTTAATTAGCTATGATCCTGTTACTATTATTACTTGTAAATTATTTTAATAAGGTATTAATCCATACTGCAAATATCAGCCAAACCCAGTACTTGAAAACGATAAGTACAAACTATACTGGAATCCAGAAATCAAAATGGTTATGGACGAAGGTGTGAAAAAAGTTACCAACTATAAAGATCTGGCAGACGAAATCAAATAGATAAGGGAATGTCAGACCAATCAGTATTTTAGCTATAGTTGTCGATAGATACATTGCTGCATAATTGGAACAGATAAACGCAAAATATCTTTCACCAAATTCACAAAAGTCAGTAATTTTGTACTCCTACCATATTGTCAGGAAATTCTTTCTAGAAGAAGAACTAGCACTTACTAGAAATGGCTGTCAGCTTACTAAGTTAAAACCGGCTTAAATCGAGATATTGTAGTGTTAATAATAATAATGGATCGAAACTAGTAATGAGAATTCCACAGTTGATGAGAATAAGTAATTAGGTGATATCAAATAAAACAGACTAGTTGTAAAGCGAATATGTGTTTAAGACGCTACTTCACATAAGGATTTTAAAAAAATAAAATTAAAACGAAATTGTTAAAACACTCCATTATTCAGTTGTCAACAGATGAACATGAATGAGTTGTTGAAGTACATAAAAAAGAGATGACATCGCAGTATTAGGAAGGATCAGTTAAAATTGCATGGGAATGACGGAAAATACATTATGATGTACCTCGTTTACTGCAAAAACAAAACAAAAAATGTACTAAGATATTTGAATTACCATTTTTAACCCTTTAGCGCGCAGCTTTGGATATATGCAAAGATTACTTTGAAATTGTGTTGCACCATGTAGTTTCCAGTTCGGACATAGAAAAGCAGCTTTGCGTATCAGCTAAGATGCCCTGTCACTAATGAAGTTCTGAATTTTCCGCTAATGTCACAGTAAGCCAGCGTTGGTCTCTTTGTATTACTTGCTCATGCGAAGTTGTCATCTTGTCATCTTTGAGCTTTCTTTGCTCGTTTAGGTGGACACGTTTTGAACTGTTGATTCTTTCTATGTTAGACAGAAATGTAATGAGTGCAAAAGTGCAAGTACGCTGACATTCGTCGAGTTTTATTGGTTCTATCTGGTTTTAGTGGACTTTGCCGACGTCAACGCGTAACTTTCCATAGACCATATATGCAAACACCATAAAATATCCCATATACCACATATTACATGCATTATTTTTTAAAAGAAACTCGTGTTTCCTACACAAAAATCGCTCCAAATTAAAAAAAAATCAGTTTGATCGAAAAAAATGGTGCGTTAAAGGGTTAAAACAGACACCGTAACTTACTTTGAAATAAATTTTAAGGTAGGTTTGCTCTCTCTGCGAGGATTGTTTCTAAGCATGGATTGTAAATGCATTTAATTTGCACTGCGGAAGAAGAGTACAGTAATAGCCAGAGGAGGTCGATGGATCTTCAGTTGAGACTAACCTGCTTTGTGCCTGTGGGTGGATTTCTCGGCATGGCTGCTGTGATGATGTCATCTCCATTTAAAAAGAGAGAGAGAAAATCCGGGTTGACAGAAAGAGAGTTACGAAGAGGAATACCAGATACACCGTCAGGAATGGAATGATTAATCTCTATAATAGTAAGAGAGGAAGCAAGTGGAAGATGAATCTGGTTTACACGTGATTTTGTGGTACTACTAAATCAATCAAGACAAGAGTTTCATTTTTTGATAATCATACCTACGCTGTTTAGGTCAATGTTAAGGTAACCGTTGGAAGGCATGGGTGGAGTTAACAGGTTGTTTTTATTCTTTATGTTTCTGCTTTTTTTCTCTCAAAGTAATTTCTGTTTAGTCACACTTAACATAAAACTATGCGTACGCAGAGCTGTTCTATAGGTAAGGTAGGTGCGGTGGTTGTCCCAGGCCCTGCACCATAGGAAGAAAGGGTTAGGACCTTCAGAAAAAGTAACAAGTTTACTATTGTTTATTCATTCTTGGGATTGCAAATATTCGAAGACGTGGAATATAGCGTAGGACATCATTAATGTAAAAAATCTCGGTTGGTACACAAAATCATCTATTCTTACAGGATACAGATTTCTCACATGCATCGTTGTTGTGTTGCCCACGAGAAAGAAATAAGATGTTTTTGTCTCGTCTCCTAAATTACATAGACTAGTCTTGATTCTCGGAAATCTTTTTGTATCAAAAGATCCAATGTATTTCAATCAAACATTTAATTGAACATCTTATATCTGGAGAACTACATAGAGTGTAGCCAAACCCAAACTATCACTTAACTCAGTATGATGTACTTATTCCGTAAAAAGAAATAAAAAATGCGAAAACTCGATTTATGGTCTGTTCAAACATTTTGTGGCCCTTGCTTCAATATTAGTTATTGGCGAAGATTGCAATCTTTTGATCCTTTTTTTTTTTTTTTGGATCATTCCTAAAATTCTTGTTCTGTCTCGTCTAATTTTGTAAATTTATGTACGTTTTTTTCTCAATTTCATTTATTAGCAATCAGAATCCTTCCGCGTCACGATAGGTCCACGAAAGGCGGTATATAACAGCACTGAAACCATATTTATTATTGGGGTATGTTCTGGAATGAGTTACATGTGACTCTAAAACAGTGTTGGTCATCAAGAACTAACGTGGGCGAACTAGAGTTTCCCAAGAGGCTGAAGAAATTTTTTCATATAGTCTTGAAAATAAGACAAGAAATTGAAAAAAAATTATCGCTTTGTCTCAAATTTGAAAATGTACTTCCTGTCTCTTGAGACGAGACGAGAAACTCCTCGAGTCTCATAAGCAATATTAATCACTGGCACCGTCATTAGGCTCGGAACGGCGTTGTGCATATGGCCCATTACAACTCTTCCTCATGACTCGTTTATTTACTGCACCTATTCTCAATTTTAGTAAGCGTCTCCTTATGAGGTAGCCAGTACTTAAAAAAAATGTGTAAGATATTGAATTTTCTGTTAAATCATTGAGTTACTTAGGTAAAATTATTCTCATTCCTAAACAACATTTTAAAAAAGGGAAAGCGAGTACGTAAAGTTAAAGGTGGCAATTATCATATGGAACCAATTACACAGAATGCTTATTACAGATATTCATGGTTAGGCAACCAGTAAAGCATATTTCAAGTACTTTGTAAAGTGGTTAGGCAACCAACATGAACGTTCTGGTATGTTAGGCTGTATAACTTATACTTACTGAACACCAATGAATGCCAACTCGAATAGACTAAACATACAACAAATAAATAATGAAAGTTGTAAAGGTACTTTTTCAAATGCGGAATCTCATACAGGAAAACAAAAGATATTTGAATATGAAAATCATGACAAGTAAAAAAAGCGAAATTCAAAGAATCCTGCTTTCTATTAGAAGAAAAGTCTCTCCCAAAAAGCCAGGATTTATTGCGTCTCTAATTATAACCATATACGAGTACATAATTTCATGAGCAATTATGATGTTAAGATGACTGAAAAGATATAATTTGATATTGCTAAGATTAGAATAGCAATCTTATAAGGTACGTTTTTTCAAAAACTGTGTAGAGTTTCGGATTGCTCTAATTTGTATATTATTATTATTATTATTATTATTATTATTATTATTATTATTATTATGTAAGTAATGGTTTCCTTCAATCTCCAAAAGCCTCTGGGCAACCAGCCGAAGAGTGTTTGATTAGGAGTGCTTGGCGAGTGCATTGACTTTCAATGTCATAGCTTCTTTAAAATATTAGAGGTCACAATGGTTCAGTGGCAGAGCACTCACCACGGGTGTAAAATGCCCCTGGTTTGATCCCAGGCTATGTGACATTATGGTTCATTAACTATTCGTCTCCTTTATTCTAAAGAGTAGAATCGTGGGATTCTAAAATAAAGACTTCTTTAAAATATTAGTAGATTCATGTATTCCGAGTATAAAGCGAACTTACCAAAATGGGGTTAGGTCAACAAGCATTGTGCAGGCATTGTATTGCACAAAAAATACAGCAAAGGGACGGAAATAATCTCAACATTACTACAAAGCATTTAGCATCCTGTAGTGTTGTCATCGCGGCATACTGTCTTGCGTGAGCTTCACTACAGTCTGACTCATTTCCCATTAGATTGCAACACCTAACACAAAAGTAACTTAGTACAAAATGTATTATTTTTTCTTTATTCTTTATACACTGTAACCTATCTATGTTGGCCATCATTTGTTTTATTGAAAAGTGACCGACTTACAAAAAGTAAGTGTATTTTGAAGAAAATTTTACATTACACTACATGAATTTTTGAGGCAATAACTATTGTCTACGTATTAGTTTGCATCGTGTAAATAATGTATAAGAAAAATTATCTCTGCAATTTCAAACATTACACAAAACATGGTTAGCGTTTTTCCATTCCTTATGTCTGGTTTATTCCGAAGCATAACAGTAAAAGATATTCTGAGAGAATTTATTTTTTAAAAAATGAAAAAGATCACACCGAACTGCTGGCTGCCCAACATATAACAGTACAGGAATACCATTACAACTCATATAGCGTGTGATGGGACCAGGGATTCCTCATATCAGACGTGAGCACTCTATCACTGAGTTACTGAGTCCCTTAGACAGAATTAATAAAAATCTATATAGACACATCTTGTTTATTACAAATTTTGTAAATATTTTAAGTGAATTTTCGTTGGAATTTAACTAATAAAAGTAATTTACTGCGAAATCTAAGGAATATAATGCAAAACAAGATCATGTTGATAATTTAGCTGTAAAAATTTCCTATTTTATTGTTATCTTAAAATATTCAACTACAGGATAAAAACTCTATTTGCTATTAAAATTACCTTGAAAGTGTTACTAGCCTTTAATCACTGAATTAGTTTGCGATAATCTCTATAAAGTTGTCATAATATATTTATTTTCAAATTATTCTTATGAAACATGAAACATGGGGTACGGTGGCTCACTGGTAGAGTGCTTACCTCTGGTGCGTGGGGTTCTTGGTTCAATCCCCGTCCAAATAATTTGTGGTGGACAACATCGTCTCTGTGGGTTTTTTCGAGGTACTCCTATTTCCTGCCATATTCTCATTCCACCAATTCTTTTATCATCATTCACTTGCCTTAATCATCGTCTCCCTTGACCTAAAGGTAAATATTCGTGGGACGTTAAACTCAAAGGTTTGAAACATAAAACTTTGTTGATATCTCTGCAGAAAAATGTGTCAAATTGTGAATAATTTGCTACAAATGTATTGGAAGAAAAAACCAGAAAGATTACATCGTAAGTTTAATAATATAAAACGAATAATGAAATGAGAAGTAAAGGGAGAGCTCAAGAAAACAACTAGAATACCACGCTGTTTACCACACACACACACAACTGTTGCTAAGAAGCAGTTGAAAAGTCAGAAAAACATCAAATAATAGTTTTGATAATTTTGATTTTGATGGCAATTTTAACGTAAAATAACAATTTTGTTTTCTAATAACTAATTTTAAATCGACGTACAAAATAAAAGGCTCAAAAATCGGGATGTTTTCGCTGTGAATAAGTAATTTTGTTGACATAAAACACGTTAGTATTGACTTTAATTGTTCCTTGCGGCCGATAACAAACACAATAAAATATATATGTAATAAAGCTAAAATGAAACAGACAATTATGTCAAGAAATCTGATTTGTTTCTTGTACAGACAATTTCATTGGTTGATTGGTTGGGAGTTAACATCCATTTTCAGCACCGAGATTATGGACCTGCATTGTAAGCTGAAATCTGAACTACTATGATGGGTTCATTTTTTTAAAGGATCTCCCACAGGGAATTGAACTCCAGATCCCATACTGCAAATGCATGTGTGCTAGCCTAGTCCTTTCAAAACCCCCGATAAAACACAAAAACGAAAATAAATCAAACCTAAGTTTAACATCCCACAGTATGCCCTAGGGGATGGTAATAAATTTTAAAAAAGTAGACAATAATAGAAGAAAAATAGAATGAAGAAAATGGGAAGGATTCATACTAAGATGAGGGAGAACCTGACTGCTACTGCTGATAGGAGAGTACAGGCGTTGTAACTAAAAGGTATGGAAGGTAAGAAGTTGGAAATAAAAGAGAATCTGCAATATGAAAAAAAAATAGTGAGAAGAAAGTAAAAGAATTTCTAGGTACAAGCTTCAACCCTAAAACTCCTAAATTTTCAGAATATTATAGGATATTTTTTGAGGTTGATTATTAACTATGTCACTTGCGATAACTAAAGTTCAGTAACAAGGAAGTACGATGTAGTAGGCATCTCTTTGTATTGTAAGAAGATATAACGAGCTACAAAGATACAATTTCACAGAAGATTGGAATGACAACAAGACATTATGTGGTTATTTACCTTTCACCAAATCTTGATCACTATCTAACCTTTGATCTCCTTCATTATATGCTCTTTTATCATCAGTTTCACTTTCGCCTAATCTTTAATATTTTACTATCACATAAAACCATAATTCAATAAGAAGCTATCTACTGTATCTTCAAAGCATTCATTTTTTGTAATCAAACAAACTCCAATTTGCAGATTGTCATTGCAAGTACTCGTGAAGTACCGTACACTTTTTTCAAAAACATTTTCTCTTTCTTATTATTGCAAGGAAAGAAAGAAAGGGAAAACCGACAACAAAGAAGATAAGTAAGATTTTCCAAAATGATTAATCTAACTGCAAATAATGAATCTTTTTAGATGTTTAATTGATGCCTTCCGTCGGTGCTCTCATATATACCTATGATACTGAGAAAATACTCTCTCGTGCAGTACATGCTATAGTTTATTTTCTCTCAGAATAGGTATGTTTTTCTTTATTATCTCAGGCTTGCTTTTCTTACTCATTATTAAACCTTCCTTTTTAGCAGACTTGCATGTCTGATAATCACTCAGGATTCACATGTGTTAAGAAAAAAGACCGCTGTTATTCAGTCATATGTCAATGTACCATACTTGAAAAGAAATTTCACACCTTTAATAGTATTTAATGAATAAAAGCGTCCAAAGATGAAACATGTTCCAATCAAATAGATCTCATCGATCTGAACAAAATGATATGGGTCAATGTGAATTCTCATGCGTAGTTTTCGAGAAACTAGACAAAACATATCTTTTCATAAACCTAAAAAACAAAAACAAAAATGCTGCAGTGCGCTAACCACGCCAACTATCTAGGTATTAAGATGAAGCTGATCCTGAAGTATTATGCCCTCATCAAACTTTTCATTAAAATACCAGCAAGATGACAATACAAAGTATGGTTAATGGAATATGTATATTCTAAAAATTATAACACTTTCGTTCAACTATAATATTTTGCCCGAAGATAAGATATACACTATATTAATCAATAGATCACTTCGACATGAACAAAATTTTGAAGATAACTTTTCGTGCGTAGTTTCCAAGAAAATCAAGAAAAAAGCCATTTTTATGGCGCTAAAACGTAAATCTTTAATCCCCAATAATAATTGATGGGCTTTTTACTCTTCTGGAATAGATTATTTATTTTTTTATTGTTTATTTTTCAAACACACCGTTAAGTATAAAACAGCAGTTGTATGTACTATACATTTTAATAGCAGGTTGTATGCATTGCTGTTTGTCTCCTCCTATACATATACTTAACAGTACCGCACATATTATTTGTAATGAATACATCATCATATTCATTTAATGCTGTCACTTTTGCAGCATTATGTATACTTAACGCAAGGCTTTCGTATTATAGTACGACCTCCATTAATCTAGCACATACAGATTTTTCCAGTAGAATTTCAACGGTTTATTGATAATTATTTTGTCAAATTATTGTAAAACCACAAGAATCCCAAAGCAATACGGTTGATTTTATTCAATGTTAGTGTTTAAAGTATCAGCAAAAGTGTGTTACGTTTGCCTATTAATTTATAATGAGATTATGTCGGTGTGTTTTCCATTAATTCTTTTGAAAGCTCTTGACAGTTGAGGTTTCATATTATCCTAGGAGAATCTGTAAGCATTGTTGTTTCTGTGTTTTTATGCTGAAGTTTAATGTTCCTTTCAGTAAGAGGCTACATAAGACGTGGATCTATAGCTTAAAACACGAGGGATCCGAACCATGTAAACTTCCACTGGGAATCGAACTTAAGTCTTCAGTGTTGATGATACTATAATTAATAGGTACCCAAATTTATACGCTATATGGAAGATCTTGCAAACAATTGTTAGGTCATATAATATCGTTTTGTATATACTACCTGGCTGTCGTTCGAAATTTATGATTCACTAAAAATTAATAACAATGTAGGTGAGTTGAACGAAGAGCTTTAAAGGTTAGATCAGCGTTTCCCAACCGGTGTGCCGCGGCACACTGGTGCCGCGAATGAGCCGCTGGTGTGCCGCGAGGAAATCGAAACAAATTATTAATTTTATAGGAACCAAATTGCAAGACATAGGGAAAAATGTATATTTGTATTTCACATTACTATGAACCTCTACTATAAATCTACAATTTTAAGTTTCATACTGTGTTACTTTTCTGTACTTTTTTAATGTTGAAAAACGTATTTATCATTGTCATGACCATTATTGCTTCTTTATTGTTACAGACTATTTCGTAACTTGAAATTTTAACATATCATTCAATAAATTCCACAAAGTAAACATGCATACACATTTGTGCTTTAAAGTATATTTATTTATTTGTTCGTTACATAGTGATCTTCCCTTTTAGTTAAAGGTTAGATACAGTTTTCGAAAGAGAAAGTGGATTTTTAAAAACCCGAGTCCTATATTTCATTGCAATTGTTTTCTATTTTAAAATTAGAATGAAAAATAAGCATAATGATTTACCACGGGGAAAAATCAGTGATCGAGCTTTCTTCTTTGTAAGAAGGATATCAGTAATCACATATAAATACCACGATATTTTATATTATCAATAATAATAGTAATATATATATATATATATATATATATATATATATATATATATATATATATATATATATATATATATATATATATGGGTGTGCCGAGAGAATTCAAGTTACACCTGTAGTGTGCCGCAAGTTGAAAAAGGTTGGGAAACGCTGGGTTAGATAAACAGAAGCATGTGGGCGTGATATCATTCAGTGAAATGACTTCTGTTTTTTTTATTATTATTATTATTTCATAAAAATAAGTATGACTGCATATTTTTTCTTTGTTCATAATTGCATGGCGTTAAATTAACAAACAGACAAAAGACAGACTTAATTGGTTATAGGTACACTCAATGTATGTTGACAAAGTCTTTATTCGTTACTAAATTCGATATCTCTGAGTTTTTAATTAGATAGTTTGTTCTGGTTTCCTTATGGATAATCCTTGTTGTTCAATAACTGGAGAACAATGATATAAAGTTTATTGGTTGTCTTTTGACTGATACTAGAGGATATAGTGTTACTGCTTGGAAACATTATTATAATACACTAGATAAGCCATAAGCTTTACAAAGTGACAAGGGCTTTTAGTGGGTAGAAGAAATATTAAAAAAGCTAATTTTGGACATCATGTCATATAGGTGTGACTGCAAGGCCATTTTCCTGTCTCCTTACTAATCTCAATAAGGTCACACACAGGAGATGTCCTCAAGATGGACAAAGCCTTCCAGGATGTGTAACAATACTCATCCATTTTGTAACATCCCACCTGCTAATCACACGGCGTCTATTTAAATAATACAAGCCCTTGTTTATTTCCTTCTGCTGATACGACTGGCCTTTTACGAAACTAGAAAAATCTAGGTTTGTATCATCTTAACGTCGTTCAATACCAACATTTTCGTAATTTTAGTAGTGTACGAGTGAGATTGTATTCTCAGAAACATTATTGCGTTCAGAATACTTGAAAATAATTTTGTTTCAATATTATTAACATACTGCCTTTAAAATGCTTCTTCCGCAATTAAAATGCTCAAATAAAAATTTTGTTTCTATTCGATTCTAATTGGGAATATTTTCTTCCAAATCCCTATTTTAACCCAATAAGGAATTAATCATAATCCGGGCATTCTGACATTAATTACATAAAATTTTTAAAGTAAAAGTTTTAATGTTAGTTTTATTTGGTTCCATCAGAGATATTTCTTAATTATTAGAATATTGAACTTACAATGAAATCGAATTTCTAATTTAAACAGAAAGTCTATTTTCTTATTCTTTTTTAAAGATACTTACACTGGTGGCTGAGTGGGGGTCTGAACCGGCGTTCCATAGTAACAGTTGAACTTTATCGTCCCTAGCTCGTACTCTTGAAGCAACTTGACCAATTCTTTCACCCAACACATCTTCACCATTCACTTCAAGAACACAATCTCCTGGTTGAAGACCTGCTTCCTCCGCTGCAGATCCAGGTTCAACTCCGGTCACCCAAGGATATGGGTCCCATTGTGTACGACTTAAATGAAATCCACATGACCCCGAAGAAGGTCTTTCCACTTCACAAAGTCTAAGAAACGGTTTGTATCCGTCTTCGGTAATGGCAGCATCAGCCGCATTCTGCATTATCGAATGTACGCACCCGATTTTGGCGGTCTCGTGTAACAAGAAAATAAATAAAAAATAAATAAATAAAATAGGAACTTCTTTTAAAAGCAAATAAACACTAAAGCACTAAAGAACTTGTTCCTCCAGTTCTGCGCTTTGTATTGATGTCTTTTTTTCTGAAACGACTTGAGGTAAATGGCTGAGAGCTTTTGGTGAGATTGCCGGTTGTCGACATAGAACGAGCAAGTAGCAATGCCGAAGAGCAGAGCACTTTCACGCAACACTCTCTCTCGACTGGCAGGCAAAGCAATGCCACAACAACACTGAGGCTATCAGCTACTTCCGCATTGGTATAAGCCGCTATACAGATGTCGCTACACGAACAATGAGGTCTTCACCCTGGAGTTTGTCTGGAGCAGCGTGGCCAGAATGTAGCAAGTTATTGTGAGAAGTAATTATCTCCTTAATATATAAAGAAGCTTATTACTAGAGGTGTTATAATAATTATTATTACTGTTTTATTGTAAAAGCTTATAGTTAGGTTTTAAGATCGAATATTACGAGACTGTATACAATATGGACTATATAAAATTCAAAATACACAGTTTAGCTCCGACTTATTAAAATCACTATTATTTTTAGATAAAGAAGTAAAGTACTTTCAAAGTTTTGCAATATTTAAAATTATGATATTTTATAAAATAAACACGGTTTAAATTCAGCACACTTCAAGATGCGTACTCATTTCGGTATTTTATTATTGAATTTAGAAACTTTTATTCAATTCTGTTCTGGCATGGTTCGTAGTTAATAATGTTATGAAATTGTACTTCTTCTCATGGGAACTTCGTATGTTTGTTTGTTTTTGTTTAATGTGTGATGTACCTATGCGGTTGCCTAATGAAAATTACACCTCAGGTGCGAATCGAAACCTGAATTTTGCGCACTAGATAACTCACTGATAGGCTTTGGTTATGATTAAATTGCCTGGTTGATTACACTTTAAGCGTCCTTTGCAGCAGCTAGGGTCTATGAGATGTAGATCTACAGGTCAACGTGGATGGGATCTGAAACACGTAAGCTTCCACCAGGAAAGCACCCGGGTTTCACTCGCGCCAAATACACATACGTTAATCATATAGTCAGGAGGAAGCTTAATGTTTAAAAACTAAACTGTTAGCCCTAACAGCACATGATGTGCTAGACATGTGCCATTTAGGTGTCCCAGCTACTTTTTAGGTACCCGACATTTGGCACGTATGATATTCATGTGCTAAGTATGTGCTTCAGCTACCTACAGTTTTAGGTACTTGTTACACCTAATTGATATTTGCAACTATGTACCACAAATATAGCATTTATATACTGGCTCAGTTTCGCACTCTAACAGTCATTTGTTTTTATGTCGTCACTTGGGACATATATCTGTCATGTTCTAGGTACGTCCTTTAGGTGCATACTGTTTCAGCTAACCTAACAGTACAAGATGTGCAAGGCATGCTACATTTAGGTGTTCTAAATTCATCTTCCACATTTGATGCATTTGTTGCTTCTTTTTCTAAGTGATTGTGTACTAGAAGCAACAAACGCATCAACTTTATTAGATGGCAACTGTCGCCGCTCATTTGAAAGTGAATATAGAAGAACCATGATATAAAGTAAATAGACACTCGTAATTTTGTTATAAAACTACATAGTGAGTAGATTTTATCTGATCCCAAACGGTTATCGTCAAATATACGCGGTTAAAGGACCACTCTGATTAACCAAATTCAAAAGACCTCAACAATCTGTCCCTCTACAAGCGACATTGTCTTCATCGTCTCCGTGGCCAAGTCGGTACAGCACACGGCTAGTAACCTGAAGGTTGGTAGTTCGCGCCCACCCTGGAGTATACTTCTTTTTTAATTGTTTAAAGTGTTTTTTAGACTCGCCTTAATGTAAACACATTACGCATATAGGCGATTTAATATATTTTGGGCAAGTAATTTTGTGGTTCATTGACGCTTACGACTTGGGGAACATACCTAGAACATACTAGGTACGTTCCCCAGGTACATGTCAGGCATGTGCCTAGGGGCGGACATAGACTGTGACTATCACTTGCCATCCATGTGATTTCTCTCTCAGAGGTACATAAGGCACATACTGGACACATTCCCATGTACCTGAGGGAAAATGATAGTCATATGCCTGCTATGTGATTGTGCTGTTAGGGAGCCTATGTACAAAATCTCATTTAATAAGGAAATAAATGCACTGATTATAAATTAATTGTAGCTAAATTACGTATGTAGGACTATACAATCGTTCTTACTGTATAGTCCTACATACGTAATTTAGCTGTATGTCAGAAAAATTACAGCCATATCTAGCAGTCGTAGCCAAAAGTTAATATTCTCGTTCAGGGGCATCATTTGGGGAGGCCAGGGGGAAATTGACCCACCGTATTCAAGAAACACTTGTATTTTTAATAAATTGTGTACTAACATCTATATATTAAAATTCTAGGTTTATACGTATCTTTGTGGTCAAGAAAGGTTTTTTGTTTCCGGACATTTATATGTTTGTGGACAATCTTTTCGACAGTGAGTTCTCGGGAACCATAAGCTCCAGAAAGATGACATTTTCATTGATCGACTGCAAATTTTGTGTAGATTGCTCAATTCTAATTGAATATTTAAAAAACATGGCCGTTATTTCTTTATTACATTTTTTAGGGGTACAATGGAAGTCTTGGAATTATAAAAAAGTTAAGCATCATATCCTACGAGTTATACTTTCCAACACCACACATTTGGAATACGGTGTTAGTATATCTCTCAGCCATGTGTTTCATTTACAAATGATAATGAAAAACGAAGATAACCATTTCTCCAGTCTAAGATGAATCTTTATTGTTTGGAGTGTTTTGCTCAATGAACACCATATATTATTGACATTATAATTAATTGTGTATGTAATGTGTTTGCTTATTACATATTGTATGCAAGAAGAAAGAAAAAGAAAACACTGATCATACATGAATTAGGAACTCCAACCGGAAGTAGGCTCAAATCTTGCAACGGTGTCAGATATTGATGGTATTCTTGCCGATTTTTTTAAAATTAAGACGTCTATCAGTAGTTTTTGTAAACGGACATGCACAGATGTTGTGAGGAATGACAAGGAGATTCATACTCATAGGTGAGTGATGCGCTGTTTAGAGAGCGCAGGTTCAGCTAGTACTCCCAGGAAAAGTTCCAAATTATAAATATTTCGCTAACGTAATTTCTAAATAATAATAATAATTAATGATTAAGAAGAGGAAGTTCACTATTACTGTGTGATTTATTTTAGCAATATTTTGAAATATTTTTTAAGAGAAAATTAGATGTGAGTAATAAGCCCCTTGAGGTGATTTATAGTATAATAAAATGGTTATTTATTTGTTATGGTCACTAGACCTATTACCTTGATAAGAAAGCTTTTGTCAGTCCTTATTTTAACATTTCAAGCGGTATATGTGTGTCACTATTTACAAAAAAGAATAGTTTTTCACGGGTTTATACTCACTCACATAATTTTGTCCAGCTCAATGCGATATGAGTTGTTTTTTTCTTTTTTGTTAAAAGCCAATAAGAATAGTAATAATAATTATATACATTTGGGATTAAACATTTCCAACAGTGCTCGTGCTTAACGATCCGAATTAGCTCAGAGCCCCTGAGAGAATTTGTCACTAGTTCCAAATAATGATTCGAACAAACTCGCTCCGCTCAATTCATATTATGAGTTAAATTACTGTTAGAATTTATGATTGTTTTACCTCTTAGAATTTATGATTGATATGCGTAGAATTTATATTTTACGCAGACTTGCTAACTTGTTTTGAAAAGAAAAACGTATATTGGAACGGCTGTAAAATCTAGATAATTTATAATCTACTAGCTGAACCTGCGCTCTCTACACTGCGCATCATTCACATATGAGCATAAATCTCCTTGTCATTCCTCACAACATCTGTGCATGTCCCTTTACAGACACAAGTGAAAAACATCTTGATAAAAATCGGCAAGGGGTACCATAAGGGTAAGATTTTCTCGATTTTGTCAATGTTTTTCACCAGTTGTAAGATTGAGCCTACTTCCGGTTGGACTTTCTAATTCATGCATGCTCAGTGTTTTCTTTTATCTTTCGTGCAGTGTGTAAATAAGCAAATACATTACATGCACAATTAATTATAACGTCAGTGATATATGGTGTGAATTGGGCAAAAGACTTCAAACAATAAAGATTCATCTTAGCCTGGAGAAATGGTTATCCTTCGTTTTTCATTATCATTTGACGATGAAACAAACTCCGGAGAGATATGCAACCTCTGTGTACAACTATTTTGTGCTAGAATGTATAATTCATAGGATATGATGCTTTACTTTTTTGAAAATTTCAACATTTCCAGTGTACCCCTAAAATATGTAATAAAGAAATAACGAACACTTTTTTTTTTTTTTTTTTTTAATATTCAATTAGAACTGGACAATCTACACAAAATTTGAAGTTGACCAGCGAAAGGACAAGTTTCTAGCACTTTTGGGTTTCGGGATCTCATTGTCGAGAGGATTGGAGACAAACATAAATTTTTCTTGACCACAAACATGAAAACTTTTGTAGCATTAAATATATAGATATACCTTTAAATGTCTGATCTCTTTCGATCTTCTTCACAATTAACCGCGCTTGAATATACTATTTTGTTCCTTATGGTCTTACAATATTTCTGGAATTACGCACATAAGACAAACACATATTGTCTAAAATAGAATCAGAACCACCATCTCTGCTTCTACCAGCTTCGTTCGTATCCCCATCGAGATCAAATCCGGCACCACACGCATCGAAAGCACTATATAAACTTTTGTCTTTGAAGGGACAGCAATATAATATAGGGAAATCCCTCAAATTACGTTACAAAATAAAACAAATCTAAAATCAAATACTTGTGCAGAAGTTGCAATATTTGTTTCTTCTTGACATCTATAAATAACTAAGGATCATATCTTTAGGATACGAAATCTGGATGAGTTTATTCAAGCTTGAGCACTTTTTTTACAAGTGGCATGATCGTTAGTTCTTTACTCACACTTCTCTTGCTGATGACTTCCTCATTAAACCTCTAAGAAATCAATCAGTCCAACTCATAGTACTCAAGTAATCTCACCTTGCCTCCTTGGACCCAGTAAACTCAACTTCTTCAAGTGATTTTTCCTTGCTAAATCCCTCACTGAGTAGCACCGAGATACCGTGCTTAAATTACAGTTAAGTGATATTGTATATTCTTACTTGTAAGCGGTGGCAACCCTGATTCATGTTCACATGGGTTTTATTATCACTTCTTGCAGAGCGTGGCGAAACCATTCGGCAATTCCGAAGTAATAACAAGCGCTAATAAT
The DNA here is from genome assembly GCF_964235325.1 of Thermobia domestica. Lineage (NCBI taxonomy): Eukaryota > Metazoa > Arthropoda > Insecta > Zygentoma > Lepismatidae > Thermobia > Thermobia domestica. Next base: position 99,232,219 of record NC_137466.1, on the reverse strand, counting down.
GAGACAAAAGTATTGAGCGTGTTGTGTGTTATTAAATTCAATCCGTAAATAAAGCAAGCCACGAACAACAAACAGGAAGAGCTATATTTGCTGCTATCTTTTCATTATTTTCAGTTTTTTAAAGAAAAAAGACACTTCTAACTTCCGTTGCCCCTGCAGGATCTTCCGTAAGCCATGCATAACACGACACATATAGATGTATGTATATACTGTATATATAAAGACTGTTGAACCTTTTATAAGTGCATCATCAATTTTTCTACAAATGTTTCTCAAAATACACATACAACATGATTCTCTGGCACTAATATTTCTTTTACCAAGGATGTTTCCAACCAATGCCACTTCTTAACCGTCAATGATACCAGAAAAGATAGTGTAAATGTGTTATTATTGTTGAAAAGAGCCTAGTAATTACAGATTAATATCTAATTCCCTAGGTCGTGAATTTGTATGGCCTGCCAGACTGATTTTAATTGGTTGAAATATGGTCTGCGTATCAATTTCCATCGTGGCCTAGCTTCCATCCATTGTGCCTGGCTTTCTATAGATCAAATTCATTCCCCTTAATAGTTTAGTTCTAGTAGCTTCACTATTTCTTTCTGATGCTAAATCAACAATAAAAAATTGAGCTATAACCTTACGGAGCGCGTAAAGCGCACTCGGGACCTCGGGGACTGATAAATTAGCGTTTCTCAAACTTTTTCAAGTGAGAGTCCCTTTTTTAGTCAGAGTATTCTACAAACCATCCCATTATTGTCTCTTTCGAGAGAAAATATGCCCCTTTTTTATGTTTTCAGCATATACCACAATACTAGTGTAATTACCTCAAGAAACTACATATTAGTGTTTCTTTTAATTATTCAAGGCTACCAAGAATGTTTTGTAATAATATATCTACAGGGTGGTTGCAAAGACAGTACCTATTTGTAACAATGAATATTTCAAAAATTAAACAGCCTATCGCAGTTTTATTTCCATTGAATACACTGTTAGGGTGTACTATTTGGTTATTCAGTTACATTTCAACATATGCACCTGCATTTTCCACACACTTCTGGAATCTTTTAAGAATATAATCTACGGCTCTTCTTAGCATCTCAACTGGAACATTTGCAAACACTTCACGAATATTTTGTCCAAGACTCTTAATGTTGCTTCCAAGGTCGAAAATATAACTCACTTTTTAAAATGGTAATCTGTAATCTGTCAATCTTTACTTTATTAAATTGTTTGTCAATAATAGTATGTGATTTGCAATTCGCTTGAATTTTATTTATTTTATTTTTTTATTATTATTATTGAAACCGAAAGTTGTTAAATCCATACCTAATTTTAATAAAGGGAAAACGGCGAACAAGGAATATGACCTTACGTCGCTGAATCCATCTTAAAAACATTTTCTGCTCTGATACCTGTCAATAGGCGAACGAACAGAGTTGTTGTGTAAGCTTTTCAACAGCCTTACTTATTCATAGCGTAGCTTGGAAAATGTACGATAAGAAGCAATTTGAAAATAATAGGAAATGAGCAAAACATGCACTGGATATCACATCTACTGAAAGGTGAACGGTAAATTGGAATCCATAAGGAATGTGGAAACGTGGGAGACCCAAGGATAGCAAGACACGACTCATTCAATAAGAATCCTGGAGAGAAGGCTACATCTGGAATAACATCAAGTATTGATGGTATTTTACCAGAACCAAAGATGGTGAAAGGAATAACTAGGAAACAGGTACTGCACAGCTTCAAAGATTGTTTTTTTTTTTAAATTCTTTAAGAATGTAAAAAATTCGGATTGGTGGTTGACGAAATTTCCGTTTTTACTTTCGAGCGACCACAAGAGAAAATCATCGAATTCAAACTTTCAACGGATTTATAGGTTTCATAGCCCACACAAAAACAGTGATATTTTGATGTCTGACTGTTTATCCATTCTGGTGTACACTCACATAGAGGCCAAATTAATCAACATATCGAGATCAAATTTGAAACTTAAAGTTTTTATACGGTTCTCCAGAGTTGTTTATTGAATGTTCTTCCTACCCCCAATAGCTTACTGAAGGATGAAAATTTAAAGATGTTATTTTTAATTTTTTTAAAAAAAGGTTCAAACTAATACTTCATCATTAACAACCTTATAGTATTAAGTTATTTCTCTGGGAAAAATTCAGAAGGGGTAGTTTATTCTTGGGGTGAATATTTTCGAGGGATTTTCTCAAAATCGACTCAGGCATTTTATTCATATACGTAAATAAATGTTCCATTAAAAATCTACAATATGGTATAAATATTTTTTATTCAAAAATCACAAGGGACAATTTACGTTTGGGGGTGACTTTTCTCTATCAATTTTGTCAAAAATGATTGAATCAATTTTATTCTTATTTCATAAATAATTCATTTAAAAATTCATAAGCACTCTTGAAATGAGGTATTCTGGACGACTTTCTCGAAAACTACTCAGCAACTTTTGTTCAAATTTCTCAATATAGTATAAATTCATTTTTCATTAACAAATTCACAGGAAATAGATTACTGTTAGGTGAGTTTTCTCGAGCGATTTTCTCAAAAATGATTCAGGTGATTTTGTTCATATTTCAAAAATAAACGTTCTGTTAAGCTACCTACAACGATATATAAATTATTTTTCTTTCAAAAATTCACAAGCAGCAGTTAGCTCTTAGGTGACTTTTTTTTGGACGGTTTTCTGAAGAACTTAAGCAATTTTGTTCATATTTTATAAATATGTATTTTTCGGGTGAGTATGTTTATATTTCAGAAATAAATATTATATTAAGATACCTACAATATGGTACAAATATTTTTTAATAACTAATTCACAGGCGGCAGTTTACTCTTTACGAACGATTTTCTTAAGAATATGAACGACTTAAGTAATTTTATGTTCATATTTCGTAAATGTGCTTGTTTCGGGTGATGTTTGCTTATATTTCATAAATAAATGTTCCGTTAAGATACATATATTATGCCGTCTTGTAAATAGTGTTTTTTCTGTTTAACATTCTGTTATATCTGTAATATAGTATTTCTCTGTTTGTTGTTCACGTATATTTAGTACTCGAAAACATCAATTGTGAAAAGTTAACAATTCTTTTTTTATCTAGTCGACCATCGCAAATTTAACCTATTCTTAAAGAGTAGTATGTATCGTTAAACGGAGACAGTACATTTCATTTCTATGGATTAAAAAGTAATGTAACAAAAATAATTATTTTCTCGCACTATCAATGACGTGCTTTACTCACGTTGTGTTTTAGACATTAAGTAAGACTACCGTAC